>NC_140563.1:37092660-37500160 GCF_057381845.1 Rhamphochromis longiceps
ATCTGATTTATGTTACCTTCTCGCTAACTGTTATGAAGCACACAGGGCGCTTTCTCCGGAGTGCAATAACACACCCACATCTGAAGGCCCCCTCCAATGAAATGTGCATTATATTATAAGTTATTAATGGAGTCCCGCAGGGCAAAATTTAATTACATAGTAGTTTGTGGAGATATGCACTCGTATCTATCACCTCTGTGTTGTTTTGCGGAGCCAAGCTCTGTCCGGTGCTGCTGTTTTCATTTCTCTTAATGGTGCAACGAGGTACAATTGAACTATGTTCATAATTTCATCAGTACACCTCTGATGAGCTGTCTCTTGGCTATTCAGTGCTAGAAGGGAAGGGGGGGGGGGGGGGGGGGGGGGGGGCTCGATTACATGCACGGTTTCCAACTTTCATGCTTTAGGAGTGCGACACCTGCTTTCAGTCTTTGTCTCGCCTTCTCAAGCTGCTCAAACTAATCTCATTGCAAATAAAGCGAAGCCTCGGAGCGCATCCCTGGTGAAGAAAACTGCTACATGTTAAACAGAGGTTTCAGAGGGGGAAGACTGAAACAATTCAGCACCAACTGGTCTCCAGACTTCATAGAAAATGGTTACTCGAGGAGCACATTACCTTTGGAAAATGATTACAATTTCATGTCACTGACTCTTGCATCATTCACCTCATTTCACTGTTTTACTCCAAAATGTAAAAATGCAATGGACACCACATTAATGGGAGCTGGTGAATGATTTGTGTTTAGAAAATGTTAAAGATTTGTTTTTTGCTTGCAGATATATTTTTAATTTTAGTTTTGCCTGTGAATGCATCACATATCTGCAGGAGTCTAATCATTAGTTAGTGGCCATCCACACTGAGTCATGAGCTTCATCACAGCTGTCCAGATGTTTTTCATTTTACTTCATTTTTTTGTTGTTATCCAAAAAGAAAATAGAAGAAGAAACCTTACAGCAGTAAGACCTGGGGTCCCTGCATGCAATGTTTCTCCTGGAAGAAATTCATTATTAAGCATACATATATATGATGAAAAGATGTATCAAATGTAGTGTATATACATATATATATATATACATATATATATATACATATATATATATATATATATATATATATATATATATACATATATATACATATATATATATAAATTTACAAATTTATTAGACCATCACCCAACGTAACATTTATGTCACAGCTGCACTAAATTTACAGTTTAACTAATTACAAAAAACATATGTTTCTTTAATGGTTAACCCACCAGTATCTGCAGCCTCTTTAGCCCAAATGTATCTATAAAGCTAAAATATAATTATTGTTGTTACCCATGAAGTTACTGTTAAAGCACTTATGTTTGTTTGTTTTGTTTTTTTACAGTTTTGCATCCCTGAACAGAAAAATTAGTCTTAATGCTTTTATGTTATGCTTGATTCATTTTTGACTTCTCAGTGTGCCGACTCAAATTTGGGTATAAAAACACAAATTCAGTTCAGTAACTGCTGCAAGTTTTGGTTTTAATAAATACATTTTTCCCAGAGTTCTAAAATATCTGTGTTGTGTGTGTTGTTGTTTTAATTTGAATAAGAGGTGCTCTAATAAATTTGTTAAGCACTGTATACTATATGTTTTTTTGTATTTATATTTTTTCTCATTTAAAAGTACTTTGAAAAGAGACTAAAAGAGATTCAGTATTTTTGTAATTGTAGCCATGTATAACCAATGAATTTGGTGTCTTTATGTGTTTTTGCCTACTTTTAACCATTGAGGTATTTCTTTTTTATTTATTTGAATGCTTTTTTACTTTAATTCATAGCAGGTGAATGACGAATTGGATGATTCAACTTTTAAATATTATAGTCGCTTTTGTTATTTGATTTGAAACATCCCATGGTCAAACCACAAGAGGTAAAAAATCTCTTTAAGCACAGATAAAGCATTGTTTTGCTTTGGTTTTTTGTTTTTCTTACTTAACAATTTTCATAAATCAGAGTTCTCATCTTACACATTGCAGCTCTTCTTCCTTTCTCACTGAATTACATTACTGTAATGAACCCCAATGTCTTTGTGATCATGTCTAATTTATTCCACACTCTTCTGGTGTAATGGGAACTGTTAGTGCAGGTGTCCTGTACAAATCCGCAATGAGCCAGTCCCATTGATCCATTATTGTCAAACAGCAGAACAACAGTGTAGATGTTGTGTGTGAAAGCAGCTCAAATGGTCAGCAATGGAAGCAGTTTCATGTCCCAGGACACGGCTTCATTTCTGCAGGGGTCGATAAATCGCTGGAGCTCCAGCAAGCTTCCGCACTTTGCTCACTTTGCTACTTATTGTACCATGCTTGTCTATAAATCTCCCCATTCTCCCTGAAAACCCACTGCTACAGTTTCATTTCCTGGGGAGGGGCAGTGTGTGCAATCAGCATGTGAATAGGAGGGTTTTTTTTTTCTTTTTTTTCTGCAGAGCTGGATTCACAGCGCTTACAGAGAAATTAGCACATGCAGTACAGTCAAATGGTATATAAGAAAAACAGAAACGCGCATGCAACATGATGACTGTGTACTAATAAGCGTGATGTTCAGTGGTGTAAAGGGGCACAAAATAAACACAGTTAGACAGACGAAGTGTGTTTTACTATTCCTTATATCCTAAATAACAATAGATAAGTTCATAAACTAATACATATGTCAACAGGCAGATTTTGTTACTTTTAGACAGATGCAAGAACTTCCTGCTTCCCTTTGTTCTGTGTTTATGCTAAACTAAGCTAGCTAGCTATATTCTTCAGATTTTTAATTATCATAGAATATACATCAATATTCTAATGCAGTTCTCAGGAAGCAGAGATGGAGATGTCATCACCAATTCCTTATTTAGAAAGCAACTATGCTGTTTAGACATTGTTACACACACCTCCTACCATCTTTGTTCACCTGCTCTGTCTCTTCTCTCTGTCGTTTCTCCCTATAGCTGACTGGCTAAAGGATCTACATCTGCATGTAAAGAGGGAGAATGTTGGACAAATTTTCACTGCAGTTTTTTTTCCAACCTTTTGTATCATGTCTGGAATTTAAGAGGAAACTTCAAAAAGAATGCCTCATTTTTGCAGATTTTGACCCAAAACAAAGGGTTAAAAATGTTATAGTCTAGTTTTGGTCTCAGTTGCTTCTTCATTTAGCATATCTCGCAATTTTTCTGTAAGTCTTCTTTCAGGGAAGCTCGTTCTTATCCTTTGAGCTATACTGTAAATGCTTATCCATGAGCATGTAGCAAATTTCAAACAATGATTACAGAGTCTGATTTTTATTTTTGTTTATTACACTGATTAATTAACTCAAGTCAAACTTGGGTTTTGGTGATCTGAAGAAAGACTTTGGGTAAATCTGATGAAATATTTGTGACTGCCTGGAGGGAAGCCATAAAACTTTCAGTTTTCAAACTTCTGATATGATTAACCAAGATAAATAAATCTTTAAAAAAATTATCAAACCAGGGCTTCTTGGCTTGTTAGGCAAATGTGCAAACCACCATGAAGCCACTATAATATTTAAAAAGTAAACATTCACAAATGTAAATACATTGCATGTGACAATATCACACTGGAGGATCATTATATTATGTCAACTTCCTGATCAGATCAGTCTATGTGGTGATCTGAGGTGTCCCACACTCTATGACCTGATCCCTCAGAGGCCAGGAGATACTGTACACTCAAACAGCAGGGATCAGTGATGAATTAGGACACAAGCACAAGCGGGTTGAAGGTTACAGTAGGAGGATAGTGTGTGTGGGCGGTAGGGTGGCTGTCTGGAGGGGGCTTGGGGTGACAACAGGGCAGAGGATGATGCAGGCTTATACTGCAGATAAGCCGTAAGAAAGCCAAGGTCAACACGTTTGACACACAAAAAGATGAGAACATGAGGCTTAAAAAAAAAAAAAAAAGAGGATTTGTAGTTTTGTTACTGAAGAAGACAACGTCAATCATGAAGGCAAGCAGAATAAAATAGAAAATAAAATGGGACCAGTTAAGGTTTTAGTGCTAAAAATATGTTGTAGGAGAGGGTTAAAATAATGCATCATCACATTTTAAATTTTGTTCTTTGCTAAATTGTCTGTTATGTGTAGAATTTGTTCCTGTTTCATCATTTGAATCTATGAAAAATGCCACAGATAACCACAATGCTTTTTCATCAAGGTTCTTAAAGAGCTATTAGACAAAATTTGGCAAATCTCAGTGCTGTGTGCAGTGTGTCTGAATAAAGTGAACGAGTGAAGGACAAAAGAAGAAGTGGCAGACCTAAAAAGTATCTACAACAGACGAACAGTATGTGAACGCCATATTCTTAAAAATAGGAAAATGTCCAGTAAAGACCTGACACAGGGCCTGAGAGATACATCTAGCCCTTCAGTTGATTTGTCTGTGTGGAGGAGGTACACAGAGATACAACAGTGAGTGTCTACAGATGGAGGCTGTCATGGTTTGGGGCTGCATTTCAGCCAGTGGTGTTGGGTATACTGTCAAAATCAATGGAATAATGAATGTGGAAAAGTCCCATTAAAAATGTAAAACACATAAGAGCACTTAATGTCCTTCAAGTTGCATGGAGAACTATTCCTGGAGAGGAAATACAAGAACGGTTCCCTAACAGAGTTCAGGATATGCTGAAGAATAAAGGTGGTCATACCAAATTTAGATGTTCAGGCTTGTTAGAATGATACAAAGTCAGTAAATTCCATAAATGTTTAATAGGAGTCCCAGGCTTCTACCTTTCTACCTTTAAAACCCACCACCAGCCAAATGGCTGGTAGGCTTTTAGCTAAGCTTTAGCTTCAGCCAAGTGGAAGCTAAATTGGCTAGTCATTCATATGTAAATTAGGTTGTTAGCTGGGAATTCTGGAGGGAGGGGAGTGGGGGTGTGTGGATGAGGGGGTGGGGGAGCTGCTAAAAGCTGTGAACTTCCTTTTGTGTTTCATCTTGATGCATTCTCAATCATCCAGGGAAATAAATCTCCAAAAGTCACCAACTTGGAGTGTTTCAGTTTGCCGTCTTAGGGAGAAATCAACACACATGGGTGTAGGTCCTTTGTTGCTGAGATTTATTGATAAAAACAGTACAAAAAACCAACCATTTGTACACATATTTACAAATAATAATAAAAAGTGAGTGAGTACATTTCAACATTATACCAGTGGTCTGATTGATGCCACAATGGAGCACATCGAGCAAAGACTGATAAGTTCGCTGCAATTTCCAGTGTGTGGGGAAATTGTTACAAATAATAATAAAAAGTGAGTGAGTACATTTCAACATTTTCAGCAACTGTTCTTTTCTTGCCTTCTTCTCAGCTACATGAGAGTGAGCCAACTCTCTTGCAAGCTCCACCACATTTACATATGAATGACTAGCCAATCCACTAGTGGATTGAGGAATTTCCCTGCGAATCTTGTTGACTGTGCCGAGGATGGTGGTTTTCAGTCTAAGAAGTTTTTGCGCAAGTGAAAGCGATGTGAAAAAATTGTCCGTGGTAACATTTCTGCCCTTGTCTAGGAATGGTTCCATCAGCCTCATTACTACATTTTCAGAAAGTCTCTCCCCAGTGGGACGATTGGGGTCCTTGCCAAGATATGGGAAGACATTGCAAATGTACTTGGATTTTAGGTCGCAAGCCACCCAAAACTTGATCCCAAACTTGTCAGGTTTACTTGCAATATACTGCAGGAAACAGCACCGAGTCTTTGATGGGAAAAGCTGTTCATCAACGGTGATATGTAGACCAGGGTTGTAGCACGTGATGCAGTTGGTGACCAATGATCCCCACACACTGGAAATTGCAGCGAACTTATCAGTCTTTGCTCGATTTGCTCCATTGTGGCATCAATCAGACCACTGGTATAATGTTGAAATGTACTCACTCACTTTTTATTATTATTTGTAAATATGTGTACAAATGGTTGGTTTTTTGTACTGTTTTTATCAATAAATCTCAGCAACAAAGGACCTACACCCATGTGTGTTGATTTCTCCCTAAGACGGCAAACTGAAACACTCCAAGTTGGTGACTTTTGGAGATTTATTTCCCTGGATGATTGAGAATGCATCAAGATGAAACACAAAAGGAAGTTCACAGCTTTTAGCAGCTCCCCCACCCCCTCATCCACACACCCCCACTCCCCTCCCTCCAGAATTCCCAGCTAACAACCTAATATACATATGAATGACTAGCCAATTTAGCTTCCACTTGGCTGAAGCTAAAGCTTAGCTAAAAGCCATTTGGCTGCTCTCCGGGTTTTAAAGGTAGAAAAAGCCAAATGGCAGTCCGTGGTGATGTAAGTGTTAAATGTTCAATAAATCACTGCACCTATTTTCCATTTCCAAAATTTAAAGAAATGAGAGGTGACTATAGACAGAAATTACACCAAAGGAAAATCAGCAGGTTCCAGGAAATGTGTGAAATCCTGAGTGATTTTATCCTGAGTGCATTTCTGTGCAATTACGTGTCTGCATGGAGAAATAAAGCCTTAATGCCCGACTCTGGCTGGAATGCTGACACAGAAACAAAGACATGAACTACTGAGCTCTGATTACAGCGAACAGACAAGATCAATGCGCTTCAACAAAACATCAAAGTCATGCCTGTGGCAATGTTATCCAACGATTAACACATTGAGGAACTTTCCAATTGGTCTACAGTTCAATGCATTGCCACAATGTGCTGTCTGTGAATGCACATTTAAGATTGTGGAGTTACCATCTGGACATCGAGCCCTCCAATCTGAGGAGCCTAAGCTGGAAAAGAGCTTTAAAATTGCTCTCTAAAAAAACCCCTCCATTCCACAATATTCTTCTCAATCCAATTTCTAAAACAACCTTTCATGCACTGCTTGTGTTTGTGTGTAGCGCAACTAATTCAATCCAAATATATCAAGTCAAAATCCAGTCAAATAATGAAAGGAACTTTGTCAGGATTTTTTTTCTTCTTAATGTCTTTTCTTAATATTGAGTCACCTATTACATTTTTTTTAAATGACAAAACTGATGAAATCCCTGTTTGTGCTGTACTTGAGGGGAAAAAGAAAATCAATGGTTTGCTACTCTGATAGTTCATTTTAATATTCACCTCGAACTCACCTGCGAAATGTAAATTTAAGTCACCACATCTACGGCTAGCATTTAGCATTAATTTTCTGCATTCTGGGATTTTCTTTTCTTTTTTTAATGTTAACTATTCGGCTTTAGAGGTGGCCTGAAGAGTTAGCTCTGAGGGAGTGAAAACAGTGTGCCACGATAAATCCTACCACACTTATCGATACAGCTTAAAAACCTGTAAAAATAAAAAGGTAAAAGCACATCACAAGTATGCGACTTGCTTTTGCTTGCACTCCTCACTGCTGAAGCTTGAAATGTTCTTGTGACTGTCATATTCAATAATTACTTTTCAAGTCATTATATTCTAAAAATTTACCATGGATAAGAAATATATTCATATATACATACTTGCTTAAACTAAATATATGACACAATGCTAATAACAAAAACAAAGCGCTGACTTAGAATCGAGACTAAGAAATATTTCTAAAAAGCTTGAGGAGAAACAAAAAGACTTCTACTTGAGTGATAATTTATTTAACTGAAAAATAATAAAATAATAATATTAAAAACAATTAACTCTTTATTATCTTTGCAAAAGTTTAAAATTGTCATTTGCTTTTCTGAGAATAGATCACGTTAACATAACAAAATTTTAACAAGCATCTTAGCAGTACTTTTAATTTCCAGCCACTTATCAAGACAACACTTTGTATTATGCCATTCCTCTTCTGACACATTTCCCTTAGGATTTAGATGAGTGTACTCTTTAATATCAATATTCTTTTGTTCTGGGCAACAGTGAAATGTGACCCTACTTAATAAAGTCATTTTTTAGTCATTGTGATGAAGTTCTCATTTGTTTTGCTGGGGAGCAGACTAAGAGGTCAGTACTTACTTTTAGACCAAACAGCTCTGGGTTACTAAAGGCAAATACCTACTGCTTACCTTTCAAGCTTTTCTTTTCTGTCTGCTTTTACACTACAACTACAGTAAGACGTCTGAAGTGATATAATTCAGAGTATGCATCGATTCTTAATTTTATTCTCTTGTAATAGTTTTTTTCATCCTGTTCAGGTTCCCTCTGTATTTATCCACTGCCTGGTTGATACCTTGCAGTAAGTTAAGGGGGACTGTAGTGAATATTTTCATATTTCACTGAAACAAAAGTAAAGTTTAATAAAGCCTGGGTATTCAAAGTGCTGTTGTTAAATTTATATTAAAGTAGACTAAAGTCTGGATCAGTCACATCATGCCTACATCACCCAAAGTCACAGTTATGTTAAGAAAAGACATAGGGCAGAAGCTAAAATGTCTTTAAAAACATAGCTATAGAATCTACGATAGTCCCAGTTATAGCAGAGAAAAGAGGTACGACCTCCAAAACTATCTAGAACTGTGACTTTAGCATTGTGGCGGCTGATCAATCAGTTAAAGGGCAAACACTCCAAAAATAGTGAAACTCAAAAAACTGAAAAGTTACTAAAAGTAAAATAAGTTGAGAATAAAAAGTCCTGTGATTTACAATGAGGTCAAATGAGCATTGATTTTGACACCTCACAGCAAAATGGTCAGCATGCACAAGCAGTGAATTAGCCAGCAGTCAGCGGGTTATGTTGCCTTTATTAATGTCATGGGACCTGCTTTCTCTCTGTCACTCTCTCGCTCCCTGTTTCCTTCCCCTCCCTTCATTTCCTGGCACAGCTCCTAACGGCTGTGCTCCATCAACTCATTACTCAGACAGATAAAATGTCTTTTTATGTGTTGCCGGTGAGCCACCGAGCTCCAAGCAGATCAAGCAAATGACGAGAACTTAGGAGCCCATTCCAATAAATGGGGAGAACTCTCTCAACTTCGCCATTACTTGAGACTAAAAATGACTACTCTTGCATGGAATGAAGTATTCTGACTGCGAACGACACAGCGCTGTCTGAGTGACAGATGGGAATGTATTGTCAGTCATTTCTGTCCTGCATGATAATGTGGAGGTTGAATGCTGCTGCTAATTGCCTAAAATGTAAATTGAATTTCAAATGAGCAGCAGACGTTAATAGCTACATCCATTTTAAAATAGGCTGGTAAGAAAATGTGGAATCGTTCCAAATGGCTTCTTTGACGCTGATATTTGGAAGTGCTTCAGCTGTCTAAAAGACAAATGAGAGAGAAATGAGACTCATACCTGATGCCTTTGATTTGTGCAATGCTGTGGTGGGAGATCCTCGACAGAGCGGAGATTACCTGAAATAAACAAAGACATGAAACGTTAGAACAATTAAACTACAAATTTCTTTCATCTTTGCTCTTATGTTTGAAGACCTCTAATGAACTAAACATTCAGTTACAGTTACGGTAACCACAGATTACAGTAACTGACTCATGATGTCATCTTAAAAGGCTGTGATCACACTGAATACCAGAACACAACCAGTTTGTTGACTTGCCAGTAACCAGTTTTGTGTCCCTTAACCTTTGATTCCATGAAAATCAGCCATACGTCTCTGTGCTGCATGTAACAACTCTGTTACAACAAGCCTACTTAGTAATACGTTTCACTAAGTAGTAAACCATATTACTAAACACTGACTTATGGAGTGTCCTTGAGCACAACATATCTGAGATATGGGAACGTGTGGCCTACAGGCTCCTCGCTCCCTATTTTCCATAAGCATCTTCTCTTGAGCATTTGTAGAATGACTGTAACTCAGGGGCAGTGCAGGTCATCTGCTAACTGGAAGGTTGGGGTTTTGATCCCTGGCTTCTCCAGTCTACACACTGAAGTATCTTTAGACAAAATATTGAACCCCAAGTTTCTCTGTGATGTTCTCATCAGACTGTGAATGTGTAGGAATGCTAGATAGAAAATGGTAAAAGAGAAAGTGTTGGGTGATTGAGGCATGTTGTATAAAGCGCTTTGAGTATACAAGTAGAGTAGAAACGCACTATATAAGAACCAGTCCATTTACCATTTCAGTGGTGTCAGAGGAAAAGTTAGAACAGTGCTCCATATTTCAACTTTTGTTTTTGTGTTATGGCATTTTGTTGTGAAGCACTTTGAAATGTGCTTTACAGATAAAACTTTACTTATTTATTGAATTTAAACTATACCAGCTGGCTGTGAAATGCTTTGTTTTCATACCGCTACACCTTTACCCCCAATGTACAAGGCTGTGTCCACCACTTTCTGTAAAACACAAGCATCACACACATTTACGGCAATCTTTTTTTCTTGCAATACATTCTGATATGCTACTAAGAATTCACCATTAAGACATCTTCATTGCATCTCTGCATAATACTGTCGAAAGCAGTCTTCTAACACTAAAGCAGCTCCAGGCGGCTTCATTATACTGTGTTCCATTTTTGTTTCTTGTTATGCACCACGTAATTATTCTAATAACAAATCAGAATTGAAAGACTTTATGATTTATCATATAAGCGATTGATCGTTTGTGTCCATTTCGATGGATTTTAACAGACAGGCTCCAGAAAGAAAAGAAAAAAATCAAAGGCAACAACAGAAAAAGAAAAGTAAAAGACACCAGAGGGGAAGAGCCACTCGCATTTACATCGTATATGCTGCAATTAAACAAAACACACTCCTTGCAGCTCCTCTGTTCTTTGAGGGTGATTATCGAACCTTACTTGAGCGTTTCTTAGCAACCCCTCTCATGCGTATGCAGCACCACACAGGACTGTGTGTAAACATAATGCAGGCCACCATGTTAATAGTAACATTCAAAGACATGCGGTGCAAAGCCTCAGCTAGGTGGCTGGCAGCTTTTTTTGTAAAGCCTCCATACTTTAGCTTTTTAGTTTTAAACGCTCAAATGTGTCTGTGCATGCATTTAAGTTGATTTGTTGCTGCTTATGAGTCACACGCAAGTGGGCTTACGCTAAGGACTGCAGATGGTGCGCTTGCAGGCCCTACAGAGGCTAGTTCAGGAAGATGAGGACCACCGCCCCAAAACACACGCACACACACAGACACACTCACACACAAAAAAAACACAACCCCCTGTCTCCTACGCCTCATTACCCACTCCTGGGTGTATTTCGGGTTGTAACACCGTGGCAATGCCAGATGTCTCCTCGACAGGGAGGACAAAATTGTTCCTTGGCAGGTGTGCCATCGACAGCGTCTCATCAAATTCCCTCTTCTCTAAACACACAATGTGGCACCTCAACGCCTTTAGTATTTAACATTCAACTTGAGCACATGTTAATGGCTGTTATGAAGCGAAGACCATCAATTTCGAGCTGTGGAGTGCTTGTGTTGAAGTGCTGTTGTCCACTCTCTCTATTCAAGGTGTTCTTGTCTTTAACATAATCAGTTACACGGAGTGCATATATGTCACATTCATTTACATCAAACCACTCTAGAGGGGGAATCCCTTTATTCAACCAGATAATAGGAGGTTATTTCTCTGAGCTGCTAAAGACCTGCGTAATGGAGTGTTTTGGTCGTGCTTAATGGTTTCAACACAGGGTCAGTCTAACATTATATACCTTCTTTACATATAGATTTGCAATTAAAGGAAATTAAAGGAAAGATACTGCAGTGTTAGGCCACCACATGCTGCCTGACCAGCTTCAATTCAAGTTGCTGTTGAATGTCTCCATCAGTCTGCTGACAGGCAGAAGCATTGTTTTAAAAGATCCCTAATTTAGTATTTTAATCATGATGGTGGAGATGTCTTGCTTCTTTGCTGAAATTTTCACATGGATATTCAGCTTGTTAGAGATCTGGCCATTGTCTTTTTACTCATCTATACGGTGTTTTGGTGATTTTGCCAAGGTTGCATAATCAGAAACGAGTTGTTATGACTGCAGGACGCAAAGGGCAAAGCTTCAATTATTATGGCTGATTATCACCGAAAAGCCTAAAAATGGCATTCAGGACAGCATTAGTTTGTTTACAGGATAAAAGCGATTACTGAGAACAACTATGGATTGAGTTTTCAGAGACAAAGATAACAGTATGGCTTCTATAGTGTGAAGGTCCCCTTTATGAAGAGACTAAGGGATTATATTTTTGTTTTAACTTGACACCTATTTGTTTACTGTAAATAGAGATGGAGGCAAAAAAGGAAAAAGAAACAGATAAAGATGTGGAAAGAAGCAAGGGAGTAGATAGAAAAGATTACTATGTGTCTTTGTTTCAGGTGTCTGTGTTTAGGGTATTTAAGAAATCACTGAGGATAAACCCATTGTGCTGCTTGGTGGCATTTTGCCCACTTGGCAAAGCTGCAGGAAGGGAACGCATCTGGCAAACTGCCCCATCATCATTATTGAGGGGTTTTTTTGTCTTATGAGCCTACATATTCTTTGTTGAAGGGTGAGAGACAGATGACAAAATTTAAAGACAGAGCAAAGACAAAAATGTAAAATGCGAATGAAACAAGAGGATGAACGGGTGTACGCGCTTGGCTTTTAATAGCAATTAATATTTCATGCTGCCTGCCGTGATCAGCTGCACTCAGATCTGGCTAAACACAGGTGCCTCGAGCCAGGTTTGCCCAGGTTCAAAGGATAGCAGAGCCACTGGCTTCGAGCCAGAGAGGTCACAGCAGGGCCAGAGCCCGTGTGGCCTGAGGAGAGTGTGTGCCAGCACTGAGCATGCTAGTGTGACTTTCACACATCACAGGGTAAAGTCTATTAATATTAAATCTCAAGTTTCCTCAACATGAGGAAGTTTGTTCTCTTTTCTTAGTTCATGTTGGCTTCACACATCATAATGCGAAAAATATGTTCTCAGTACTTGGAGCCATGGCAGCTCGTGACTCACGCTAGCTTTGGTAAGAAATGCTAATTTGCAATCTGTTTTCAGGGCAGCTGAAGGAATGAAAAACTGTTCGCATGTACTGCTTATAATGAGGATTACGCTTCTTATTAATCTATTTAACGTACAGTTATTGTTTCACTATTGATGTCAACACATCACAAAGCTGTAAGACTATAAAAGGAATACAAGGGATACTGAAAGGATAACTTCAGGGGAGCATCCCTTTAATAGCTGGTCTTTTTAAAAAACCCTTTCTTTTTCTTCTTCTCCTTCCTTTTTTTAAAGAAACAGACTTGTTTTATCTCTTTTATAAGGTTACTGCTTCCAGCCTTTGCTCAAAGGTTGCTTGTCAGTCTCTCTTACTTTCTTCTCTTTGCCCATGTTTCTGTTTTCCATTCTACCTCTAATACACTCTCTTCAGCCGCTTCTGATCCTTTAGTTCAGTCAAAGCCTTTGAGTCCACGCACATTATTAATTCCCCTCTCATCTTGTACTCCCCGGGGGATCCTAACTCTACTGCTCGCTAGAGAATAAAGCCTCTTCTGCCCCTCTAGGAATATGGAAAATACAAGTCACACGATGGAGTAATATTGCAGGTTTTTAAAGCCCCGAAACCATGATCTCACCTTTAATCAGCACCCCCAACAAGCCTCTGGCATTCCCTAACCCATGGGTGACCCTTATTGTCAGACAAGATGAATGCAATTGAGGATGCACGTTAAGTCTCACAGCCTCAACTTGTGCTCACGGTTTTCTGCGCATGACCGAAATGTAACGTTTATAGCCTGTTTACTGCATAGGAAGGTGCGTGTGTGTGTATGTGTGGAGGAGAGAGAAGGGAAGGATGGGGGAGAGGGGATAATGGTTGCATCTGTGGACCGACGGGGCGAAGCCAAGTGTTTGCAAACACACCGACCTTACATGTCTCCAGACTCGCCACATGTGGCCTGTGTCCCAGCTGGGCGCCAAGCGACACCGCATGCGACCACCCTGCAGCCAATCAAAAGACCTGCACAACACGGGTTCCCCCCGGCAACCGGGGCTCGACTAAATTTGCATGGTCATCAGTTACCGCACTGATCAAATCAAAACTGCAGCCATATGCTATTAACAGTGGGAGGGTGTGGCTGTGATTTGATTAAGATCTGAACACAAGAAGACAGTCCGTCACAAACACACGCAAACCCCTTTGCCAATTATATTTAGATCTGATGAAGTTATGACATGATTATGTGTCTGTGAAAGTTCTGATTATACCTTCTGCTGTAAATCAGTGCAAGTATTGGAAGCTATCCAGCAAAGAGGAAGAATTAATTAAAAATTCAGGACATTACTTTTATTTTTCTCTTTTCTCTCACTGGGCTCCTGCTCAAACAGCTAACTCCCTAATAGTGTGATATATTTATGAAGGATTCACACTTTGATTGGACAGCATTGCTATGCTCATGCCAGTCTGCCTAAGTTGTAGGCAAAAACCAAAAGGGGCACAGAGTGGGAGAGCTGAGAACAGATGGCTGAGTGGGAACCCTGTGTGCCCATCAATAATAGACACACAAAGTAGGGAAAGCAGAGTCTGTGTGTGTGTGTGTGTGTGTGTGTGTGTGTGTGTGTGTGTGTGTGTGTGTGTGTGTGTGTGTGTCTCCATCCGACTGTCCCACTGCCACTGGGAGTTTCAGCATTTTACAAACCTCCTCTTATCCTCTGCCTCCCATCCTCTCCCCACCTCTGCCTTTGCCTTTTTGTTCTCTTTTACATTTTCTACACAATTCACAGAAAATTCTCCTGAAAAGTAGGGCTGCCACGATTAGTCGACTAGTCACGATTACGTCGACTATCAAAATCGCCGACGACTAATTTAATAGTCGACACGTCGTTTGACGCTTTGTAAGATCCCAAAAGACGCAGGATGAAGTAGCAGGATTTAAGAGTGTAATAACGGACTGAAACAGAAGATGGCAGCACTGCATGTACAAGGATGCCAGCTGCCGTTAAACCCCGAAGAAGAAGAAGCTGTGTCCCAGAATTCATAGCGCAGCCCAGCGCAGTTTCCAACAATGGCGGCAGCTAGTTAGTTTTAATATTACTCTTATTATTCTTTCTGGGTCACAAAATAAACGTTTAACATATTTTCAGGCGAGAATGTAGCTGTGTAAACCTCAAATATCTGCTCAGTTTATCAGGACACCACATATTTTCAAAAGCGCTCCGACTGTTACCCACTAGCTCGATAGCGAGCCGGGGGCGAGGCTAACTAGAGCCGTGAGAACACCGGACTCCCAGCAAATCGTCTTCAAACCCACCACCGTCTTTCGCTACTCAGGTTAAACATATATAAGTCACTTAGATAACTTAAAAATGTTATTGTTTGGCTTTTTTAGTATTTTATTTGTTCCTGAGTAAATCTGTTTGGCTGAGATTAAAGTTGAAAAGAGATTAAAGATGCTCGAGAATATACTCCGGTGTCCTGTTATATTTTAGATAGCAAGGAGTTTATTAAACTCCACTGAAACAATCTGCAAATTTCATTTAAATTTGATAAACTATCATCTTGTCTTTATTTTTAGTTAGCACATACCTTAAACGCTTAAAGCTGTAAGCTAATGATAGTTATATAAGAGCAGATGCTGCTAGTGCAATAAGCTGTACGTTTTACGTCCAGTGGATGATGATCTGATTAGTCGACTAATCGCAAAAATAATCGGTGACTAGTCGACTATCAAAATAATCGTTTGTGGCAGCCCTACTGAAAAGCTTCCGTCACGTATCCCATATATGAGCGATAAACACCAGTGTGCAGCGTACACACACATAACTTAAAGGCCCAAAAGAGTTGATTACTTTTTTTATTGCATAAGGGCTCTGTGTACACAGGACAATAAAAAAGGCGATAAAGAAGAAATAAGTTTACTTCAAGTCAAACATCCAAAACTACAACTGAAACAAACTATATAAATAGAAATACTATGGAGGAGGAAAGGGCATTAAACCAGTTATAAATCAAGCTGAGCCCAACAATATTGGGTAACAGCCTAATTAAGCAGGCTAGAAAGTAAACACTTATTCTCAGCTAACAGAAGTGCACTGATGGCAATAGTCTGCTACAATCCATACTCTTAGGCAGAAGAAAGCAATACAAGTTATCTAAATATTTAAATGAAACAAGAATTCAGAAACACATCAACGATATTTCTGTATATCAAGAGTATTAAGAATGCCTGTACACATGCTTTTTCGCGCAATTACCATTCAGCCAACCATGTTAAAGCGGCGCAACACATTCAGTCAATACAAGTTGGAAGCTTCAATTAATTTCCATACCAAACATTAGAATGATGGAAAACATGATCTGACAGTGGAATGTTTGTTGGTGCAAGATTGCCTGGTTCATCGCGCATTCCTGAAAATGCTGAGAGATACTGTATCTCTCAGCATTTTTCACATATAAAGAGTAAACTCTATAAACAGTTAATGATGTGAAAAGCAACAACAAAATATAACCAACCGTTCTCTGGCCGAAAGTACCTTGTCAATAAGAGGTAAGATAATTGCGAGACTGGATGGTGCTGATAGAGTACCTCAGTTAACCACTCTGTGCAACTCTGCTAAGTAGATAAACATCCCAGAACGCACATAATGTCCAACATTGAAACAGATGGTTGATAAGAGTTGGAGACCATGTCGTGTTCCACTCCTGTCAGCCAAGAATACAAATTTGAGGCTGCAGTGGTCAAAGGCTCACCAATGGTGCGTGAAATGTTTTCTTGGCAGTCTTTGGACCTGTTAATACCAATCAATCATAGTTTAAATGCCACAGCCGTTCTATGTATGCTTGCTAACCATGTGTATGGACATGATTTACAATCTTTTCATGTTTACGTCCAGCTTGACATCAGATAATTTCACAAAGCAAGAGTCATCTTAAAAATCGTACATAAAAATGACAATGAGTGTACTTCAGTATTCTGCCCAAACTCCAGATCTACAGCCAATAGAATAGCTTTGGGAGGTGGTAGAACAAGATACTGGGGGTGTGAATGTGCGGCTGATAAATCTGCAGAAATTATGAAGTTAAACAATCAAGTCAACATGAACCAGGATCACAAAGATTTATATTCATTGTATATTTTGTAAAACTATTAAAAACAATAGTAACTGAGGTAGTTTTGAGGGCATGCTTGTACAAAATATAAAATGTTGGCTCTGTTTATATTAAATCCTTACTTCTACTTTCACCATTCTCCAGACCCACGAATCATGGGCTGTATTTGACCAGCATTGTCTTTCTATTCAAGGGACATCATGACTCACTGTGATCAGTCTCAAGCATCGCGCTAGAAATTACTGAATGCCATCGGGAGCTAGGCCTGTGTAAATCCTGATTGCAGACAGATTGGCACTTGCCACACTGCACTAAATCCCCTCAATGTGGACCTTCCAGCTGCTTGATTACAGGGGATTTTACTGGGTATGTCTGTGCAAGAAAAGCCTCTGGCTTGGCCTGCGGGTCTGAAAGAGTGCTGCTGCTGACCCTAAGGACCCCAAGCACTATGGATGCCAGACAAAATGGCTCTAAGCTTTTTTCAGGGTAGTTAGCCCACACATGAAATGCACATCATTCCTACCTATCCCACTGACTGAACTTAATATAACACAGGTAATTCTGAAGGTTTTTTTGTCTATTTTGAAATGCATATCCTACCACCACCAATGAACTATTGATGTAAAAATGTACCAACAAATCAATTTTAGAGCTTATTTAGGTTTAAGGACCTCGAACATCGATTCGATCTGAACCTGCGCTGCTTGAAGGGAAAAGGGCAACAGTGGCTAACATGTGCAAATTATACTCAATAGATCGTTTTGGCCTGGTCAACACCTGCCGATGTGCTGCAGCCATGTCCATGACCTGTCCCATTTCACGCTATATCACCAGACATGTGCCTGCTCGCTTGTGTGTGACTATGCCTGTTTTGTGTATGCTGTACATGTGTGTATCAGCACACACACACTCAAGATGTGTACACATTTTCCTCCTTTTTCCCCCCTCTTTCTTTCACACACAGTAATAGAAACAGCTCAATGCTGCACCAGCTTGTAAATAATGCAATATTAGTGAACAAGAGCAGAGAGAGGGGCTTAATGGAAACTTATCCAGAAACTGAAAATGACAAAAACAAAATAAAATTAAAAAAAGACCCAGAAGAAACTAATTTATTGTTGTTGTGGGGCTGATATGCTTCACAGCTAAAAGAACAGAGGACTTGGGCACAATTATTTTTAATAAATTCAGCTCTGTTCAGTTCAATTTTAATAATACCAGAACAACATATAATCACAACAACACTCAGGGAACCTGAAAACAAGTCCAGAATTGTGTTAAACATTTACAATAAAGTGGACATAAGTGTTAACATGGTAAAATGTCTGCACAATATCGTTTATTATTTAGTAAATATTGATATCTATGGCTAGCTAGTTTATTGTGATGGTGCTTTGTTTTCTCTATTATTATGTTGCTCTTTGTTGTTTGCTGTCTCCTCTGTTTGTTTTTTTTGTTTGTTTGTTTTTTTTCTCCATACAGGTGACCCAGGAGTTCTTTTTTTTTTTTTTTTTTTTTTTTCTCTCTCTTCCCCCCCCTTCTCACCGTCTCTTCTCCCCTTTGGTTTTCTTTCTTTCTCTCCCCTTCTTTCTCTCATTCATTCCCCCTGTCCTATTTATTTAAAAAAAAAAAAAAAAAAAAAAGACAAAGGATGAACTGAAGCTCTGCCATCACGTAATGTCGCATACTGCTGTTTCTGATGTCATTTAAGAAAAAAAAAAAAAAAAAAAAAAAAAAAACATGCTAAAATGTCTTTATCTGAGTTTATATAAAGTAAGTAAACCACAGAGGCCAAACCACCAAAACAAATCATATAAAAAAGGTAAATGGACTGGTACTTATAAGTAAAGTGGTTTCTTACTACAAGCCTCGTCCACCCATGCACACGTACATCCATCAAAGCTTTTCAGTGCCTGAGCACTTATAACCTGACATTCACACGTTGTTTTATTGGGGGCAACTGGGGGTTTAGTACTGTGCCCACAAGCATGCAGGTTGAAGGAGCCAAGGATAAAATTGCCAACTTTCTTATTAGTAGATGGCCCACTCTGTCTCCTTACCCACATTTACAGGAGACACTATGGATTGATGGTCTCTGAGTGCAGCATTTCTTTTCACCTTAGACCAACTTAAAAGGTTTAGTTTAAAAAGAAAAAAAAAACAAAAAACAGAAAGGCCGCCTAAATGACTTTGCATTACTGCTGTATAAATCTGCACTTAACCTGCGTGCTCCAAGAAGCATAGCAACACTGATCATACAACAATAGCAGAAAAGGTGCCTCTGCACTCACCAGAAAGCACTCAATCAGGACTAATATTCTTGCAGCTTACTTGTTGCAAAGCCAGACCATTCATAATAAATGAGGAGGGAACGTGTTTTAGAGTATCACAGCAGTGTTTTAGCTTAAGCTTTAGCAAGAAGGTATGGGGGTTTTGGGAATGAGTGTGTGGCGAGAAGAACTTGAAGACATTTTGGTGATTCTGCAGAAAGACCCAAACAACAAGCATTCGACTGAACATCCCAGCAGAGCAGGCTCAAAAATGCCTTGCTATGTTAACAGATGGAAGTTGAGATGTGATCAGTAGGTGCAACTACGTCAGTGGCAGTCTATGGTAGCCATGAGAGGTCAAATGTACTGCAGCTTAAGAAATCACTAGCAAATAGAAAACTGCTGCAGAAGCATACAAAACACAAAAGAAGCTGAATAAAAATAAATGGAAATAGAAAAAAACCCTCACAACCCTGATGGTCCTGTTTTAAGCCTGCCCCATTGCAGTCGTTCACATTTTTTTGATTTCTGTCACTTCCCCAGCTGGTCCATCAGGTTATTGGGACACCAGAAACATTTCTGTTGTGTTTTGTGAGATTTTGTTGTTGTTTTTTTCTACTTCTCTTGCATTTTATTCAACTTCTGTTGTAATGCTTGCTTTTGCAGTATTTTTCAGTTTGCTGGTTTTTTTTAAAGTTGCATTTCGTTTGACATCTCAGGGCCACTGTAGCACAGCAGCCTCTCAGAGTAGGACTGTACACACTGCCACTAGTGGGTAGGTGAAAATAAAAGACAATGCCTTAACAAAGTCAGGAAAAAAAAATCATCTCTATTTAATAGAGATTCTCTTTATCTGATTTATTGTTGTTATTTTTTTTTACATAAAAAGATTCATTCTAAAAAAAATGTCACTTTATGAGTATCATAAGGAATATGTGAGGATGTCAGTGACATTAATCCTTCATAAATCCTTGCCCAAGAGTTGTGTGATCTATCTCCAAAGATGTCAAACCAGTTTTTTTAAAGATTTGTTGCATGAAAATTTACTGAAAGGTTAATCTAACGCTTTGGTGGATGAATGATAAAGTAAAATATGTGACTGTATAAAGCCTCGGTCACTTGTTGCCCAAAGGGTTCAATTAAAGAGGTGAGTAAAAAAACAAAAACAAAACAAAAAACAAAACAAAACAGTGTATCACCTCTCAGAGCATGAAGGCAACAAAACAACAAGTCTGCCCTCAACAAATTATGGATGACACCTACTTTTACACTTGTTTGACTAAAACAGCTCTTTGGGACATGCTGTCAAAACAACACATATTGAGAGCGAGTGATGTAGAACAACCTTCCCCCTGCTGAGAAATACTTGAGTCAAACTCAGCTGACGCTTCTGATGATCTCAAAATGAAGTAAAAAGCAACTGTGACTGAATGTGAGAAAAATGATTTTAAAAAAACATCTCTGAGGCAGATTTGAAGATTTTACACATGGTAGGTTATCAGTGGATCAACCTTTGCCTTGCCTGCAGCTCATCTTCGAGACAGAAATAATTTGGCATTTATTATCAACAGCTAACACAACAAACAAAATCTTCTTCTCGTGGTCTTCTCGCATACTGCTGAGGAAAACTCCCACCCCTCCTTTAAGTGCTGAAAGGACTCAGTTAACACAAAAATTGAACAGGAAATGAGAAAATGTGTATGTGAGTGTAGCTGAGGATAATGTGCCTGCTCTGGCTGGCCCGCTTCTTTTTTTTGTCTTCCTAAAAAAATGTGTCTGACATTTGCATGCTAGAGTGACTAAACCCCCTGCTGCGATGGAAATTTCCTATGTGTTATGTCATGTTTCGACTACTTTCATCAGCTGTTTGTAGGCTATGAACTGTCCAACCCACTAGGTCGTCAATGACATTTTAATCAGGGGGTACGTGCATTTGGGGCACTCTGTGACAGAATGTGTCATTAAGAATAATGTCTTAATGTCTCACAAACAGCTGCGGGAAAGATGTTGAGATGCAATAGAGTGCAATGAAGTAAAGTGTGTTAAATCACAGGCACAATTTAAGCAACTACGATTTAAGATGTTCTACTATTTAAAATGAGTGATATTATCATACTGCTTGAGAGACATGTATTTAATTTAATTATATCCACTGTTCAAATTTAACTATTGCTGCAAGTTTATTTTGTTAGTGATTATTGGCTTTATACTTTGCATAGCTGGAAGTACAATGGCTCCTGAAGAGGAGGCAGACTCTGTTTTGGGGTCATCTTGAAGAAAGCTGGGCCCAAAACGTAATTATTTGTCTTGGAGAGAGCGTATGACCCAAACTACAACTATTATTGCATACTCTATGATATACACACATCTACGCTATTTGCTAGAAAATGGATGTAAAGTTTGCATTATGTCTGTGACTGTCTGAAGCTCCTGATGTTGCAATTTTTATTATTATTTTTTTTTCTGCTTGTCAGATCTATAATCTGTTTAGTCTGCTGGCTGTTTGCAGAGCATTTCCAGTCAAGATGCCATACAACACTGTCTGGCTCACAACTCAACAGCAAACAGCTGCTGCCTTCAGCAAATCCATTGGTTATTACACAACCTTTCCTCCTTTTTTTTCAGCTGCAGTGGAATAACAATGCAAGAGAATTGTGCTCCATGTAAGTGTAAAATAACCTAAGAACATACTAAAAATTTTAAAGAAAAACAAATACTGCTAAATCAAATAATAGGACACTGACATGTGAAGGGGGGGGGGGGGGGGATCTATCTCCTGTTGGTCTTTTACTGTAAACATTTCATTTTTAAAATCATCTTGTAAAGCTGAAGTCATTTTGACATGTAAACAGCATTTTCAGTTTTAGTCGCTCTACACGCACATCGGAGTTGATCCCTGACACAGAAGCAGCGTGTAGTGACACAAGGGTTTAGGGCTTTAGAGCAGGATGTGGTGATAAGGGCAGACTGGGGATCACTGGAGGAAAAGGGATTTCCCATGATGTGATGGAGCTGGGCTGATGGGTTAATACTTCCACACGGGCCTTATCAAACACAGACACCTCAGTACATGTGCGTGTACGTATGCCCGTGTGCATGTGTGTGCGTGTAAATGTGTAAGCAAGACTAAAGGACATGATGGTCCAGTAGGTTTCGGTTTGACACAGAGTACTGAGAGAATGAATGGGATTAAACCAACAAGCGTAATCCAGCTGGCCTGTGGGATGGAGGTCTGCCCACTACCCTCTGCTGGAGGAGATAAGAAAGCTGGGGGAAGGCGGGGCATGGGCAAAACCCCCACATTATGCAAACATCTGAACTTACTGCAAAACAGAATTGATTTCATAGTCAAGTGTTTTGTTTGTATTGTGAATACTTGATGAGGGCAAGATGCTCATGGTTGCTTTTGTATATGTTAAATGGTGAATCCAGTGTTTGTGGAATAAAAGGTCCCTGCATCTTTAATCTTTGTGGAAGTGCATTGCTACATGACTGGAATACCCCTTTAAAAAACTATATATGTGAAAAAAAAATCTCAAAAAAATACAAATATATAAAATAACAAACCACACTACAATAACCAGAAGGTGCCAGTATTACACACAGAAGCTCTATGTCACGTGCCATTAAACACCAAAAACCCCATCCAAAGTTCAAGTACAGCTAGTATATCCAAAGTCCAGCACAGTCATTTAAGAGCAGTTTTGAGAGCCAGTACAGGTCTTCAAAGAAAGGTCAAATAGTGCCCTGATAATATTGAATATTTTTTATTTTAAGTTATCTTAAAAAGTGAGCGTACAACTACCTTCAAAGTGATCAAGAAAGGTATGCATTTGTGTGCACATATCCACATTACTGTCCACAAATGAACCAGGATAAAAAGCTTACACACAAAGCCACATCCCAGAAAGCATGCTACTCCATATAGACTTGGTGTGATGGTAACAATAATATAGTTTACGCAACCTAATAATATACAGTAGATTTCTTTGCCATCTATGATACTTCAATGAATACGATCAATCAAAATAATTCTATAACTATATGCGCATGCCTTCATCGGCACTCACGCTAACCTATACTACAGATTCTTGGAGCTGAAGCAACTTCAGGGTTTGAAGCTTATTGGTCTCATTATTCATGCACAAATGAGCAGCCTTCGCTGGTCCGACTCCACATCCCATCTTGAGAGAAGTGGTATTTGCAGATGATGAATCATATGGCAACCCCCTAGCTTTATATTCAAACTGGTTGCCGCGATACACTTTTTTTTTTTTGGCCTTTTCCTTGAACTGTGGCAAAATTAATTTCTCTCTAAAATTCTTATCACACTCAACAATGTTTACCCAGAGGATGAGCTGCATGTAGCCAGGGCTCCCTTTATATTCAACTAATACAAAGTCAAGTGGAAGGTATTCAGAACCACTTCAGGGAGATGATAAGATGGGAACTCTGGCATCTGAGACATGAAGGAATTTTAATGGCATAAAGCTTTTATTCCTTTCTTTACTGAACCGTATCTTGGCAATGCAACAACAAAGCATTTGTATACATATCAGGTGAGACAACGTCAAAAGTAATATTTTTCTTTTCACATGTTTCAAATGACATAAAAGCTGATATTCTCATGACTTATCGTACCATATATGAAGTACATTTGTCAAAAAAAAACAAAAAACAACTGGCTGGAAAAACAAGTGAGATCAAGAGAAAACAAGGCAGAACAAAGTTAAGATAGTTTAGTGTGACACATGCTTTTAGTCAAGCGGTGACAGAAGAGCTGTGGCTGTTACCTAGAGGGCTCATCGCAATGGCCAGCAGGATTTTTCCATGGGAGCAGTGAAAGTGACAACTGGACAAAGAGCTTCCATTACAGGCCCTGTCCCCTGCGCTCTGCCACTATTAAGACCCTGTCTGGGGAACACCTAATGCTGCTGACAGATGAAGAGGAGCACAAGGCAACGGGGAGCAATCTAAACTATCGGAGCAGATTCCATTCACTGCTGCGACCACATGTCAAAATAATACCGAAAGAAAAACTGCCAAAGTACAGTGTGGTTATTTTTGTAAGTGCTCTTTTCTCCTTGTCTTTTTATCACTGTAAAACTGTGACATTTAACACTTCCTATCTACAATGACCTCTTTGATAAGCCAATAAGATCAAAGTTTACTATAACCTCAATCTGTGAGATACCTGCAATATATTTTAGCCTTGGTAATACCATGAAAAAAAACAGACTTCATAATGAATCACTAATAAATGGGAAACTGCTTTATGGGAAGTTGCACATGAATCATGTCATTTGTCATGATGGAGATCCTGATCATAACCGCACATTAATGGCTTTGCAGAATGGAGAACTGCAAGTGAAAATTCAGGTTGAATATGAAATAATTGTTGGTGAGCACAAAAAAGGCTACAACATTGTGCCAAGAGCAATGACAATTAGAGTCTCACAAAAAGCTGATAAATGGAATAGGGTCAGGCCACGAACACACAGGAAATGACACACTTTTCAAACGCTGTGACAAATGAGGCAAGAGTATAATCAACAGGAAAGAGAGAGACCAGAATGAAATACAAAGCGGTGTAAAGCACTTTAACCATTAATAGCTCACAAAATAAATTTATTGTGGTGTACGAACAACATATTCAACGAGTTCACAAACAAATCTAGAAAGCATTTACTGGAAAATGTATCCTGCTGCATGCAATAGAAAAAAAGAAAGAAAGAAAAACAGCATGTGAAAAAAGCCTAAAAGCAGACGAAAACGTTGGTTATGCCCTAATATCCAAAAATAATTTCCATGGGGTCAGAGGCCTCTGACAATACAGTATCTGCCTCGTGGGTGCATACGGCCCCATGTTTGTAAAAGAAGTCAGACACTAACCACAAAGTTTACAAGCTCTTTTACTGTCTGTCAGTTAGTTATGAATACATTGTTCCTGGTGAAAATGCCGTGTACAAGTCAACATGGTGTGTGTATAAGAGGGCCAGCAGAGGAGGGAAATAAATGGCAGGGTTACATGTGGACATGGGAGAGCGCGTTTAGCATTTAGAAATGTGTTACATAAAATAAACTACACTAACCAACTAAGGATGAACAATGAATCCTCACCCGGCACATTTATGTTAAAGATCCATTGGTGATATGTGCAAATATAAAAATTACAGTTCTCTCGTGACCAATGTTGACAACAAAGATGTCAGTATACAAGATTTATTGCCTAAAACTACTACAGTACGAAAACACAGGGAAGCTCTTTTCTTCAGGGTCTCCAAGGCCAGAACAATAAACAAAACACCCCCCTTTAGCTAGAAATCAAAACCAAGTACTCACTAACCAAAAACAAAATACAATGGCTGAGCTCCCTGTCTAACCAAACCAGGAGAAAACAGTTGAAACAAAAATGGCAGAGAACCCCTACCTGCTTCCACAATGACAAACTAATTATCACAATAAGGGCACACCTTCGCTCACAATAAAAGAAAGAAAAACCAAAGTTCACAGAGGGTAAGTTCTCACACACATACACACAAAGGCCCGCTGCCCAAAACTCTACAGCTCACAGCTCTGGCAAACATGGGGAAAATGGCAGTGGGTTGGTTGGGAAAGGCGTGTTCCCCTTAGAGGTGGACTCGGGGGATGCCGCGTCACTCCTCGAAACCTCTGGTCAGCCTGAGGTTTGTGCTGAGGAGGGGGCGGGGACACCTACGGTGGTCAAACCATTGTTGTTTTTGCTTATTTTTCTTTGCTGAGTGTGTTGGTCTGTGCGGTGGTCTATCCTGTATAACCGATCTACTCCTACATGTTCACGTGCAGCGTGTTAGGATACTTTTCCATGTGAAGTTGTGGTAAAACATTTTTTACTGGAAAAAAAAAGAAACAATCTTGTCTGTGTGCAGAATTCACACTGACAATTTACAGGTTTTCAGACTGTGTATTGAGGCAGCTTTTACCGGCAGCACAAAGCGAATCTTAAAGCAGCAGCACCGAGGAGGAGGCACATCTTTCATATGAGTATAACAGGTGTCAGGCAGAGAGACGAGGATGTCGGAAAGTATGAACTGAGGGTGAGATAGCTAGTTCGCTATCATCTATAAGATAGATTCCATGGCGTGACATACTGTGAGTGGCAGTTTACATTGTTGGAAGCAATTCCAACAGATTTTTCTGACTTCTTATAATTTAAATTTTATTGCATTCAGAAAATCATAAAGGCTGAATTTAATGTAGTTTGTTTAATGTGCATTTGTACTCAGAGTAATCAAGTATTTTTATTTTATTTTATTTTTTTTACAAATAACACTAATTTGGACATGTTGTCATCACATAATGCATTAGTTCTAGTCATGTAATTTGACAGCAAAGGAACAACTGGGTTTGTGACCTGACAGGAAACACTGAACACCTAATCACACCATGAAGGCATGAAAAAAGATAAAAGAGTGTCGTGCTTTAACAACTGTATCACACCATCAAAGCAAGAAGCAACTGGGAAGCAAATCCGCCATGGGCGAGAGTGTGTGCACAGTCAGGAGGGGGTTGTTCAGGGTGACAAAGAGGGCATGGGGTGCTTTACATTACCAGAGATATTGCAGTGACAGGCTAAGCTTCAAACACACGCTGTACATCAAAAGTAAGTTGGGATGGAGGAAACCCTGCATTCACATCACATCAAAAAAGGAAAAAAAACCCTGTAAATATGAGCAGAGAAATGGGGGGATCCCACCTTTCTTCCTGATGTACTGATAACTGTTTTCTGCCCTTCTGCCTTTAACTAAAGCACAGGTGTCGAACTCCAGGCCTCAAGGCCCGGTGTCCTGCAGGATTTAGATGTGTCCTTGATCCAACACAGCTGATTTAAATGGCTAAATCACCTCCTCAACATGGCTTGAAGTTCCTTAGAGGCCTGGTAATGAACTAATCATTTAATTCAGGTGTGTTGACCCAGGGTGAGATCTAAAACCTGCAGGACACTGGCCCTCGAGGCCTGGAGTTCGACACCCCTGAACTAAAGGAATAAATTGATCACACACACACACACACACACACACACACACACACACACACACACACACACACACACACACACACACACAGTTGAACAATACCACAGGTGTGATTTGGTTTTTGATTTCTCCATCCAGCCAAAATACCACAAATCAATGTTCAAAGTAAATGAGGAGTGGGTGCAGGCAACGTCAGACAGAGAGAACAAAAATTGTGTTACTATCTTGCATTGCAGTAAACATGAAGTGTGGGGATCATGTGTGTTTCCAGGAACTGAATACATTTTGGTAACAAGTTAGGACACCTTTGGATACAGACTCTCCTTACAGTGTTGCATATGCACAAAGGAAGGTTGAATGTGTAGGAGTGTATGTTAAAAGATGGGAGGAGGCTATTCTTGGGTGAGATGATGTCGCTAGAGATTTGACAACCCACAGCTACGCTTCAAAAGGACTCATTTCTTATTAATGTCCGCTCTGAAGGGAGACAATGTGTTTCTGGGCGGGGCAGGGGGGGGACCATAACACTGTGTGTGAGTGTGCGGCATGGATATGTGTTTACAGTTGCATGGGCGACTGTTTGTGCGTGTGCGAGTTCCGTCATTAGTCTGTATGCGACAGATCAAAGAACGGCAAAAATCCAGAAAATAGTTAATTGGGCTCTCTTTGTGCTGCCGCTCTTTATGATGTCCCACACAACACAAAGTGAAAGATCCCACTCAAGGCCCCCAGAGTTCATGAACCGTGAGCGAACGTCACATCAAAGCGGGCGATGGCAGCGGAGAGAGTGTCATGTCACATTGGACAGAGGGGAGGTTGGTGCCTGTTAACCTTTCAGGATGGCCAGACGCATCAGCCAACACTGGCAAGTCTGTGTGGTGTCACACTTTCAAGTCCCCCAACCCCTCCCCCAGTCCTTTTTCTCTTTAGTCAAATCCCACCCACCCCCAACCCCACCACCTTCCACTTCACGCTGAATATTTTCACATTCCCTGACTCTGAAACCACTGTTAACAGCCCGTGCGACAGCGAGAGAAACGGGAGCGCTGTATGTGTGATGTGGTTGTACCTCCAGGCTACGCCAAGCAAACTGAGCTTGTCAGCCAATGTGAACAGACACCAAAAAAAGAATAATGCATGCTGATGAGGGTGGTGCAAAGGGATAGGGCTGGGGCTTGGAAGTTAGGTGGCCACCATAGCAAGGCTCTACACTGGTGAATAATTCCCTCTCATGAGGCAGGTTTATGCCTCTCCATGTCACTCAGAAACTCTATGGCATTTTGTTGTTGCCACAGCTGAGCTTAGATCTCTGTTTTCCTACATAAAGAGACACTCTTTCGCCTGCTATAAATTAGCATTCTAGCCTTATTCCACTTTATTTTATTGTTTTTATTTATTTATTGGTTCTTGGAGTAAAAAAAAAAATGTTTATGATTTGTGAGCTGTAAAATAAGCAGAGCACAAAAATAGCAGCTTTATTACTGGAGATTCCAGCTCTATCAAGATGCAGTTTTGCTTCCTGGCTAACATCACAACACAAACTATTTATTGCTCCATTATTAATGTAATAAAAATATTGTGAAATATGTGATCGTATCATTGGTTATGTGGATTAAAAAGCATTGTGTATCATCACCAATACAGAACTCTGTCTGTGAAACGATGTGAGTCATCCATCTTCGTTTACTTTTTCAGGCACCTTCAATTAAAAGGTACATGAGAGTTTACATGTGGTGTCAACCTTGGAAATGCAACTAACAGAAAACATAACTTTTGTAATCACATTCTCAGATATGTTGTATTATTTTGTTATACTGCAATTTATGGTTAAAAAAAATATCCAAATGCATTTTAATACAGAAAAAATTTAATTATTTGTTTTAAAACATACAAAACAGGCAAAAAAAAAGCAAGTTTATTTTCTTCCTTTCATTCCCCGATTCAGAACCCAAATCCACTTTGCCGCTGAAAGAGATTCATCATGTATCTGCCAAACTGTTTGAGCCCTGTTTGTTGTGGAGCGTAACACAGTAGAGGTGAAGCTGTATCAAGGGAATGTTTTCAGACAGTTTGCCAGGTTAAGCAGAGTGCGGTGAGATAAGTGCAGGAGTTTGAGGCTCCATACGGCTTCTGTGGTTGAAGTACAAACACTCACCATGGCTTGCAGGGAGCTCACTAAACAGGATGTGGGTAGTGCTTTTTTTTGGTGTTTTCACTTCTTTGTGTGCACTCGAGCATGTGTGACAGTATGTGTGCTTGCAAATTTTCATATGAGTGTGTTTGTTGGTGAGAGATGTGTGAGGAAGAGTCTTAGACAGATACAAAACAAACAGAACACAAAAGGGATTCATTGCTTTTTGACTGTTGATTCCAAATATATGGGATCGACTACAAAAAAACAAAACAAAGAATGATGTATGCTTAGCTTTCTTAGAATAGCATTTATATTTCAACCAAAATCATTGGAAAATGTTGCTGCGTGTCTCCTAGGGAAAATCAGCATGTGTGAACCATTCCAAGACTCCACCCTAGACAGAAATCTATTAAAAGAAAGAAATAAGGTCACAAACAAAAAATGTAAAATAATTTAAATGTGGATTTATTGTTATTAATTTTTACTTCAAACTTCTAGCTCTCACTACTACATCACATAATAAGGCCACACACAGTAGTGCTGTAACAAACACCGCACTTGAACGCCTCAAGAGATAAAATGGGTGCATTAGGGCAAGCTATTCAAACACAAAAATCCATTCTCCATACATTCTGGATCGGTCAATGTCCTGAGATGGCATTCATTCTGTAAGTGATCAATAAACACTGTATAATACATCATACAAGGTGTTCAGTGTACAGTGGCTCGCCTTGTCGATTAACTGAGGAATAAGACTTAGAGGTGGAAAACCCCCGATATCTCTGAACAGTTCTACACTGCAACGGCTACACAAATGTATGTAATTATACACTTGGTTTTGATATCCGAGTACATGAATTTCTGTGAATGTCAATAGGCTGTATATTAAAGATGGAGGTTGCCAACATGGCATCGGCCATTAGTTTGTGACATAATGTTTAGGAACTTCAAATTTTGCCATCTTATTTTTTGTTGTTTGAGACAAAAGTCTCTCCTTGCTGGCGAATAAAAAAGATTGCAAGCTTCTTTCATTTACTGTCTAAAATCCTTCAAAATGTGACCTTGTTGTGCAAAAAAAGCAAAGCATGAAAAAAACAATGACAAACTGAATGTTTGACAGTGTCAAATGTGTCATGTACCTTTTGTGTGTTTTGGCGGTTCTTATGTGTTGCAGACCTTCTGGGGCTGCAACACAACTTTTTCAATAACCATTTTGTGGATGTTACACTAGTTGTCTGGTAGAACAAACCTGAGTTCAGCTACAGATTTCACACTTCAAAGTGGCCTAGTGAATCAACCTGTGTGAAAACTTTTTATTTTTCATTTATTCTTATTACAGAGGAATTTATAGCAATGATCTATGAAAAACTACCTTTCCCTTTGAGAGCTTACAATATCACCTACCTTTTTAACATCTTTCTGTATCATGCACTCCGTGGCTTATGATAAAAAGACCCAGGTTTATCAGGATGCTCACTCACATGTAAACAGGCTGTCGTTCTTGCTGCTACTGCTGCCAGACATATGTGCTCTCGCCAACTGCCTCACTTACCCTAATGAAAAACAAACTCTGTTTTGCACTAGAGGGACCATGGTTGAAGATTCTGAATTAGGCAATTTGTGGCAATGCACAGCACAGCTTCAGAAAGTGACAGCACTGCAACAAACTAAGCTATTTTCTGTAATTGTCACAAAGAGGGTGAAAACTCATAATGCAATCCCAAAAGTGAAAAACACCTGCGGTGAAAATGACATGAAGCTCTTAAACAGTCCTTTTTTTCCCTCATCATCTCTCTTTCAAATGAAAGCAGAGCAAGGTTAGGTCTCAGTAAAGGGAAAAGACAGTCTTTACTGATGTGTAAGTGTGTGATAGTGTGTGTAACTCAAATCTAAGCCACAGGGACCTCACTAAAGGAGGAATGAACCTCTTCTATGTGGAAATTGGAAGCATTTGGGGGGAGGATTCCCTTTATTCTGCAGACAGACAGAATGAGAGAAAGAAGAGGGAGCGAGAGAGAGAGAGAGAGAGAGAGAGAGAGAGAGAGAGAGAGAGAGAGAGAGGAGAGAGAGAGAGAGAGAGAGAGAGAGAGAGAGAGAGAGAGAGAGAGGGAGAAGGAGGGAGACGTGACACATCACAGCTTCAGACAGCTCACTATGTCAGCTGAAACAGACAGGCGCTCATTATGGGTCTCCATTCAGCATGTCTCACCAGGGACAGCATGGAGTAGACTGGGGGAGGGGAGTGGACACAGAAAAGGGGAACCACAATGTGGCTTTTTTCCCCAATTCCAAAATGAAAAGATGCAGAGAAAGGATTCCTAGTGTGTCAGTGACATCAATGAAAGAGTGGTACAAACGTCAATTGGAATAGGAAAGAGAAGTACCACACCAAACCTGATTATACAGATCATATTCTAAACAACCAATGTTTTGAATATACACTTGCTCATCCTTACTGCCAAATAGGTGTATATTTTCAACTTGAAACTCAAACCCCCACTAAGGTGATGGAATATAAAAAGAGCCAAACAAGTATGCAACCCAAAGTCCAATAACTTGGTTGGGTGGGGCTTGTAAAATTCATTAACATCAGGCAATTCAGGATCGTAAATGTACTGGATCTTCTATAGCACTTTTCTATTCTACTTGAACACTCAAAGCACTTTATATAAAATGACTCATTCTCACACACTCTCTTTAACATACAACACACCCTGATGAACACATCAGGATCAACTCAGGATTTTTGCCCAAGGATGGCAGACTGGAGCAGCGAGAGATTGAACCACCAACCTTTCAATTAGTAGATCAGCTACTCAGCTTCCTGAGCTGAGATAAAGGTGGTTGGGGACAAGGTCATTCAATCAGGATCTAGGCCCTTAACTAGAGAGTCTCACAGGTCCCCCTTCGGAGAACTTTCCAGCAAAACAGCAAGTGTCATCTTTGTTGTCACAACTCTGTAAGAGGTCTCAATCATTAATGCAGCTCCTTTTTTGTATGAGAGAGATATGATGTTCAGCTAAAGACAGATTTTGTTTTGGCCTTGTCATGGGACCTTATTGGAGTGAATTTCTCTCTACAAGACCCACTGTCATGCTTACGCTTCCTCTCTGTCCTTTTTCAGACTCTCTTCCAGGCACAGTGGAACAGTTATCACTTCACCCTGGCTGTATCCAAAAAAGAGAAATACTTCCTTTCTTGGAAAGATTTTTTTTGTTATTTTTTGACAAGAATACAAACAGAAAAGCAGGTTCACAGCACAGTCACCAGTTTTGTATTTTTTTCCAACAATAACAGCAGCGGGACTTTAAACGGGGCTTTCAAACCAGGGAAAGCCATTAAGCTGTCAGTTGTCACAAAGTGCTGGAAAACTCCCGTACCCATCTCACCTGTCTTATTTTATTGCTAAACCATGCTCTCTTCCATAACGTCAGAGCCATTAGGGGACACAGGAAAGACCATAGAATCACTATTACCTCCTGCCATCATCTTGTACCATTTAAGATCAACAAAGAAGCGTGCACATCTTAATAATGTAAGACATGTAGCAGCAGGGCCACCACAAAAACAGGGCCCAGCCATCTCCCCTAATCCTTGCCTGGGTTGAAAAGCCATCCAAATAAATTATGAATTATTCAGTTTGGTTTACTGTGTTGAATTCTCAAAACCAGGCCGTCTGCTTTGTTTTTCATTTTTCACACGCACACTAGTGCTACTCAAATCCACTTTTACTGTCCACTTGGGGGCATTTTTCTTGAGCATCCCTGCTCACTGCTATCATGCATGTCACTCAGAGTTTTTCACTGTGAGGTGAAATCACAACAGCCTAGAGTGGACAGGACAGCCACGCACATGAGCATGAAAGTTTGCAGTGCTAAGCATGCACGCACACACAGGCAGAAAAAAGCTTTCTGAGAGGTACATCCAATTGCAATGTGTTTGCGCGCACACACCCAAGCGCAAACACAAAGTGACAGTGACACTTTCAATAACCCTGAATCTGATGGATGTGGAGGAATCTGACAAGCACTTCTGTCATATACAGCAGGGCTTGGAGACTACTCAGATTCAAGACTATTACCAGTCTTCTTATTGAGTCTCTGGAGTAAACTGTAAGATCACAACAAAGATACGATTTGATTACTCAGTATTACATGTATATATGTCTTTTGCCAAACACAGTATAGCCAGTGTGTCATCCTTATGTGACTTCTTAGTTCAACATGCATGTCACTGCTACAGGGAAGGCATCAGGATGATATAATCTGGCCAGGAAGCAGCTGACATGACACCAGCGGACAGGTCTGGCAACCACAACGGCCTCCAGAGAAATTTAGAGGAGAGATTGTATCAAGTCAAGCCAGTTGCAAAAATGTTACTTTTTTTTTTGCCCAAATTTAGAACCTTGAACCTAAAACAAATCTTTTTATCAAGATTATAAGTCTAAGCATGTTTCTATTAAAAAAATGTTATTTTATATCTTTGGATGAAGTTAGGAGAATAGCATCCTCAAAACAAGCTGACTAGCACATTCTGAGCTCATATTTCAAAGATGGTATGATGTATGTGAGGGCACACATAAGCATTTACCTTTGATGTAATTTTACTAGGTTCACGTCTCATTTAATCCAGCAAATCATGAAAAAATGTTTTTGCCAACTGCTTGGCAAAACCTGCTGGACATCAAGTCCAGTGGATTAATCCAAAATATCTTTTGGAAAAAGCTGCAGTCTGTAAATGGGGTTGGCTGCGTTGGGCTGTTTTTATAAGTGTGAATAAAGGTTATGGGTAATGGTAGGCTATTAACACCCACAATCAGTAGCCTGAAGGTTGTTGCTCACTAAGTTTCTGACCTTAGGCATGGCTAACCTTTTCTCAAGAGGGATCTAAGGACAGCAATTGATTAGTTGGTCAGTTTATTTCAAATGCCTTAGAGTAGTGAATTCAATACTGCTCATGGAGATCTGCGCAGTTAAAATGAACTCGAAGCATTACCAAGGTCAAACACATTTCCCACCAGCTTTCTAGCTTGAAGTGATGAGGACCACGGTCAAAGCTGTGATAAAGGCAGACACTGTGAGCTGCAGCATGAAAGGAGTCTCATGTGCTGTATTGTATCTGACAAGAGAAGGTTTTAGTTCAAGTGTCCTCACACTACTATACCTTAGGGTGTAAACGCACTCACACTTATAAGCAATGACCGGCTGATCTCTCGTGTGTATTTCCCTAAGTGAGCAAGCGTGTTTAATTTGACGAGAGCTACAAGTGCAATAGGTCAAACCTGTCTGCCTCCATCACCCAGCCTGCTTCCGCGTTTTGACTGTCATTCGTTTGACTTTCATTTTGCTTTAGGGAAGTGTCCACAAAGCAAAGTTAGGAATTAGATTTTTGGTCAGCTCCATTTCTTCGATACACAGTCAATTTCTTTGCCCCACCATTACTGTTTTCATTTAATGTAAAAGGCCTGCACCTCAGCATCTTTAGCTCCCCACTATTCAAAGAAATTAAAGTTCTCTGGTAACTGCTTTAGCATTCTGAAAAGCATCTTTTACAAGCTTTACCTTAGCAAAACATGAAGTAATTTGTTTAATGGTGGGGTTTTTTGAGGGGACACAAACAAGACTAAAAGGCAGGGTGAGCTATTACCATAATGTGTTTTCTCCTGTTATTGTCCCAAGGGAGCACTCACAGATTCAATTGAAAAATGGCAAGAATGGAAACCAGATATCTTTCATTACAAGAAGAAGAAGAAGAAGAAGAAGGCTACATTTGGTTGCCTACAACTCTAAAATCAAAGCGATCATTTGCAACAACACGACATGTTTTTGGCAGCAGAGAGGCTTTAAATGACTTATATCCCAGATATGATGACAATGCATTTTTAAAATATTTAGTAATTCAAATACTACATTAGCTTATATGTACCTGGAAGAAAAGGACTGACGTAACATTTGGATAGAAGGAGAAGGGGTGTGCCTAAAGAAAAGTGCCACATGAGGAACAGCAGATGGAAGGAAACATAAAAGCAATAATATAAGGTTTCCAGGCCGATGGGCTACAAACCATTTCAATTATTTTTTTTTCTCATCCTATTTTCTCTACTCCCACCCCCCACCCATATCGTCATTGTGTTGTTTCTCTCTCTCCACCAGAAAAAATAAAATAAAAATAAAAGATAAAAGCAGTTGGTAGGTTTGGTTTGTTTTGTACCTCTTTGATAATGGAGTAATGTGTATCCCGATCAGGCAGAGTCCAGGACATACTATCTGTCAAATAGGCACAAGCCAGGGCAGTCATGACTGAGTCGGGCATGTGAAAAGAACAGCAGCTGTATTTGCCCTACCGTTTAAGCTCTGGGCTGTGCATGTAATACTTGCTTCCCCTATTGTTTATTCATTGCTTCCTAGACCTCACAGAATATTGAAAAAGAGAAAGAGCAAGGGGTGAGATGATTGCTGTTTTTTCTTGCTCGGTGACATTTCTGCTCCTTAGAGAAACACACAGCACACAGCCAATTGCTCCAGGCAAGCTCCTCACATGGGTTTGGAGTTTGTGCATTAATAGGAGACAGTTGAGTGCTGGTGACACTTTATAGTGGCGGGCCCTTTGGAAACAACTCATAAAAGGGAAAGATGGATGGTTTTATCCAGAGTGCAATAGAAGAAACAAATTAAAACATATGTCAGCTTCTTGCGGATATGCACTCGTTCTTGATAAATCACTAAGTCTTATAAGCAATTCCATTGCTCAGGAGTTCTTTGTTTAACCCCCTTGTGTTATCATAGTCACAGAAGGCTAAAAATTGCGTCTGTTTTGTTTTAAATAACTGTATATGCAAGAAAACTGTTAAAACAACAAGCTAAAAACATGCAGCCTTTCAGGGGAAGTGCAGTTTTTGGCTTCGGAGAGTTCCTAAAAACCACAACGATGGAACTTTTCAAATATTCCTAGAAAATTAATGTTAATGACATAAGACATAAAAAAAAATACTGATACTTTGAAATCATCAAGGTATACTCTGATTATGTTCTGAAATAGAAGATGAAATAAGACATAGCAGAATAAATCCAGCTCTGGATCCACCCAACCCTCCACCTGTGCCACTGTAGGTGACCACGGAGCTTTTAACATGGCTACGAAGGTCAAAATGAGACACGTGCCATTTTACAGCAGCAGTAATCTTTTGTAGATGACTAATTCATTCGTGAGGGCATTTTCCCTACTGATCAGAGGGAGTAAAGCACAGATAATACACCCAAGTGCTCCAATTAAAGGCTCATCTGATGGAGTACAAAAGCCAAACAATTTAAGGCTTCGGCATTGTTCTGAAATGCGACAGCTTCTCGAGATTTCTAGATGATTCCAGTGAAGTAATGCTAAAATATATCAGACATAAAACTTGTGTAAAGCCCATTAAAGCCTTTGTAGGCAGTTATTGAGTGCTTAGTGATGGCTTTGGCGTGCTTGATGCCCTGCATAATTTAGTGTGAAATCGCTATCTCCAGGCGAACACAGGTTTCCGAGCCAAATAGTATTATCAGACCCTTCCAAATAAGCTATTTCATCCGCCTATCAATTGATTATATATTTTTTAGATGTTTTTCATTCAAGTGTTTGTCTTTGTTTTTTTCTTTGTGTTGTTTTCCCTCCCAAAATTGGTATAAAGGGTAAGGAACATTTAAGTTTCCCTTCTGACGACAAGCATCAGTTTAGGAGGTTTAAATGCCTGAAAGATATTTTACAAAGGCAGCTGTAGTTGTGGCACACCAAATCTTTTTATTTTTTATTTACTGCTCTATTACAGTGACATACTGCTCTTTAAAGCAGAAAAGGGCTCGAGGACATTATTGTGAGATTCTACCGACAAAACATTGATGTGGAAGTTCAAATACAGTATTTATAGACTTTCAAGTAACTTCCTGTAACATTTCAAACTTCATTTATATAATGCTTGGAAGAGGTAGGGAAAAAAAATCCTTATTCCTTATTTCTTTTAATAAATGACAAAATGGCAGAAAATCCAGTAAGATGACTGACATCCTATGGTGCTCTGAAGTTAGTGTGATGCATAAAATCCAAAAGTCAACTCATTTTTCAAAGTCAGACAAATTATGTGCATAGAAATTGTAGCCACTCCAACTTCAGCCTGCTGGTGCTGCTTCATGAAAACAATCAAGAGACGTACAGCACACTCCACTGGGCTCCCAAAGACAACAATTGTGGCCAAAAGAAGAATCTAAGTTAAAATTATGTAAAAGGAAGAGTAAAAATATAACGAGCACCTACACAGCTCTGCTGCTCAGCTCTCAACTAGCATGACCTGGTCAGAATGTGGTACAGCTGGGGCAAATACATGGCTCTGAACGTGTAAGGCCTTCTTGCAAATCCTTCTGGGTTTTACACCAGTGGTGCTGAGGAGTGGAGGCTAGGACTAATTGGCAGGTTGAAGCATGAGGCAGTATACTCATAAAGCCCGACCCGATCCCGTGGAAAAATGTTTAATTTTAAAGCAGACAGGAGAGCATGCTTCAGTGGCTGCTGACAGGGTTGCACTGCAAAAAAAAAAAAAGCAGTCTTAGTAGTAACCTCACATGGCTCTACTTCAGTGCCTCTGACTTGCAAGTTGGCAAATGCACTTACAGCACATGTAGACACAAACATTTACAACTTGGTGAGGTCCTGTCATTGCACTTTATGGATTGTGTGCAAGTCAGCTAATGGGCTTAAAGGCAACTGGGCTACTGTACAGTATGTATGCATAAGAGCATATGTATATGACAGGTCTATGGTCACAAATTCTCCCAGCCTTCCTCTAGAGACCCAGTGCTGACAGAGGGAAAGCAGTAGACAGAAGCAGCTTTATATAAACAGCTTTATATAGTCAGTGAGGCAGCTGCACCAGTTGTTGGCATATTCTACTGGGACATCATACTGTATTAAAAGAAAATAGACCTCTGTCCTCATGTGTCTGTATTGCAAGAATCATCAAATGCTGTGGATCAGGACACTGGATGTTTGTTTTGTATGTTTCATTCAATCATTTATAGATTAACAGTCATTTGTTTGTTCTTCAAAGACACACATTCACATTTACTATCTACAGCTGAGACTGATAAAGGAAAGAACATTTGATGAAGATTAAAAAGGTAAAAAATCTACTACTGTAGATTGAAAGTCACCAGATTCCCATTACTGTTATAGTTCATCATGTGCATATGAAATTTTAATCATCCTGTAAGTGTTGAGACATTTCACTCAAAAATGCTGATATGAACCTCAAAGGATTAGGATCACCAAAGTAATCTGGATATCTCACTTCGAAGCCATGAATATCTGTATCAAACTATGTGCCAATACATCCAGCAGATGCTGATGCATATTTCTCCGGATAAATGGAGACATTTTTCCAGTGGAACTAACGAGATTCTGATTAATCTTGAGGAGATCATCAGTTAAGGTTTATACCATGATCAAAGTTGCTGTTAATAAGCGAGTAAACCCTGTAGTTTGGTGTAAATTTTAAAGACATAATTAAAATACTTAAGTTAAAAAAAAAATCAAGTATTTGAAACACACATTTACTACTCTACAGTATACAGAGAGCAATAAATGCTTTTAAAAAAGTTATTTTTCTTCTGTTCCATTCATCAGGTCGGTATTTAATATATTGTGAAGTCTGGATGATTTGCTCTTCACCATGAGACATTAGAGGGAGGCTGCTGACACATAGTGCCCTCAAAGCTTGGCAAAGCAGCTTCTGCAGTCATGCTTAATGAAAGCATGACCTTAGCTACAAGCCATTTACCCTCAAGGGAGCCCTCCCACGGGGGCAATGCAATAGCAAACCAGGGCAGGATAAGAGCTCATGAGTCCAGTGCCTGAAGGACCAACCATTAAAAATAAATGAAAAGTAAACTAAGATACGCCACCTGTTGAGTGAAAAGTTTGCCCAAAAAACAAAGAGAGCCACACTCTGTTTGTACAAATCACACTGATCAAACAGTTTGCAGAGAAAAGGAGCAAATACACGAGGGAGAGGAAAAGCTCAATGGCAGAATTTCTTCTCCTGAACACACTTTTAGTTTTGCGCTGGAAAAAACAGAGACTTTAATTTATTGGAGCAGAACTTTTGCATTTGCATTAAAAAAACAAAACTTTCTAGCTCACACAACATGCAAAAACAGCTGTCATGTTAACTTGCAATACAAAATACAGAAAAAATACAGAATGATTTCTACAAAAATGGAAATCATATCAACCATTACCTTTAAAGTGTTAAGTATGTTTCTGCACATAGATTTCACTACTACAACATAATCTCTATTGCTTGTAGTTCTTTAGCACTGTGTCAGTTCACACTATCCTTAAAATACTGTACTGTATGCCACAATGCACTTGTGCCAGTATGTTTCAACTTGTAAATAAAAATGTTCAAAATGTGAGCTTTGAGTAGCTGCAATAGGCAGACAGCCTCCAAACAGGAGTAGACGAAAAGAGCAACCATAATAATGATGATATCCACCACCAAATACGATGAAGAAGAACAGAAAAGGACAGAAAATGTCTGATGACCTCCATGCAGCATGATTAGCTTTGTAGTTTATACAGTATAAAGGGATATCACTCTGGAGGCAATTCATCAAAGGCCATCTAAACCATCACTCTGAGCCGTGCCCTCCACAGTGGGAGGGGACAGTATCTCAGTGGAGAAGCCTGGGAGCAGCTGGAGTTTGAACAAAACAAATTATTCAAAGAAAATGTTCCATTCCAGGTTGGGGTTGTGAGAAATATTGAATTCACTGTGAAAACACAATTTTTTCGGGGACCATAAGTCTCACAGTTTGGGATTAAGAGTTTTAAAGTTGCCAAAGAAAAACTTCTAAAAATTGAGCATTGAAACCTGAAAACCTGAAACCAAATACAGACACCAAAAAATCTATAATAATTAGTTTCACATCCACTTTTTAAACCAGCATTTTGTGACCATGTGACTGTTTGTTTACTCTTCTGTAGAACGTGCCATGATGGTGGATTTGTGTTACATTCGGTAGATTGGAAGCAATCTATTCCGCTATGACTGATTGTTTCATTATGCACCCATGATTCAAATCCAGCATTAAATGGATTCAAAACATGCATCAAAGCCACACAGTAATACTATAGGAAACCACCATATATAAGGCAGCATATTTGTGATGCATGTAGCACACAGACACACACACACACAATTGCAAGCTACAATCTGGCCAATTTCAAATAGCAACAGGCACTGTAGCAAATAAGCTGACACAAAGCATGAAAAACCCTTGGATTGGTCCAAGCACGATCCTGCACACTGCCCTGGGACATGCCAAGCTTCCTCCGTGCTAAAAACCTAAACATTCCTCCACTCCTTTGTAACCATGGGGAACCTTTTAAATCACCCTCTGGTGTGTATAGTTTACAATTATGTGATCTTATCAAACCTAAATTCTTTTTTTTAATACATTTTTTAAAACCCCAAACTTTTCAAACTTTGAAATGCAATTTGGTGCGTGGGTCAGCGCTCTCTGACATCCGCATGAGCGACAGAAAACCCAAACAGCCGTAAGGGGTGTCTGGCCTGTGTCCACCCCTGTGTGTCTATCTCAGTGCTCCTGTTCTCTCTCGAGTCATCCTTGGCTGCTCCACAGGGGGTGTCAAGATGGAACAATTCCCTCAGGACTGATGTGCTTTCGTGCAGACTGTTGGCCCCCACATTAATAAGAAAAGATGCGGCTGAACTGCTCCCATCACTTCCAGTACAAAGAACATAATTAAGACACAACTGTTTCCAGTTGAACAATGGTTTCCTTTTTCCCCTCAAGAGAATAGCAACTGCTCCACTCACCAAAAAAATTAATAATAATAATAGAATAAAAAATGAATGCACAAGACTTATATGCAATAAACAAGTCTGGTAATGTTAATTTTGAATGAAATTTAAAGCATAGTCACCACCAAAGTTATCACCAGTAGAGACTGAAAACAATGATCACAATTCTCATAGAAATTAATCCAAGGGCACAAAATGGCATATAACTTAGCTCATTGTAACTATAAGATAGATATTCCTTGCAGAAGGTTATAATAAGAGATTTCTTATCTTTAAACACAGAAATCAACCACAGGTTTTGGTCAGTTCTGCAAAGAAACAGTAATGTGACCATAATAAGAGAGTCTACATGAATATTTTGGGATAAATTAGGTTATTTCTGACTTTGGTGATATCTGTACCACTCTGCCTGATTCATCCAGCCGCCTCTTCTTTGGTGTCTGATAAGAAAAAAATCTGTGGCCCATTGTTTCCTTTTATCCCTTTACTGTCTCCTCCCTGTCACTCACCCTGGGCATGAGAATGAGTTCTTATCTGGTGTGTGTGTGTGTGTGTGTGTGTGTGCGTGTGCGTGCGTGCGTGCGTGCGTGCGTGCGTGCGTGCGCGCTGGTGGGGGGTCTGACCACCGACACGCACAGATATAAACACACATGGGAACAGCATAACAAGCAGAGACGTCTGAGAGATGGGCCACAGAGATACCATACAAGCAAGCAGGAATACATTAATAGTAAAGCGAGATGACGCATGCAATATTAATCAGGGCATTATCAAACATCATTTCAGATTGCCTCTCACATTGTTGAGGAGCTGCATAGAAATCTATACACGTCTCTTGAATGGACCTGAAGTGGGTCTCTGTAAGAGGTAATTAAGTTTAATTGATGGAAAATGAAGTGAGATTACTACTGGTAGAAGTTTGCCAATATCCAGTGTTGGAGAAGTGCGGCAAGTGGGCTATTCCCACAAGTAAACATGTACAAACATACATACGCCATCTGTGAGGTTACACGGGGTTTACTTCAGCACTGCCATGGGGTTAAACTGTTCAAATGAAGCAGGAAGGCAGAATGTTCCCAAGGTGTCCTGTCCCCATAGAAACACACACTCTCTCTTTCTTACACACACACACACACACACACACACACACACACACACACACACACACACACACACACACACACACACACACACACACACACACACACACACACACTGCATCCAACTGGTCATGTGTTGGTAACAAGACTAAGATGACATTGATTTAGTGATGATGGTGGGTAAAAGATGATGCCTGCATCTCAATGACTGTCATGATCCTATAAAATGGCTAGCAAAAATTATAATGTGTGGTGCACTATATTCATGTATAGGACTGAAACAGAAGGGATTTACAGTCTGTACAGCATTAGTCGCCTTATATCCCTGGCTGTTTTGTGTGTGTGTGTGTGTGTGTGTGTGTGTGTGTGTGTGTGTGTGTGTGTGTGTGTGTGTGTGTGTGTGTGTGTGTGTGTGTGTGGGCATCCATCCATTCATCCATGCATCCCATAAGTACGGCTTATCTGGGTCCAAGTCTAAGCAATTACTAGGGCATTTGACTAGGCTGTATCCAGGAAGTATCCTAGTCAAATGACCTAACCACCTCAACTTGCTTCTTTGAATGTGGAAGCTCCGTAACTCTACTCTCAGCCCCCCCTGAATGACTTCCCTCCTCGCACTTATCTCTAAGAGTGAACTCGAATGTCCTTCACAGGAAGGTCACTGTCACTACCCACAGCTCTTACCGAGGACAGGAACGTATTGATCACATAATCATTGACTATTACATTAAGAAGCAATACCACTTTTGCTCATAATGCAATATTGACGTAAGAGGATTACAGATTGTACAGTAACAACTGCAGCTTTTTTGTTTAACTGCGTTTCCTCTCACAAATACGTATACGCTGATATACAACAAAGCTTAACAGTTCACTATGGACTTTCTGGCCCTGGCCTGCACTATCAAAACAGCTTGCTTTTATTCAAAAGCCCAAATTTGCAGGTCAAAGTTCACCTAAGTTAAGTGCTAAGAAGGATTTACTTCAACCGCACAGATAAACCATTCTGATGTGTAAGATGTTTAATCTGTGTCTTCCTGATGCTGCTGCTCTGGTGCCCCCAAGCTGCGCGTGGAGGCTGTCAGGCCACATTGGCTGGTATTTAAGTGAGTCGTGTGGGCAGTAGACCAGCATGCTGTACCTCACACCTCAGAGTGTGCATCTGCTGGAAGGTGGCGACCAACAGTAGCAACCCCAGACATACCAAGGATATGAGAGGAATCACAGGGAGGCAGCTGCTCCTTATCACCAACATTTCTAAGGGTCAAGCTGAGTATCTCTGTCGGAAGGCTCTCACTATGTTATGGTCACGGATTGGCTTTATATTGGCACCCTGTTAAAATAAAATGCATTTGTATTTGCATTTTGCATGCAACTTCTTTTAGAAATAGAGGAAATCAGAAAGAAGCCAATGTGAGTCTCTGCATTCAGATCGGAGTCAAATATTTTATTGCTTGGCTGTTTTTAATGGCACTGCAGTATCGATCCAGTCTGTCAAATCACACATTTACAGGCTTAGCATGCTGACCCTGCTGATTTCTAAAAAAAAAAAAATAACAGTTTCTAAGAAATAAATCTCACAATTCTTCAGTTAGACACTCTTCCATCTAAATTGTAGTTTCAATTATTTTCTGTGAAAAGTGCCCATTCATAGCACCAGAAATTTCAAAGCATTTTTATGTAAAAAGAAAAAAAGATGTGCAAATAATCAACACCCGATTTTAATACTAAGGATCCCAACAACTTGAACACTGTGTATGAGATCCATTAACTTTACAGCAGCTAAAACATTCTCAGTAGATAAAACAAACAAGTGTAATATAATGCCTCATGCTCCAGCACTCCACTCATATCTCCACGACTTAAGTGGCGTGTTTAAACGCTAACACAGTCTCGTAAATAATTACATCAGTTTGATGTGTCTGGAGGGATTTTTTTCCAACCTGGGGTTATTTTAAATTTTTGTTGCCTTGATGTGAAGCTGATTAACTCAGTTCACTCCATGTACAGCCCAAAAGACCCAATATGCAAACAAACAGGGCCGTGAAGTGGTTCACCACATGCAGATGCCCTTCAGACAAAATTCTAGGCTTGTTTTCTTTTCCACTGCATACAGTTGGATGACTTAATTTAAACTCCACCAACCACAGGATACAACAGTTATAAATCAAAAAAATAACAAAAAGCAAACATGATGTAGAAAAAAACAGAGAAGAGACACCTCGACTGCTGTTTTTTTCAACTTAATATTACAATACTCTATTGTACTCCTGTTGCTTTGGTGTTTCTGAAGGAAGCAGATGAGAAACGATGTGTGGTTTTAAGTCAAGAGAAGGATAATTACTCTGATAAGAAGAATAGTTATTTTTGGAATAAATTAATTAACTAATGTGTGCATGATTCATGTAGAAATGTGAGCAAATACAGCTAAACACGGAGAGAAAGCCAGGGTAGACATTTGGTGAATCTGTAATTGTTGTTTAGAGTAGAAAGCCATTTCTCATTTTGTATTTGTTATGAACTTTTGTCACTCCCATAGTTGTTAATCCTCTATGCTGGGGAATATTTTGTTTCCCTGCTTGCCAGTATACAGTAGCCTATACAATTACTCCACCAACACACACCAGGTATAGTGTAGTATAAAATATGACAACATAACACATGATGAAAACACGAGGTATATGCTATACTCTCTTTCATCCCACCCCTACGGAGATCCTTTTCTTCCCGTCAACTCTCACAGGACCCTAAAGAGTCATTTCTCCAATCTTTCAGAAGGCTCGGCTTGAAAGGATCCCACAAGAAACTGCCGTTTATACAGTATATAAATTCCATTTCCATGCCTTCAGACTTATCGTTTCCTTTTACTTCTCCATCACAGAGGCAGAGGAAGTAATTTAGCAATGGAATATGGAGAGTGTCGGCCAGTAGGAGATAAAGATGCCTGCGCCTCTTCCCCTGAGGGAGGGAAGGACGGTATTGCATTTTTCACACACAGACTGTGGTTGCTGCCACGAGAATCTGCTGTTGGTGGTAAAGACTTATACTGTTAGAAGTATGAAACTTTTTAAATATTGCACTTTGTAAGCTGTCATGTCAGAGCTCCCAGCTCCAAAAGACCGTACGCAACATGGCTTTACCCAGCCGACTGCCAAGGGAGGTGTGAGCAACATGATGTGAGCAAACTTGCAATGGACTAACTCTCACACAGTGCTTAATATAGTAATAAAATTGTTTTTAAAAAAACCCACAAAGAGAGATATAGCATGAGTTTACAATATCTTAACATGAGAAAAATAACTGCCCCCATCGTGAAGTCACATGGCTTAACACCATCAAAATACAGAGACTTGAAATAAAAGGAAATAAACTGGAGGAAAATCACTGGAAGTTTTAAGATCCATCTGCTCCGGAGCTTTCGCACAAACACAGATGGTCAGTGCACACATTTCTAGCCAGCAGAGACAGATGATGTCTCTATGGTCACTGATTGTGACAGAATGTGTGGACTGTAAAACTAATCCCCTCTACAAACTTAAAATATTTAGAGAGATATTCAGGATTTTTTTTTCCACTTATTGAGAAGCCAATTTTCACCTCAGTCAGTACAGGCAATATTGACTGTTTGCACAGCCTCTGCGTTCATCCCTAATAAACAGGTAATGTAGTAGCTTCACAGATCTGAAAGGACTGCTTAATTCAAGGACACTTTTTATCTGTTAAATTCCTTCAGTTCATCTTCTTGTGTCACATAAAGTAAGGATTTGCTCTGATCATGCTGAAAATATGAAGTTTTAGATGCTTGTAGTGTCTTTTTTCTGCTCGTGCTTCACCTTCATATGAAATCAATGAAGACAGCGCAATATGATTTTGGGGTCCTAGTGAATTCAAACCCTGAATATCGGCATGGCTTTGAGCTGCTAGAAATGACTGCGGCATTTCTGCGTTAAAGAGTTACAGCTCCTTTATGATAGCAAAATAGTTGCTTTGGAGCCTGGAAAATGGTGCTATAATGACACCGAGTAGTGCAGGGGAAGAGAGCCTTACTGCTAATTGATCTGATATGAAGCGATGGGCCTCTGTGTGTCTCTGTTGTTCTAACTGTGAGATAATCACGATCCATTTCCCAGTCGGCCATCCAGGGCAGAGATGTTGCATCCTAATATAATCCATCGAGCTGGCTTTTTGTCTGGTCAGATAAGTGCTGTAATTAATTACATTAGAAGGAGAAACTTCATTAGACGACTGTGTCGCAGCTTCAACACACCTCAGTCTGAAGAGCACATTTAGGGCCCAAAATCTCAAAGACTTTTGTTTTCCTTATCTAGAAAAGGAGATAATGCTATATCTTTAATTTGAATGTTAAAAAATCACCAGTTTTTTTTTTAGGACACTCGCTCCCTCTGCTTCATAACGCTATTTGTACCCTGAGTTTGTTGCATTTAGGTTCCAGGGACCGTTGATTGTTGTCTCCCAATAAATGAATTCGACAGAAATTAGCATTCACTTTTCAATAATCGAAATGTTTCTGGGATGTTAACAGATTTTTTCTGCTTCATTTCCTCACTGAGGAGGATGAAGCTGATGCGAAATAAAGAACTATAACGGATCAGAGAATAATGTATGTGTGTGCGTGTTTGTGTGCACGTGCGTGTGTGCAAGTGTCCTTTAATCTCCTAGGACCTGGCATCCACATATGTGGACATCACATTTTGGGTTATTTAGACCAAAATACTCAATTTTGCTTATATTATACAATTATTATACTGCTACTGTTCTATTGAAATTTTAAATGAATATCCTCATATGTGGCTCTCATTTTTCTTAGAAACAAAAATCAGGTAAAAAAAAAAAAATCTGGTAATCCTTTGTTTTTACATTCATCGGGTCCCAATATGCCCAAATATCAAAGACAAATTAAAAATGCATGCCGTGGAAGAGTTCTTCGGAGGTTAAAGAACACAGCTTCATCTCCCCCTACAACTTTGCAGAGAATTGAAGACTAAGGAATATGGCATGGGGCAAGTATTGTGGCTTTTGACCTCTACAGCCTCAAAGAAACCTAGAAAGCTGGAAAATGCTTTATACAGACACATAAGTCTGCATTTTATCTGCAGACTGAGTGAATCTTGAATGTGTAATTTGTCTCTAGGAGATCTAGACAATAAAACGATACCCGGGACAACTCAAAAACATCATCATTTCTGTTTTTATGTTATCAGTTTAGCTAACAATAACAGAAACCCAATGAAAAGGCACACAAGAAAATTGATTTGTAATTATTTTAAGTGTCTTTAAAGCCTCTGCAAATCCATGCAAACTACATCCACCGATGTTTTTCACTAACTTGTTCTTCTTTTATTCGTATTGGTACCCAGATTTCTGTAGCTTGTGTTCATAGGCAGCATAACGTATGGATCTGAACTGTTCTTTTTACAAGTGGCTATATCTGTATGTAATACAGTCATTGCCAAGTTATCAGCTAATGCTGGATGGCTTGGTTAGAAAGCCTGATTCAGAAATACACATATTAAAAAATACTACAGCTTCACTCACCAAAACTAAAGCACAGACTTCCAGTTAAAGGACTGTACCACACAGCAAAACATAATATTAGTCAGACAATTCATTAAAAATGACCTAAAGGGCACAAAGAGCACACACGTGGTAGAAAGGTCCAGTCTAACGGCTCAAACCAGTGCCCATGAAGCCAAGCAGGCTCCAACTGCCACTGTTATCACACCTAGAGCTTTCATTACCAGTTAGCAAAAGCTCACCTAGTTGTGGCCATATACTATCCACTATGTTTAAACTGCACCAGTAACAATCGTGCTCTCTCAGGATAGTTTCACTTTGCGATTCGATTGGCTGGTGCTGGTACTAGAATTTCAAAAGGCTTCTCAACTCTTCTTCCCAGCACAAACAAAGCAAAGAAAGTGAACCATAGTATCACCCCATTCTAAGTAAATGAGAAGTCTGGAATCCATATGTGCTGTGTCCTTGAAAACGTTAAACATAGCACTAAAAGAATCCCCAAGCACAACAATGCACAACTGCTTATCAACTATAACAAATATATATGTATAAACACTACATCAAAATACAACAACCAGCAAAGATCATAAACTCAGTTTAGGTGTAACCAAAATGTCTTGACCCTGAGCAGAGACAGCACAATAAAGCAACCACTTAACAATTACCGCAGTCTGATGAACTCACAGGACACAGGCCTTTGTTCTGCACTCACTATATTAATGACAAGGATGCACAAGATAGATCAACAGCTGGACTTGCAAAATCAATAAAATATTCAGCCTGCAGCTCCACACTCAGCTGAGCAGCATAGCTGTCCTAGTTGCTTATTCAGAGGAGCAGCAGCATGTTTGTCCATAATGAGCTTCCTCATTAAGGTATGGAGGGATGGACCGGGAGACCGACTTTGTGTCAGAGGGCAGGTGTGTGGATGCGGAGTAAAAGCGAGGGAGAGAGGCTGCAGATAGGTGGGTTTGGTGCGTGTTTGTGCCGTCTAGCTTTGGCATGTTGTATTGTGTGAGCAAATGTTTGGACTCGCAACAATTTGGAGGTGATTAGAGTTAGCCCAGAGCCAAAACACTGATGCTGGACTACATGAATGCTCCAAAGTCTGCCAAATTCTGTGGTCCAAAAAACTATTCCACTCTTCTTCTAGTAATTGTGTAATAAATTTAGCCTGTTGGATTCATTTTGTTTGTTTGTTTGTTTGTTTGTTTAAGGCCACACAGAAGCTTTCTTCTGTCTGTCCTTGAGATATATAGCATTAAAAAAAAAAAAAAAACTCTACGGCAGGGGCCCCCAATCCCAGTCCGCGAGGGCCGGTGTCCCTGCAGGTTTTAGATCTCACCCTGGGTCAACACACCTGAATCACATGATTAGTTCATTACCAGGCCTCTGGAGAACTTCAAGACATGTTGAGAAGGTAATTTATCCATTCAAATCAGCTGTGATGGATCAAGGGCACATCTAAAACCTGCAGGGACACCGGCCCTCGTGGACTGGGATTGGGGACCACTGCTCTACGGTAACAAGCAGGACTTTAATGTGTCAATAAACCTTTAAATAAAATCAGGTATCATTTATTAGCACTTGTTATCACTCAGCTTAAATGCTGGTCAGACCTTTCACTCTGTTTTTATATCTAATATAATGACAGGTAAAATGAGGTAAAAGCATGCATCGCTGAATTTTTTCTTCCCCTCATTTACATTTAATGGCACTTCTATTTCCTGTTCAATATTCTGACTTCCCCTCACATTCTTCCTCAGTCTCTTTGTTTACACGCGTTTCTCTTTGTTTTACTCGCTCTTGTCTCTGTTTTTGGTACCCCCTTTCACCTTCATTCTGACAGTCAGTCTTTTGGGATGATGTAGGGGTTGAGAGAGAGGGCGGGGAGTCCAGCAGTGAGGGGGAATCGATTGCTAAGTGGTGAAAAGACAAGCAACCAAGTGGGGCTATATACAAGCAAAATTACTCTTGCAGCAGTGGGGGAGCATTTGGAATACCGTCCTGCTAAAAACCACTCGACACAATGATATATACCTACCCATAACACACAAACAGCATTCAAGGACAGTTTTACCAGTAGGAGAATGGAATGTGCAGCATTGAAGACAGCAGAAGGATAAATCCATGAACTACAAGGGATTTGTTTTTTCCCTTAAGCATCTCTGAGCTAATACACAATGCAGGTTTACGTCAGCCAAGCTAAAAAAAAAAAAATTATATATATATATATATATATATATATATATATATATATATATATATATATATATATATATATATGCATGTCATATTCAGACAGACAAAAACCAGCAGTAATCCAATGAGAAAATCTGACACCTCCTACGCAGTTATAAACAAGCAGGTCAGAGGTCAAACCATCAGAGAGCAGGAAAAACCTGCTCCACTCTTCAGTCACATTTTCTGAGGCGCTGAAAGTAGGCTAGCAAGGTCTATAAGGGATTCCAAGGCTATCTATAGTGAGAGTGTAATGATAAGCCACCATTTAATAAACTCTATTCCAGGAGGTCTTACAGGGTGGATTTCATAAGGGAAATTAGTCGTTTTGACCACAGCTCTATCTGCTTTTTGCTCTCTGAAGAGGTTCTCCTTTTGTGCCTCAGCCACCGTTTCTTGCTCTGTCACTTTGACGTATGCAAAAGATCATTTGTATTGAAGTTTAAAAAAAAAAGATGGCACTGCATTTTCCCACTTGTTACAGGGCTGGTTCCTTCAAAAAACGAAAAAAAAATCTATGTACTCTATATACGCATTTCACACTACCAGGTTTTAGAAATTTTAAAAATCCCTAAGATATTCTGTAACAGTAATCTTACAGGCAGCACTTCTCTGCCTGGCTCTTAACAGAACTGCCAAATAGTCTCTCGTAGGTTTACAGTAGTACTAATTTTACATTTTTGAATACTGGAATTCTAAAATATGCACAGTACTTATCCCTGTTAAGTAAACCAAGAGAGCCAGGGTGAGCATTATCCTGTAAGACTGCATTCATGTATACAAGCACCATAGAGTCAGTTATAAACTAGAAAACACAGCGGTTATAATTAACAAGGCCATCTTCCATCAGCCTCGAGCAGCAGACAGTGAGTGCTGACGGACACGGTGTCTCTATTTTAGATGTTCGCATCAGCAGTTTCAGCGCTTTGTGCCAACGTTGCCAAGCATTTAGCTGCAAGACTTTAAAGGGCTTTTTTTTAAAGATGCAAGCCTTCATTACCCAGAACTCTTTTCTTTGTTAAAAATCAGTGCAGCAATATTCTGTTATAAAATCTTTCTGTCTGTGCATTTGTTTGTCTATTTGTCCCTGAACTTGAGTTGAACAACCAAACTCGTGGGTAAATCTAACGCCCCTGTAGGATCTTATCTAAATAATATATTACAAAGTCATAATGTTCTCTAGCAATCCAACAAAAAATGGCTAAATGTCCCATTTTAGTATTTATGCATCTTTAACACTTTTTGGATGAATTCATCATTTTAATTTCACACCAAGAACATCTCATTTACAGTATTACCTTAAATGCAGAGTGATAGATTATTACACACATCACACTGCTTGCCAAGTACTTACCAATGGACTAAAATGACCTATTTTCAGTATACAAACAACATTATTAGCCATTAAGTGTATCAGTTTGCCAACAGGAAAAACAGTTCAAACAGAACTGGATTGAGGGCGTATGTTAGTTAGCAAAATGTACTTTCTGTTAGCAGAGTCGTTTTTTTTCTAAGGCTAATTAGCTTATGAAACACTTCGGAGCTACTGGTTTTAATTCATATAAAAGTTTGCAGAACCCAGTATTCATTACAGCTGTGTAATTATGCATCACACTAGTGCCAATATTCATTGCCAGTGCAGGAAGCTAAGTGGTCAATGCAATGTGGACAGTGGAGGTGTGGAGGTCAGGGAAGTAGATTGCAGTACATCAGACATCAATGCAGAGATTTCAATTTGTGTCCCACCTCATCCTTTTTAATGACATCAAACACGGGTCATATTGATTCGTGTGCATATAAGATGTACATATAAATATGGGAAAAATGACAAATTTCTTGGAAGTACCAGATTTGTTCAGTTAAGCACCACCAGCAGGTTTGTGGGTTAGTGAAATTTTTCCCAGATGGCTTTTGTAAAGTTTGGTGATTTTAAAACCACCATCATCTGGTCAATATGTTCTTTTGTAATACTTGTGCTTTTAGGGTTTGTTAGGGGTTTTTTTGTTGTTGTTTTGTTGTGTGTGTGTGTGTGTGTGTGTGTGTGTGGGGGGGGGGGGGGGGGGGGGGGGGGGAGCTGCCTGATGTTTCAAAACCTTGGAAATAGGAATGTTAATGGCAAACGACCTATCTAAACGTCGCCATAGTTAGAATAATCAGTATTGTAGAACCCATCAGCATTCTACTCTTGTGTCAGTTTAAAATAAAAAAAGTTCTGCATTCATATCATTTCGTCCAAAATAATCCCAAGTGGGACTTTATCTTCCAAATATTTTCTACATGAATTGTGTGAACAGCAGAAGCGTTGGCAGCAGGCAGGAGGCTGTTTTGTCGTCACGGGACCACTGAAAGCATAAAAATAAAAAAATAAATAAAAAAGATTCACTCTCAGGAGCTCGGTTTGAATCATTCCAATTAGAAATGTTATATCTCCTTTTTTTTTTTTTTTTTTTTTTTTTTTTTTTTTTCTCTTTTTTTTAAATGACATCAGAAACAGCAGTATGCGACATTACGTGATGGCAGAGCTTCAGTTCATCCTTTGTCATTTTTTTTTTTTTTTTTTTTTTTTTTTTTTTAATAAATAGGACAGGGGGAATGAATGAGAGAGAGAGGGGGAGAGAAAAAAAGAAAACCAAAGGGGAGAAGAGACGGTGAGAAGGGGGGGGAAGAGAGACAAAAAAAAAAAAAAAAAAACTCCTGGGTCACCTGTATGGAGAAAAAAAAACAAACAAACAAACAAACAAACAGAGGAGACAGCAAACAACAAAGAGCAACATAATAATAGAGAAAACAAAGCACCATCACAATAAACTAGCTAGTCATAGATATCAGTATTTACTAAGTAATAAACAATATTGTGCAGCACGCAAGATAGACAGCGCACAGTGTGCTTTGAGGCAGCAGCCAAGAAAGCTTTAGTCCGCGTCTGTGAATACCCATGTGTGCATACCTGTGTGGATCAGCATGCTTGCATTCCAAAGGTTTCTCCATGTAATGATCTGCTAGGGAGTGTGGGGGGGCCTCAGCCCCGTCCTCCAGGGTGTGAAGCGGGTATGGAGGAGATCAAAACTCCAGACATCCAGAGGCCCCCAGAACACAAAAGACCATGGAAGACCAACAGAGGGGCAGCCGCGCCACTGTTCCAGTAAGAGCTGAGGAGAGTCCCAGATGAGGGCTCACTCAGCAGCCGCGGAGCAGAAGCCAGGGGGGGTTGCAGTGACGCGCCCGTGAGCTCCGCCGGCCCCCAGCTGCGCCTGAGTGACCGAGCCCTAGGCCGAGAGGCCGGGGGCACCCCACCTCCAAAGGGGGCCCGAGCGAGCCCCAGGCCCCAGGCCCCGACAAGCGGCCGCCAAGGAGTGAGCCGGTGTGTACCCGGACGCCCACCCCCAGACACAAAGAACCACCAACACACCGACACCTGAGGGAGTCCGCCACCGGCAGGGGAAGTGGTGGTGGGTGGAGATAGGCCTCCAAACCTTGGAGGGCCTGAGGTGTCCCCAGAGAGGTGGCGTCTGATACCCAACCTGACATATAGACACAGACATACCGGCACACACAGACACAAACATCCATTCCCACCCTCATGCTCTCATATGCACTCACTCCACACTCAACCAACGTGGAGACAGACATAAAGAGACGCTGTACACATAATCACACTCCCCAAGCGTACTCTACAATCCGGGTCTAGGTACCCTTGCCCCTGGAGGGGGGAATTGCACCCAGACCCAGGTGGTGTTACCCTTTTCCCTGCGGTGGGGAGAGGCAGACCACCCCGACTCCGCAGCAGCAGGGAGGCCCCACACCCCAGACCGCAGTCGGACGGCCAACTCCTCCTACTAGCCCTCCCGCTCCAGCAGGCCGCAGAGAATGGGGGTGGGAGAAGACTCCAAACCTCCCTCCACCCGCTCATTGTAGTGTTGATGCATATGTGTTCTAAGGTGCAATTAAAACCCAGGAGGGCATGGAGCTACCTGCCAAGGAGCAGCAGGTAAGCGCATAGCCCCTCCTGCTAACCCTCAATGACTAAGTGTATTTAAAATTGAGAGGTGGGCAACGACGTCAGGGGTGAGGTATACACCCTGATGGTGATTTGGACTCCGTGATTGTGCCCACCCCCAAGATCCTATATGTATGTGTAATGAGAGTGTGAATAATGTGAATGTCTAAGATGTGGGATAAAATTGAGGCAGAGGCAGCCAGAAGGGGACAGGGGGGGGGGTAGCCTCCTCTGCACCCTGGTGACATACCCCCACTCCAAGGCCCTGCATGTGTGGGTGGTTGTGGAGGAGCGGGAAGAGGGAGGCAGCTGGAGATGGGGAGGGAAGGAAGGGAGGGGCAGGTAACCCCTCCCTGGGGCCAGCTCCCCCGCTGACCCCAGTAGGCACTCCCACCCTCCGCGACCCGCCAGGGAAGGGGGGCCCAGGCCCATCAGACCGGGGCCCAGTGCAGTAGCGCCCCCCGGCTCCACAGAGCCCTGGACAGTCCACCCAACCCCACCACAGAGAAAACTGCACCCACCCCACCAACCACACATCTTCCAGACTACATAAGACGGTAAACGCCCAGGCTGAGATCTTCCTCCACCTCTCCTGTATCTCCCCCTCCTGCAGAGAGTTCCTGAGAGAAGAAAGCTCCTGCCAGATGTGACCATCCCCCCCACCAATTGAAGAGCCCCCCAGGCGGCTCGATGCACCGGCGGCACCCTGCTCCAGGGCCGGGCCCCCATGCACCCACCCGCCCACAACCCCGGCAACGCACCAACCAGGACCCGAGCCCCCGAGGCCCGGCCCGGGCCCCCGCCCAGAGACGGAGCACCCCCAGAACCTCACGCCCATCCCGGACCCACCCAGGGGCAGCCAGGTTGCCAGGTCAGAAATGTTATATCTCCTGGAAGACGAGGCTGTGTATTTCAGCGTTAGAGGTGGAGATGGAAGTACGTCTGCTCTCTGACAGTCTGGTGAATTCCAGGTAATCCCAGGAGGAAGAGGCACAGGAGAAACTGAGACTTTCAAGCTGACAAGAGTCAATATGGGATGCTGTGTGCCACCTTGACAGGTCACAGCTCTGTTCTCCACAGCCCAGAGATGGATGTCAGGGAGAAAAACTCACTAGATTTAGATGGCTTGTATATAGAACTAGTGTCAGTATATAGAGTAAAAATTCAAAAGTATAAATAATTCATAATTGATCCCTAAAAGGTGGAAGAATATGATAACTTGGGGGTTTTTGTCCTTTCCTTCCCATTTGGCTAGACATCAGTGTTATTTTGGTGTTTTAATTTGCCTGCATACTGCAGGCCTCAATTAGCTGCAGCAAGATGCACCTTAATAACAGAGGCATTGTTGCTGCTTGGCATCTATAACCTAACTCTGACACTGAGCACAGATGATGTTTTAAATGAGGAAGGACATGCAAAAGAGAAAAATAATAACAGCAGGTGTTGATTGATTTGTGTTTCCGTAGCACATTGCCACCCTGCACCAACTTACATCAAGCAGGCAGCAGGGCGGTGATGGCATCATTCTGCCGCACTGGTTTGGCAAATTGTGGCCTGCTACAGACGCACAGTGCTGCCCTTGGGTTACAACAGTGTGCTGAACGTGTTTTCCTGCCAATGATTTGCTGTCCAGTGTGTGAGAAAAGAAATTATGTGGCTTCTTTGATTTACTTTGATTTTCTTTTTTGTTCTTTACTTCAAATCTGACGACAGCCCCTCGAATACAAATCTGTTCTTCCATTTTGTTTTGTTTTTCAAATTTTACTGAGCTACAGCAATTTACAGAAACACCCACGAATGTTTGCAGGGCATCTTTTTGCAAAGAGAGTGCGGTGACCTTGGACACATACAGATAGAGTAGTTATAGTGTTGACAACTTTGTAAGTTTTTTTCTTTCTTTTTCTGTCTCCTTCTAGCGTGCTGACCCGCAGCTGTCTCATGACTCATCCTGTCCCTCTGATTTGTCTCTGATGTGATGGTGTGATGGTGCATTAGCCTCACCGCTGTGTTTGCTTGATGTCATGTCCTGTCCTCTATGCTGCATTACATCTGACTCCGCAGCGGCCCATTAGGTCTTACCGTCTCCCACATTATATGTAATGTGAATCTAGTAGTGCATATCAGTATCAGTCTGTGTCGTAGGCATTCTGTTTTACACCTGTGATTAAGCGACGACCCTCATTAAAATCCTTTCTTGCAGCAACGACGACCAGAGCCCAGAATAATGATGATCGCATCTTTTTTTTCCCCTCCTCGCCCCATTCAAGAATTTCTAGAGCTCTATGTGAACAGAGATAAAATATTTAACAAGAGAGTATCACAAATAATAAAATGGAGAAGGAGTAATCAGCTACACATGACAGTAGTGAGCCGTAGTTATGAATAATCCCATTTTATCTGATCAAAAGCAAAAAAGGACAGAAAAAAATCTTATCATTAAATAGAGGTGGAAGCAAATAATAGGCGTCATTTTGGCACAAGTCAGCTGACTGCTACTTTGGCCATCTGGCTTGGCAAATTAAGGTAGATAAACTCTGTTGAAATTTTCATCACCTTGGAATTTATTGTAATGACAAGGACTGAATGAGTATGAAAGGACAAATCCCTTTTTCATGAGTACTTCTACATGTAATCTATTCAGCCACAGTAATCGCTTAATACCTTTCTAAAAACCTGTGCTGTATTATATTAATGATGCCCCAGAGACAGGGGCACTGGTTCAACAGAGGCAGGAGTTGTAATAGTGCCAGTTAATGAAGCTGAAAGGTGTCTGCATCAAACACATCTCCAACTTATTTCTCTCCACTTCCTCTTTGTGTCCCCTACTCTCAGTTTGGATTAGTATCTTCTAATCACCCAGTCCTTACTACAGAGGCTGGCATCGCCTCTTTTGTTCTCGCTGTGTGGCGACATTCATACCATCAACTTTGTTTTCATTAAAGATCAAATCAAAAAAGTGCCTCCGTAATAAATACACACTGAGTGAATTATTGCCTTCGCCCATGAGGAGAGACGCATTGTGACAAATGAGATCTGCTAAATGCGACAGAGACAGTGGACTAAAAGGTCTGTGAGCCGTCTGGTGTCTGTGGTGGATCCGCTCAGTAGGAAGGCACCCTGGAGGGCTATTTGACTGACTTATGGAGATTGATCTTCCTCGGACTGATGCTTAGAAAGAACAAAGCAGGTGAGGCATTGACTTGTACTGGAACTTCAGGATCATGACTTTATCACTGATCTATAATGGATCAAAACCTCAAAGGAGGAAAAGTAAGCTACATGTAAAAAAAAGAGTAACAATAAGAAAGTGGGAAAAGAAAAAGAATGAGCATAATTGAAAGTGATTACTGTAGACAATAGATGTCTGTGTCGCAGATTTACAAGGACTATATAATGGTTTTGTATGTTTAATGCAATAAACTGCAAATTGCAAATTATACCCTCAAGACATCCAGTAAATGTCTAGATTGGTAACCTACAGCCTAGCTATGCTACTTGTTTTAATATCCTATAAAAATGAACTTTCAAAATTGAACCATAGCTGAGACTAATTATTTGTCGCTGTGAATGTGCAGCCCCCCACCCCACTTCAATATTGAAACTTTGAGACTGTTTACAATCACTCGGCTGCAGTTAGTCAGCCCTAAAAGTTGACAATTTAACCATGAGTAACCCTGTGATCATCTTCTGACATCTTTGCAGCAGGAAAATCGAATCATCTGTCACACTGCCAAGAATGACTTCTGTCACAGAAGGTCACGGCGAGGAGCGCAAAAGACGGCTGCAAAAAATACAATCTTAGGGAGTACTAACCAACACGAATAAACGCAGTTCAAACTATTTAGACTGCGTCCAAAAAGAGACACTGAAAAAGAGTGAGTGACTTTCCAGAAACTCACTAGAATCATGAGACATATATATTAACAGAAAAGGGGCTAGAAACAGGACATCTGGGGGTTTTGCTTCCTAACTAAACCCAGATGATTGATGCAGTCATAAAAGTTCTGCTTTGAGTACCCGTTATTTAACCGATCTATCAATCATATGTACCCGTGAACAATATATTTGAATAGATGTAAATTATTGGATAAATAAGACAAATAAACCCCTTTATGCATGATGTACAAAAGTGTATTTTTGATTTAAAAACATTAAACGTTCTACACTTCGTCTAGAATGTCGATAACATGACAACAGTGTCAACTGCTGTGTGTGTGTGTGTTGCTGTGTGGTACACCTGAACACGCGATTTCTTACTGAGATGCAGGGCAATGGTAATTTAACTGGAAGAGCATGTTCAGGTGTTTATTGAAAAAAGATGATATCCATCCCAAATGGGGAAGACACGGTGGATTTTAAAGCATTTCCTCCATCGTACATCAAATTGATTACCATTCATCTCAGTGTGAGTGAGTGGAATAGGCAGAGAGCTTGCACTGCATCTTACACACCCTAAGCGATCGATTCGGCCATAAGCTGACGGATGGGGGAGAAAAACACAGAAAGGGTGGCGGCTGGGAGCTTAATTGCTGAGAGGCTGCTTGAAAAGACAACATGCCTGGTACAGTTGGAGGAAAAGAGAGATGTAAAAGAACAAAGTAAAAAGTTGGAGGACATTAAAAACTGCTGAAGCTTTTAACCAGGCCTGCAGAGTGGCAGCAAGCTAGCCACTCCATTAGCGCCTGTACTAAAGCACTAATGACTGTGAAGATGTCACATAGCACACCTTCACACCAGGAAAAATGTGCTGCTGTGTAATAGTTACACTGAGCAAGATATAGACTTCAGCTTGCAGATGGTGGATTCAAAGCAGAAGGCAACATTAGGACTAATTTAAACTGCGCGCTAAATCAAATTGAGTCTGCTCATATCATTAGCCTAGAGTAATTGCAATTATACAACAATTGTGCTGTTTATGTGATTGTGTTCTAAAATGTATACACACACACACACACACATATATATATACATACATACACATACACACACACACACACACACACACACACATATATATACATACATGTATATATACACATATACATACATATACAGACCCCTGCACGTAGCGCTGTTCGATATAACGATATATATCGGATGACGATATAAAAACGTCTATCGTTTCATTTTACGCTATCGTTTGTTTCGTGGTGTCGAAATAAACTGAATCACGTGAAAAAGCAGATTATTTACGGATGAGAATTAAAAAAGAGCCGCCAGGTGCTAAAAAATAAACCTTAGGCTCAAACGTTAGAACAGGCTTTCCCCCGCAGCACGCTGTGTAATAAATACTCACAAAGAAAACGTGGCCTTTACAACTTATGTCTAAAAATGTATAGTTTCATGCATCGATTAAAACACTCGACTCCAGCTACATAACGCGCAGCTGGAAACACTTCCCGCAAGACGAGCTGCCCGAGATTCACAGAATTTACAGAAAATGTTACATTTTTATGTAAATTTTATGCAAAATGTTATCGGGACGATAGAATTCTTATATCGGGATATGAGATTTTCGTCATATCGCACAGCCCTATCTGCGCGGTATGTACCACCGGCAGATAGAGGAGGTGGCTGATATCCAGAAATCCTACCAGTGGCTGGACAAAGCTGGACTGAAAGACAGCACAGAGGCTTCTTCCCCTTATCCAAGCCCTGTGGCAATTGGAGTCTATTCCAGGACAGGTACTACCTGGACAGGTTGCCAGTCTGTCAGAGAGACTGCCAACCTTTCACAAACCTTTCACACTCCCAATCACCATTTAACCTAACCCCATTTACTGCATGTCTTCGAACTGTGAGAAAAGGCTGGATTAGCCTATGGAGAGAACCCACACTGACACAGAGACAACATGCAAACTCCACACAGAAAGGCCCTGGTCAGACGGTGGTTTAAAACTCAGGTCCTTCTTACTGTGAGGCAACAGCAATGATGCAGCAGTACCTGATGCAGCTTATACATTTAAATTATTTAATCTGTTAACAATTTAAAAATTCATTTATTAGACTGTTGTGTTTTCAAACTGTAAAAGAGCAGCTTTCTAGTCAAACAGAAAGCTGAACAGAGTGAAAACACAACAGGAATAAGCCACTCTTGGGGGTGGGGGAGTGCATCTTGTTTATCTGGACTCTTTGCCCTTGTGCATCTGTGCTTGATATTCGCTTAATCACCCAATTCTCTTTGTGGGACTGTACTCGTCAGACTTTTTCCTTTTCATCTTTTTATCATCTCACTTTCCAGTCTCTCAGCTAACATTCATCAAACATAGATGGCTTGTTTCATGCTACATCATTAGTCTGACTTTACGCCCATCTATCTTTGTACTACTTCTCTTCCTCTCCCATCTCCCTCTGTCTTACCCAAACAGTTTGACTTGATTTAGGTGAACAAGGCAGGCCTGAAACAGACAGCTCAGAGAGCTTTTCGACTTTGCTGTAAATCCATTATTCAATCACATACATTCAATTAACACGGCGTGGCCAGAGCACCATCTTGGAATAACATCGCCTGATAATTAATGGAGTCATTATTTTAGAAGAGACCACTCTCAGCAGCTGTAGATTGGTGGTTTCTAGTCGCCATGATGATAAACATCTGAGGAACATGATCATATGACTCTGCGTGTGACTGGGATTGTAATTAATGAGCCTAAACTGACAGTGTTCTACAGGTATATCCATTATTTTGCATAACTGTATGCTCTAGGCAGTGGGTTTAAATAATGTGTTTAAAAATGCATGTATTTTAAATCACAGTTAAAAGCTGAAAAATATGTGCCCACCAGCTATTTGTTTTCAGGAAAGCCTTGCAGGTGTGCGTGCCTGAGGCATGGTGAGTGCAGCGATTTTTTCTCCCCCGGACTGGGCCATGTGTCAGCTAGCGAAGGGATTATGGTGGCTGCTCTTGACATGATATCATATCTCAGGTCATAAAAAAGAGAAACAGAGTCCCCAGCTACTCATAATGTAGAACAAGGAACAAATTGGCCTCAGTCAACACTTCCTGCTCACTGCAATCCGTCAGATTATATCATGGAAACAAAGATAATTTCCAAAAAGGCGTGTGTCATGTGTGCATGTTTAATAAAGGAAATAGTTCTTGGGAGAAAGACTTAGGGGAAAAAGAAAAGTGGCAGAAGAAGTTAAGTTGTGATGCTGCACACTGGGTCAAATCTCAGAAAGGCAGAGCAAATCAAATCAAATCACATCAAATCACTTTTTATTGTCACATCACATGTGCAGGCACACTGGCACAGCACATGCGAGTGAAATTCTTGTGTGCGAGCCCCACAAGCAACAGAGATGTGCAAACACAACAACACAAACGAGCAAAATACAAGAATGGCCAACCTGAAACTAATAAATATATGTACAATATATAATAGTGTATGCATTTCTGGATGTGTATACTAAATATTTTCCTACGTGTGTGTGTGTGTGTGTGTGTGTGTGTGTGTGTGTGTGTGTGTGTGTGTGTGTGTGTGTGTGTGTGTCCACATTTTTACAAATTAAATAGTAAAAAAATAAAATAAAATAATAATAATAATAATAATAATAAAATATATAAAATATACAGAGTTGAATATGTGCAAAACAAGTGGCATTTATATACAGTGTGGAGTGCATAATGTTGAAGTTCCAGTAGTGAAGCTGAGGTGTCTATGACGAGGGAAATTAAAAAAGAAAAAAAGGAACTGGAAAGGGTATTAAAAGTTGAGTTTGCACGGTGCTCGATTAAATATTACTGATTAACTGGACAATGTAAGCACTCTGAGGCTGTGCAGGTGCTAAGCATGTCAAGGAGAGAGCCTGTTGGTTTGCCATTGTCTGGTTTGTAACAGCAGTAAAACATATACTCCTCCATACTTCTAAACACCCAAGCTGCCTTTAAAAATGCTAAAAATCATGGAATACAGTTTGGTTTTGTGTTAATTGAAATTCTCTGTGCTTCCACTTTCTGTCTGCCTCCCTCTGTTGAGATCCTACAGAAAAAAAGTTTTCTCATTGGTACAAATAGAATTGTGAATGCTCAGCCTTATGTGCCTCACAGCAGACAGCAATGCTTTGATGCACATACTCCAAAAAACAGATTGTGTGCGCTGATAAATCTTAACTGTCAGACTGCCTGTTTGTGTCTATGTGTCTACTGTTTCTTTCGTCTCCAATTATCATAATATTCTCAATTACAGTATTATTTGGGACTTACTGCCATGCTGTTCTGCTAATCGTTGAAGCTTAATGTTATACAGAGCCTAAGCCCAGACTGCAATCAACATAATCTCCAAAAATATGATATTGACTGGGGCCATTAGGGTTTCTGTTTGACACATTTACAGATCATAGTTTAATCTTTGTAGTTTTATCTCCCTCGCCCATACAGCCAAACCCACCGTCCCCTTATACAGTACAATTATTATTCCCTCGCAAACACAACCTCAGTGATCCATTATCATTATTGCATGCACGCACAACACCCTTTCCTCTTAAATAAGCATGCAACAAAACAAATAAAACAAATAACCTCAGCAAATCAATTAAAGAGTGCTTTGTTCATGACTGTCAGGGTATGCTTGCTTGTTTGTTTTAGTGCTGTATTACTCTAATAGGTCACTGAGATTATCTCGCTATCGCGGGTCATTTATGTGTTAATCCTGAATCAACACGAGCCCAAAGAGGCAGTCAACATGCAGAAGGACTCAGACTTACTTGACTAGTTACACAAAAGCTGCAGGCATAAATGTAGCAGGTCTTTCTAAATCCACTAACACACTGCATACCAACTTTTGAGCTTGTAGTTCAAAACAAATGCTTTTTTATATGCTTCCATAACGTTTCCACAAGTTTGTGATAAAGTTTTAGCCTTCGAGCTCCAGTTTCAAAGGAATAGTCTGCAGAGTCTACATTGGAGAATGATTCTGGCAAGTTTGCATACAGGGTATCCAACTCTATTCCTGCCTTTATATAGACAGATTCAAAATATATTTGCACTCAAAAATACATATTTGTGAGTTTATTTGTTGTTTCTTCTTAATATTGTCTATCAACTTCTTTCTCACTGCTCAGTTACTATTAATAGCGGACATCCCCTTAAGAAGACAAGGACTGCTTTCCTGTTAAATCCAGTGCTTGTGTTTGTTTGATACCAAAAATAACTGTTTTACATTCAAAACTCGGTGTAGCTACTGTGACATTACCATTTGGCTTGTAACATCCCATTTCAAAAGCCTGGAGTGTAAGAATTTGTGGATGATGCCATGTTCATGTTTTGGAGGGAAAAATGCCCATAGAAGGACTAAAAAGTGGAGGGCTAGGTTATTAGCTAAGCCTTCTTGCAGTCTATGGATGGGTAGTGGTGCATCTAGCAATAGACTAGCTAGTCAAAAACTGGAGGGCAGATTTTCTTGAAGGGATATTTTTACAAAGTTGTGCAAAATTAGCCAAGACAAAGCATCCACCTGTAGGTCAATTCAGCTGTGCCCCAAATTGTGGTTGACTTATAGTCTTATAGTCTGCACACACAATTTAAAGACTGTAAATTTTAAAAAAAAAAAATCACCCCTTCAGGATAAAAATTGATGAGACCCATTGTGAGCCAACCAGTCGACAGCCATGGCATGGCTGGTGTCATTAAAAAGCAGACATGTCTGAGAAAAACACGTGATTTCCACTCCCATGTGAAACCAGCTGTCAACAAACAGCCGTCATCGCATGCAGCGTGATGATGGCGCATTAGGCCCTCTGGGAAAATGCAATAAGAGCGATGACCATCACAGTTATGCGGGTGACAAGGGCACAACGGATTATACAGCTGAAACTATACTGGCTTGTTTCCCTGAAGACAGAAGTGGGGCTGAACTTGGTACTTGCTCTCTGACAAGGACATGCCCCATGTGGGAAGACATCCTTCCTGTACTCCTGGGGTACCATTACAGCTTTCTAAGACAGAACCAGGACACTGACTGAATGTGCATTCATATAAACACAGAAACCTAGAAACGCAGCAGGAAAAGCTTCACAAAGGAAATAAACTTAATGATATACCGTAAGTGGCTGGACTTTTGCACCAGAGATGTCAAAAATAATAAAGGTAACTTAATTACCTCTTAAATGTTATCATGTAACTGCTTTGCCACACCTCTTCGTGTGAACTACTTCCAACCTGTTTTCAGATATGTGTTTAAAGGTCCTTCTGATAAAAGTAAAGAAACGAAGGAAAAAAAACACATTAGTTAAGGCTTCCAATAATGTTTTGATGACAAGAAGATTGATCTAAAAGGATCTTTTCTTGGGGCTGCAAATTATAGCCCGCCATTTATTCCCATTTTATGGTCCTGCACAGACAATGGCTTTTTTTGCTCAGGCACAAAGAAAATATATAAATGAAAGTAAATGAAAACAAATGCTGCCACTGTGTTGTGTGTTTAAGCCTGAGGTTATCGCTTCTCGGGGAGATATTTCTATTCATCTTTATGCAGGAGGAGCCTCACAAATCACAATCTCACACAGGGCAGCAAATAAACAGCCAACACAAATTCATTCACACACACTGATAAGACCTGCTCTTTGTTCTCATAATCTCCAAGATCCCACAGTGTCCAATCTAATCAGTATTTAAGTTATGGACTTCATAAGGGTGGCGCTGAAGCCAACAAGAGCTGAGTTTTATGGAGGACAAACAGGAGAATCAAAGTTTAAACGATAGCGTTCTACTTCACAGTAGGGCTATTTAAAACCTGTTAATAAGTGCGGCTTCTTCGTTTTGCACAAAAATCATCATCTATATTTAAGCAAGAATATTAGAATAAAATGAGGATCTTGGCTTTTCATTAACCTCTTTGTGCAATTGTGACATCTTCCTCCCTGATTACTTCCGTGCCATCGCAATATAAACGCACAGCTACTCATGTGATGAGTGAAAGACACGCACACGGAGGTGAAAGCTGGAGCATGAAATTAAGCATGATTGTTTACTTGTATTCAGTATGGCTGAATCAAGTTCAGCATGCGCACACAAGCGTGTCTCCCTCTGTTTAATATATACGCATCTGTATACTGCTGTATGCACATGTGGACGTGCCTCTGTGCATGGGCAGTCGCATTATATGGAGCATATGCTGTCCGGAAGGCAGTGTCACTGACATGCCTCTCGCCATAATCTGTCCTCTTGCTTCTGCTTTGAGACTGACCCTGACAGAAACAACTTCCCACTATCGTTTCCACCCCTCTCAGATTTAGGCTACAGAGTCAGACCTCTTGCAAACCCTGCCACCTCTACTCTAACCTTCCTCAGAGTCAAAAGCACAAGAGGGATTCCAGCTGAGGAATTCTAGGAAAGGTTAAAGACAGCTAAATTAGGATCTGTAACTGGCAATTTACAGGGGCTAGTGTTAGCTGACAAATCTGTCAGTACACTGTCAACCCGAGAGGGCTTTACTTTAATCAGCATCCCTCTGTTAGATAGTAGGTGGCTCTGAGAATCCCTAAAGGTTTATCCTCTTCAGTCTGCTCAAGAAAGTTGACTTCTGTGAAGGACACAGAATCCATCCATCTATTCCTTTCTATCTTCTTCTCTTATGCAATTCAGGGTCCTTCAGGGTCACAGAGGGCTAGAGCCTATCCCAGCTGGCAGGATACACCCTGGACAGGTCAAAAATACAGCCAACCATGCACACCTATTAAGCCAACCCCATTAATTGCATTAACTGTCAGATAAAGCTGGAGTACACCCCCACAGATAAGTGGAGAACATGCAAACTTTACACCAGCCAGATGGGGGATTCAAACCTGTGAGGCAACAGTGCTAACCACAGTACAGACAATCCATTTCACCAGTGACCATGTCTCTCTCCTTTGGACAAAGAACCAATGTTTGAAGACCATGGATTTTTGTGGCAGCACCACTTGGAATGATTTTTCCTCCTTCAGGCTACAATGCTACTCAGTGCTTTTGCATGTTGCTTCTATCAGCTTTTGAGTTATTATCCCTAGGTTATGCATTTAAATTACTTCAGACCTCCCTTGAGGTTGTGCCTAACGCTATGCTGAGATTGAAGTATATGTTTACATTCAATAGAATATCAATATCAGGTCAAAGTTTTTATAGGACAAAGTTCCGTTATTGTGACTAAACATTAAAATGTTTGTGTGCAAAATTGTATTTTATATATGACTAATCTAAAGTTAATATAATTAATATAAAGAATTACATGAACATTTTTTATAATTACTGAAAATGTATCTTTTGTGCCGCATGGAGAGCGACCTTTGTAAAACGTGTAATCAATTGATAACCATTTTTACATTCCTGCTAACACTGTAAAAGAAAGAGGTGAGAACAAATCCTTTTTTTAGCCTCATTAAAAGCTCCACCTGCCAGCCCACGATTAGCATTACGGTGCTAATTGTCTGGTACTGTAGGTAAATACAGCAACATCGCCTCTGCCATCCACTTCTAGTCTCATTATACCACAAAATTAGAAGGCCAATTACAGGGCATTACCTTGACAGCAGGAGAGCGGAAACCTTTCCAGTGTTAGATTACACATAATAGTACCACCCTGTTAGCTTCAAAGGATACAAAGAGCAATCTACGTACCATAGATGCTATTAGTTCAATGGCTCAAGCCAATTAGCTTTCTAAGCACAAAATCACACTGTTGAAAGTCTGTTGAAATTACTAATTCCTGCTAAATAATGCAGCTCTTATGAAACACTGGCACAATAAAACTGTGTTTAGCACTGTCAGATCACATCAAGAATGCTCCTCAGTTAAAACTCCCATAATCTATAGACATGCATTTAGGTATCGTAGGTAGGTAAACATCCACATGAGAGGCACAGTTACTGTACAAGTTCACAGATTTTCTGATTTTCTCTCACTTAAACAAATCTATGCTTGATTGCAGTACCAGAAAATACAATAATATAAAACTGTTTAAGTTCTGCAGCTTGCTGAAGATAATCTAACCAAAAGAAGAAGACATAAATAAGAAAAAATGACTGGACTGCAATGATGAGAGAGGTCACTCATGGTGACCAAATTCTTCATTAAATCACCAGTTGCAGGAATAGATGGACTGGGAGGTGGTGGACAAAGCAAATAGGCAATTCAGAGGGAGACAGAGAGCATAGTCAGGTCCCCCGGGAGCACTATTAACAGACAGATAAGATGAACAAAGGATGATGTGGCAGCTCTGGTCAGGTGAGGTCATATGGAGGACAACAAAGACACCCTTAGGCATAGCAAGTATGCATCTCAAACTGACTGAAGTACGATCTTTGCCCTCTGCCTGGGTCATTTAAGCTGTTGTATAACTTGAATGTGTTTATTTTGCTGTTTCATCATTTTAAAACCCATTATACTATCTAGGTTACATTTTTGTGTTTTTTAATATCTGGTGTATCTCATGTGGTTTCATATTGCTGCTCAATAAGATAAATTGTTTTACTTTCAAGAAGGTTAGTGAGTAAATTTTAGTTACATGCTGTAAGCCACACTGGGATTTATTCCCCTAAATAATGAATTATGCATTTATTTGTTGAGCTTTTTTATGGTTTTCTCTCGATTGGCTTCTTTAACCAAAACTTCAGATAATGCAGGTAAAACCAATCCAATTTTCTTTCTGGGCCTCAGAGTTTCAGTCAAACTTTACTTTTTCCTTTAACTTGGAAGTTCATCTTACCTCAGTCACTGCGATTGGCCAAGTCCTTTAGCTTTGACACATTACTTTTACGTGGGGGATCAATTTATAACTGCAAGTTTAAAAAACTTTGCACCAATCATGTTATTGGTGACACTGGAGCTACTGCATGATACCTTCTGTTTTCTTTTTTATATTCAGAGTCTCTGTTCATTTAATAGTAGTTCTGCCTGTGGTTCTATAATGCAGTCGAACGATTATTTACTCCAAATCACAGCAAAAAATTAAGTAATTGAGCTGTCAACCTAATATTTAGCTTACAGTTAATATATGGTAATGGCAATTTTATTTATATAGCACATTTCATTAAATTTAAACCCAATGTGTTTGACACAGAAGATAAAAACGTAACATTTATGCAGGTTTAACAAAGTCTCGAGGCAGTGAAAACACTAAAACAAAGCATGGATATGAGGGAGGGTTTTGCAGGTGCAGATAATAATAAAAATGGGCTGAACATGTGCAATTCAGACTCTTAGTGTACACAGCCGAGTGAACAAGCGTTTGTGGGGCTGTTACAATATGCAGCCAGTGCTTCTGTTACACAACATTTCAATTCAAAAAGTCACGGTAACCCTAAAATCCTTGAACGGACCATAAGCTTTGCAAATAAAATTGCACACGGAAAGACCATTAATGCCACCAACATGAGCACACATGTGCACCACCTGCATAGCAATGCCTTTCTCTCTCTCTCTCTCTTTCTCTCTCTCTCTCTGCATTCAGCTGCGCTCATACTGTAGTTATTGAACTGACAGATTGTATCAGTGATCTATGGCTTGCTTCAGCTGCATCACCTCTAGCATTTTAAAAATCTCACTGCATGTTTTCCTTTCCATCTGGCCAAAGTCACACCTCCGCACAGCTAAAATCATCCATTCCCTGATATACATATGCACTGGTTTATTTTCTCTTTTTCATTTTTTGTTTAATTTCACAACAAAGACAGCCGAGTTAATCTGCTGTAGACAGATAAAGTTGTGTCACCGCAGATCAAGCACTAACAGAGAGGACCTGCACCATTTTATGCGTGTGTGTGTCTTTTTTGGGGGGTGGGAGTCTTAGTGCCTATCTGTCAGACCCTGATAAATGATTCCATGCTAAATATCTCCTCTAAATCTGCCTTTATCAGGCATAGAGGCCCGTTCAGCCCCACCATTAACATTGCAATTTATGGGACAGCTCCCAGGCTCAACAAATCAATTCCCAAGTGTACCTGGCCAATTCAGGCCAGATTAGTTGAAATTAGGCAGGGCAGGTTTTAATAATACATTTGATGATTACTGCAGCAATGAGATATCTTTGGTCACGCCTTGTTTCACACTCTCTGCTGATGGTTGGTAGCTTTAATAATGATGTCTGATGCAGCATTTTCTTTTATAGTTTGTAGTGCTTCAGAGCACAATAGATTTAGACTTTACGGCTAGTACTCGTACTCATCAGTATTACCTTTATGAACCCATGAATACCAATAATAAAATGAACTAATCAATTACAAAACGCCCCACCATATTGTCTGTGTTTGCTTTATATAACAATATCAGAGGAGGCTGCTTTGTGTGGCATGTTTCTTGAATCTGCCAGCTCCTATTTACAAAAGAAAAGATGTTGTCAGTAAGAGGAAGACAAAAACCTATCTGCCACCTCCTCAACCAGGATCCTTAGAAAACAACCCAATGCTTTTGTTGATTTTGAATTCATTTGTGTCAAAAACAACCCACTGGAGGCCTTATCTGTGGGTGCGAGTTTTTGTGCATCTAAGGAAAAACACATGTATCTCAGTCAGAAAGAATGAGGGGCGGTGGCTTCCTTTTTTTAGTTTCTTTGGCTCTCTTTTGGCCTTGTATCATCTCATTTATTTTCCTGTTGCATCTCACCATTACTCTCTGCCTGCCTCTAGATGTACAGAATTTATACAGATGGGACAACCTGGAGGTGGATGGCATTTGTGGAAATCAGACAGTTCTGTGCAGTTCTGTTAGACCATTCAGATACATTACAATAAATCTTGCACACATGCTAAGACGGTTTCCTATAAACCCCTTTTTTAATGCTTTAAAAAAAAAGGGGTTTATAAAGTTTTCCAAAAAAAAAAAGACAGATGTTTCAAATACCAGATTTTCAGATACATTTTTAATCCAACTATTTTATTTCATGTAATCTTTATTTATAAACGCAGTCACATTACAAGAGACCCATTTCAGGCAAACATATTAAAATTACAACGATCAAAGAAACAATAAAATACCTACAACTGTCTAATGTGAATTAGGCTAATAAGCACAGCAGGTAGAGTGCAGTCAGTACTCTGTCGCCAATGTAGTTAGTCTGAACACAACACACAGGCAAAATAATGAACTGGCTTAAGAGTGGATAAGATTTCAGTGACCATTGTTTTCTCTAGTTGACTAGAACTCTACATCCAGAAACTTAACAATAATAAATGATAAAGAAGAGCCAGACAAGCTGTGAGAAATGATTGGCCTTTAAATGGGAAGATGGTACAGGGCTCTTTAAGGTTAAGAATTTTCTTGACCAAGCAGGGGCAAATTCAGAACATCAGAGGCCAGGGGTTATACAAACAGAAAGCATTCCTTTGTTGGCAGGAAGAACGAGCAGATGAGGAAAAGGCAACATCCTCTTCCGTCCCTCGCTCAAGTGAAAAGTCCAGAGAACTGTAAATAAATTTCACCACAACATCTCCTCTCCCCGCAGAGCTTTCCTCTTGCGCAGCACTTTCACACGAGATGACATGTACACACAGTGCTAAAAAAGCACTCAGACGTCAGCTTGATGAGCCAATGTGCATACTTCCGTTTGCACAAGTATTTGTTTGTATGAGTTTTTGTAAGGTTTTGCACACAAGAAACTTCTATTAAGGTCAAGGGCTCGGGGAAAATGAGGGATAAAGAAGTAAAAAGGCAAAGATGAAGAAGAAAAACAGAAAAAAGTGTTAATGTGAATCTGCAGCGTTTTGAGATGTGCGCTGTCTCTTTGTTTCTCGTCACTGTCAGCGAAGTCTGTGTCACTGCTGTCTTTAGCATCCAACATTCTCAGTGAGACAGAACTGCTCCTAGCAATCACTCTGACACACTTGATAGCCACTAACATTATTAACATCATGCCTGTGCAGCATATCAGCATGCAAATGTTACTAATCCATTTCCCACTGCCGAAATACTTATCATAATTAGAAAACACTTGGTCTGACTGATAGGACATTTAAGCTTACCACTATTCTCAATATATATACCTTCTACATGGGCCTCATTTTCGGGTTAGGGTGATTTTTGTGGCAGAAGATGTACAAATGTGAAGCATTATTACTAATCTGAACTTACTGTACCATAGGAGAATTTGCAACATCAACTACATTATTAATATAACGTTACTCATTTGAATAACTGTTTTGCCTGGAAAAAACATTTTAAAATGTAGAACTTCCTGTTAATTTACATACAGGATGCAGCAGAACTTAAACTAAAATAAACCTGAACACTGTATTACACAAGATTCCTCACATTAATGCGGAAAAAATAAATGTGAAAATTATACAATGTGACAACAGTAAATAGTCTAAAGGTTGTTTTAAAAGGTACTCCTCTGAAAAGATACTATGGACTCCAAGTCCACTGTCTTTAGAGACCAGTTGTTCTTAGAGAGCAGATGGTAGCTATTATTCTGATCCACAGCCACCTGCTGCAGGTTCTGGTTAGACTGACTTTCCAGCTCAGAGTGCATCTCCAGAGCACAACAAGGATGACCACACCAGCTGCAAACAAGAAAGGTGGAGTTTGAGTCAGCCCGACCACAAGAAAGTCTCCAGAGAGCCACAACAGCAACTCCTCAGTCTGTCAGCAGGACAACAAAACAGAAAGGCTAGGGATACCTGACTAGAACTTTCACAGTAGTAAGGTTTGTGCACTACAAAGGTTTGCAGATTACTTTTTAATCCACTGGGTTTGGAGAGTGTGTATATGACCGTTCCAACTTTTGTAACAACCTCCTCAAAAGTATTATGCCTTCGCCCTAAACGGTGTAATGATTGTGTCATCCTTAGGAGATGGTAACTTCATCTTCACGCTCCAGACATTTAACTAAGAAACAAAAAGCAGCTGAAAGACATTCAGGCTAATTCAGCAAACCTGGTATACAGGACGATCAGAAAGTGTGTCGAGGTCATTCAGCGGGATGCTGAGACACCAGTGTGAGCTTCTTCTGACATACAGCTTTCCACATGGACATAGCTGCAGTGGGTCCTGACCTCTGGACAAGGGCCAGTTCCTACCCTACCTCAATATGCAGATTTTCTTAGCTCAACTGACCCAGGTCGGCCCCCTGCAAACACATGCAAAATGTCTTTGCAGCAATTTCTAGCTATACAAGGGCTACTAATACTGCAATGCATGCCCAGTTCATTCTTACCATGAGAAAAAGACAACATCTCGGTATAGAAATGCGTGATCTAGTGCTGTTCCGTTCAAAAACACTTTCAAACATTCTCACAACTAAGATCATAATAAACCTGTCGCATAATTAGCTATCACAGTTGTTAGAATGAATTACAAAAAAACCTTAGCCCCATCTAAAGGGACTAAAAGGAAAAGACCTTTAGTCAGCCTCAAAACCCTAAACTTTATGAATAAATCCTCACTCAACTACTTTCAGCAGAGCACATTATGGGGTGGGGGTGGGGGGGCAGGAGTGAAAGAAGTTATGTAAAAGAAACAAGAAATAAAAGGAGAGATAGCACCACAGCACAATACTCAAAAACAAGAAGTCGGGACTTTGAAACACCTAAAAGCGCTTCATTTCTCAGAGCTACAATCTCATTATTTTCCCCAACAGTGCCTCAGCATATAAGGTGAAATATTACTGCATTTTAAATCAAAGCGCTGAGCATCACAAAGGAATCTGTGCTGTTGTTCAAGACAAATGAAAATAGTTCACATAGCAACTCTGATATGAGTCTCTGAATAGATTAACTTTTCTCTTGGTTAATTTATTGAACATTTAAAAAAAAATGTGGGAAGGGTTCAGGTTTGAGTTAGACGGATATCCCAAACTTTCAAACAGTAGGGAATTTCTTCTACTTCCAGCTTAGTGGCAGATGAGTATTAGCTATCATACTAGTCCTCAGTAATTAAATTTCTAAATTGTGCCATTTTTGCCCAAAGGAAATGTGTGGTATTCATTTCAAGAAGGAATGAGCTGAGGTCAGCAGTAGGAGTTTCTGTTCTACTGAGGCTTATTGAAGACTTTACGACTATGCTAGCAGCTTTGGATGGCTTTGCTAGGGTTTCCTGGTGTCAATGTTAACATGCTAAAGCACAGAAAATCTATCTAATAGCTAAGGCTGAGGTGAACATCATTCATATTATAGGTGCCAAAGAAGCAAAGGAGTGCACAATGTTGATGGTAATGATGTTGACTTATTAAGCTGTATTAACTAATGAACATGACTGTGAGAAAAAGAGATAATTCACTGCAAAAAAACAAACTCCAAACTCATGGCTGAGAAGAGGAAAAGTCATAGTAAAATGGTAATGGTAAATGGCTTTACTAGTCCCTAAGGACCCCAAAGCGCTTTACACATCCAGTCATCCACCCATTCACGCACACTGGCGATGGCAAGCTACATTGTAGCCACAGCCACCCTGGGGTGCACTGAAAGAGGAGAGGCTGCCGGACACTGGCGCCACCGGACGCTCTGACAACCACCAGTAGGCAACGGGTGAAGTGTCTTGCCCACTTGACCGAGACTGTCCAAGCCAGGGCTCGAACCGGCAACCTTCCGATTACAAGGCAAACTCCCAACTATTGAGCCATGATCGCCCCATGGTACTCCCAAAACCAGCAGGATGGCATTCCACACTCATTCCATTTGAGATATTCCAGTTTGGGCCAAAGCAATGGAAAGAGTAATACCTGCCATGTAACTGTACTGAATATATAGGCACAATGACTTGCATTTTGTGAAAAAGAATAATAATAAAAGTGGGTTTTAAAGAACTTCCTGTCAATATTCAAATGTCCTCTCAAGTAATTTTAGTCTGCATATAGTGTAAGGGTTAATTCCTCCTCCTTTTGTTTCAGCTTCCTCTTGCAAACTGCCACATGGTGTCAAATGGTAAATTCTTCAACTCCTAGTTAGTGTGCCTACAAGCTCCCTATTCTCCACCGCTAACAATATACAAAGAGACCTTTCCTTGTTGTTCACACACTAACACACACTTGAGGCTACAGACATCATGTTCGCGACAGCTGAGTCACTTGAGTCACATTAAATCTTGTCAAAAGCAGTAAGTCAGAGAGTGAATGGATGAATTCCTTCCTTCCATATGAGAACATATCACTGCAACCAAATTAAATCCAGCTACTTAATGTGCGTACAGCGTGTCTGTTTCTGTTGCGCTGTGCTTTCCAAGTCTGTGTGTGCCCCTGTGCTTATGAGCCATAGCATCACCCCTCTGCCTCTGCTCTGGCTACAACTTGTGCAGTGTGGATGCCTGGGGAGCGAGATCAATGCCACAACTTTCACACTGAGGGGGAAAAAGGAAACAACTCTCTATGGTCCATCAGACTTTTCTGCACTAGAATGACTTTCCATTTCTGGGAGCACGGCTGAACCTACAATAAAAAAAAGAAAAGAAAGAATGATCCGGCCTTTTCAGATGCTGTTAGGTTTCCCTCAGTGCAGCACCGAATGAGCTCAGAAACCCTTTTGAAAACAACAGAACCAATACTGGAAAAGCCAGAAGGAGGTGATATATTAAACTGCCAACAGAACAGTGCAGCATTGCTACTTGTTCCCTTTCTAGAAAAAAGAACATGTGAGTGGCAGAGACTTGGCTTTAGGGAGCCTCTGTAATTTCTTTAGTTTCTTTATAATGTGCACACTAACAGTGCAAGATTTAGTAGGGTTGTCTCCTTTTCTTTTCGCAAAAGACTCTGAATGCTTGGATCGTGTTTGTGGTTTCTCAGTACAACCTGCATTTAAAAGAGTTCCAATGCATTTTATTTATTTTATTCCAGCTACAGTCCAAAGCTCCAAAACAGGGAGTCACTCCAGTTTCAGAACATGAACTTGTTTTTCTTTTTTTTTCCCAGACTGTGAGGATTGTCTACAACCATCTCTCTGCGATGAATACAATCCAGTGTGACTATTAACTGCATGCATGTGTCCACACAATGCTGCAACCACACACACAACGACCACACTGTGTTAGTCAGGGTGGAAACATGCTGTACCGGGAAGTCTGACTGTGCCAGCGAGCTAACAAAGTCTCCAGTGTGTGTGTGTGTACGTGAGAGAGTGTGTTGGGCTTCTAAAAACACTCTGGTGTCCATATTGAGCAGTGCTGCAGGTGTGGGCAGTCGGCAATTTCACTTTGACCTTTAATATTGCGCACAGCTTGGCACCTTTGGCTGCATAGTGCAAACCCCACTGTGCTGAACTCACCAACCAAATGCGTCTCCATCTAAGGAAATTGGACTACATGAATAACTCTGGCTGGAATTTTTTATACCCCACAGAAAGTGTGACTGCAAACTAATAACTGCAGGGGCTACTTGGAGTTATTTTTGGAGGGTCTTGCCTTAAAGTCCATTCTAAACTTCAGTTGCAACCACCTATTTTCATAGTCTCGTGGTTTTCAGGTTTTGGGGTGGGGTTTTTTTTTTTTTTTTAGCAATTAGGACACTGGTGGCTTGAGGACACAAACAGTAAAATTGTGATGGGCCAGCAAACCTGTTTTGTGGAGTAAAATCATTGGGCTTACTATTTAATAAAAGTATGGGGAAAATAATGTTAGGCTTTTAAGCGTTTGGAAATAAATCTGGCCTGGCCCCAGTTATATAACGAGTCAAACATATACAGGAAAAACTGTTTTATGCAGTGTATGTAGAAAATGAGAACATACAGAAAGCCACAATCACACCAGCTCAGGCTCCAGGCTCCCAAGGTAAAAACTAAGGGGATTATTGATTGTTACCATTAAGGCTGACACAGGTCCAGTCTGGCCATTAGCTTTCTATCTTCCCACCACTGAAACCACTCTCCTTTATCACAAAGGGCACTAAGGTACCCAGCTGAGTGAATAAACTCCAACCACAACAGGAATGATAGCAATGTCACTCTTCATTTCAAATCTTTTTTCTTTTACATTCTAGAATCCATCTTCATCATCTCTTTAAATGCATACCTCCAACACTGGAGTTTTTCAGACATTATTTTCTCCAACACTTGACCTCTGTCTGCCAGAATTTTCGTCTCTATGCCTGCCTGCGCCAAGTCTGCGACCCTCCGTTCTCTGCGGGTGTCCTCTCACGTCATCACTCTATCCGTCTGATTGCGTAGTCAGATGACTTGTCTCATCGAGCTCACAGAAGCCTGGAGAAACCCCCGCTCAAAAGGAAATTCTGAAAAATGTTTATAACATTTAAAATACAACCTTTTTTTTCTGAGCTTCCAATAAAAGCGCAAAGAATTTTGAATAAAATCCCAAATTACTGTTTAAGATGAAATCATAAAAATAAAAAAAAAGACGCAACTCTGAAGTCAGTGACTGACATGTTTGACAGGATTAGTCTGTTTCTGTCCCTCACTCCATTTCGGCCTCTTTTTTTTTTCACACCCCCCCCAATCCTAATCCTGCTTTTCCCCCTACTTCTCCTTGAGCTTGAGCCTTACAGGAGCATCCAGAAGCAAACTAATATCCATTCTCTGAACTTACTGCTCACATCGAGCCCGTCTCCTTCCCCTTTGTCAAGCTTTCACCCTAATCTCCATAATGCAGTCTCTGGCAGGAGCTGCTGTATGTGCTTTGTCCAGGGCTGGGCCCTGGCTCTGGGTTGATGAGCAGGTAGCTATATGGGCACTTTCTCTGCTGGTAATTGCAGCCAAGGCAGACAGAGCACAGCATGGGGGAAAGGCGTGTAGGTGTGCATACACACTCACATCCAAAAGAAGCTAAGAATTATGTTCAGGAGTGTGTCTCACTACATCAGATATGGAAGTAAATGTCAGAAATGGGCTTAGACTCCTGAATTAATTCATCTTTTCTTCAAGTGTGACACATAAAGTAGCATTTAATAAAATTAAAAAAAAAAAATCCTCATTACTAATATTTCTACAGAAAATGTTTGCAATGGGAATATTTGACTTGACTAATTTTAGTCTTTTGTTTCATTGCTTTAGAGAACTCTGGCCCTTCATGAGCCTACTTTGACATTTCTAAATGCAAACTGCAGTGAACTCTAAGAGATTTGTGGAATATTAATTTGAAAACTCACACACTGTTCATCTACTGGAAAGTTTTTTAACCGGACACTTTTTTTGGCCTCCACTTATCTAGTGGGAATTTGGGAATCAACCACTATTTTATTCCTGTCAAATTGTCTTATTATTGGCATTTCTCATAGATTCAGCTAAAGAAATGCAAATAAATTATCTGTTCTTGTGACAGGCTGCTAGTAACAAAGTGCCTAAAAATACTATGTTCTTTGTTAAGTTTTCTGTTATGTTTACACACAACATTGGTCCCTTGAGTTAGATAGATTTATTATGCTTAAGGCTTCAGAGGTCAGTGTTACGTGGTTTAACAAACAAAAAACACATTCCTCTGAAAATGGTCAGGTACAAGGAATGGACTAAAAATAAGTGGAAAAAGCAACCTCATCCAACGTCTGACATCCAAAGAAAAGCTTTAATAGACCTTCAGAAAGCCTGGAGAACTATTGCTCAAAAGCATGTTAAAAAATAACAACAAAATCTTTCTGGAAACAAAATATTAAAAAAAAGATGTAGTGGTGGCTTGAGACTTTTGCCGAAAAAAAGACAAGCTGCACATTTTGCCATAAAAAATATTTTCATGTAATGAACATTTAGATTTTGTAAGTACAGTCTTTAGTCATCCAATCAAGCCAAAATTTATTTATTTATTTTTGGTTCCTGAGCCACTCCATGTTCCCTTAAGAAAGGGAACTTTTAGCTTTACCAGCACATCATGCAGTCCACCCAACAAGCCACATAAGGTCTGTGCATCTTTGCTACCTACAACAATGCCCCCGCAGAGAAATGAATGAACAGAAGCACAGAGGAGGGAATCAGTTTAGTGGTCGCTGCAGGGGGCATTTATAACACCTGGCAAGCTACCCAGCAGCACACAATAAGGATCCTGGCTGCTAGCTTTTTATCAACCATATCAAATTACCATGTGCCATGCTGAACACAAGGTACACCCACAGGTAAAAACACAATTATTTTGACCTACATGGATTAGAGGTGAGACACGGGTGGGGGAGAGGCAAGTGGGAACACTAGAATCTGGGAAAGAAAAAGAAAGAAAGACCATCTTGACCATATGCTGCAGAATCTGGCAGAGAAATGTGGTAGAACAGGAGGAAGGTGGTGTATTAATGGGATTAGTAAAAGGTAAGTGGGCTTGAGCATCTTGCCAATATCAGGCTGTCGCTATCACACTTAAATGTGTTGCTGTGACTTTCTATAATACATGCCGCAGGTAATGAGAAACTATGTCATCCACTCAGTCTAATTTCCATTTTACAACCCTTTGATAAGGGGAAATCAGAGAGCACGGGCTCCAGCAGAGACTTTATGGCCCTGAGCTTCAATCTGTGTGCGCATGTTTGTGCACAAATGTGCGGGTTTCAGTGTCCACCTACACACACTAGTGTGTATATGTGTGTGTGTGTCCTTCAGCACTTTGTGTTCCTGTTGATGAACTGGACCGTATAAAAGGCAATGACAAATTTAATGGCTTCCATAGACAGCACTGTTAACGTTCCAATTGAGTGAAGTGTTTTTTTCCACTTGTACAGTCATGCATGTCTGACACAGTGACTTTTTTTTTGGCAAAGCAAGTGATAAGCCCAAATTTAAAGTGCTCTAAATCTGTGCTTTAAATAGTGCAGAGGACTTGAGTTCTGAGTATAATTTTCTTTCTGGTCTGAGATTCTACTGACTTATACATTTGTCCCCAGAGGTCAGAGGTTGGAGTGACTGCAGAATCCCTGAGGGTTACTCTTCAATGATACTAAAGGAAAGCTGATATCTAATCAATAGGGTGCAACCTTGCAAGAATTGTCTCTACTCTTACATATACAAATAGCCAATCATAAAAATATTTTCTGAATTAAATCTTCACTTTTAGTAATAAATCTGATCTTTGATTTCTATGTGACATGTGGGACAATGATGTCTTAACAGCGACCTGACATGCACAGTTAAGAAGAGTCCGTGTAGCTACATCTTTTCATCTTGTGTATAGTATGTACTTGAAATGATAATTCTCATTTAAAATCATTTAATTTGAAATATTAGATGTTTATATAGCCGAGATCTTCACTATTAGACCCCAAGCCGAACCCCAATGACCGACTTTTACTGTGCGTCAGTAAACACGGGGTCCATTAACGCTGGTAGGATGCAACTAACTGGAAAAGCTTTTCCTTTTATTGGTGCCTCTGTCCCTTTATACCACTTAATACTGGTGTTGGAAGTGCAGAGAAAGAGTTTTTGCAGTTTTCCTAGTGATCCCACCTTGTTAACAAATGAATCATTTTCTCTGACACACACTGCCATTCGTTAAACCTAATGGCTTTTTAAAAAGTAGCTCATTTCTCCTGCTTCTCTAAATCTACCTTGACATTCTGAGTGCCAAATGTCTCCTGAAATAATAAGGTGCTGAGTCATTGTTTATGCCATAACACTGAAGGTTTGGGAAATAATCATCAATTTGAGAGCAAGTATGTCACAATTACATAATGGAAAATATATATTGAAATCCAGTTTCAAATAAATATGATTTATATGAGCTCAGTGGGCTTGTATTTTAGTGCCATTTGTAAGTAATCGCTGTAATGAAGGGGTGAAAAATAGGACAGACAGCAGTTTTGGTGAGGTCTTTTTTTTTCATTCCAGTGACTATACCTCAGAGGATACCTGTCCATCACAGCTGTGCTTCTGAAGCCTCAGGGGTGGAAAAATTGGGGGAGGGGAAATAATGAGAGCTCACACCAGCTGCGATGAATTCAAGCAGCCTTGCTCTGTGGGGGCCCTTCCTATTTATCCCCTTAGTTTAGTCGTGCTGTGCTCCAAGACACCAATCTCGCAACAAGGACACACCCTCCAGTGACCAATGAATCACAGTTCGAACGCGAGAGAGAGTTGTGATCACACCTCAGCAGCCTTTTGGGTACTGAGCAATGCATAACAGTGAGCTGAGAATCTTCAAAAGGGCCAGGCTGAACACGAAGCTTGAGCCAAATCAAATCTTTTCTTTTTCCCTGTCAGTTTCTTTCTAGCAGCGTATAGTAACCTTCACTGCCACCCAAAACAAAAGAGGCCAATTATTTCCACAGTGGGATTCACACTAAACCGGGCTTTAAAAGTTCAATAAACGGTTTTAAAACAGCCCATCACTTTGCTTTTTTTCCTTCTCCTTAGCGTGTGGTTTAAATGACACTCCTACTCAATGCTGTCAGAGGAAGAATAGTAGCAAAATAAATTGCAGAGGAAGAAAGGAACAAAGACAAAACACTTAAGCTATGTGAGATATTGCCACTGATGCAGAAAGGTATTGTCGCTTTAGTTTCAACATTTGAATAGCATTAAGATTTTCTTTCTTTCTTTGTGATGTTGGATGTTTTTGGTCCTAGCCTCAGAATCATTACACCCCTCCGCTGAACCACCTGTTCTGACGGGTGTGGCAATAACGAGCTGCAGAAGTAATGAGGCTGTGGGAGTGTAGCACGGGAAGGAGAGACAGAAGGGGGTCTAAACACATGAAGAGGGAGGAAGTTTTCATTTATAATTAATGTTAGGAGAAATATCATCAGCACCGTGGCATTTACAATGAATTATTCATTTCTATCTAGGAAGCTTTATGTAAAAACTTGCAGTCGGGGGGTCTTGATGGACAGTCGGTGAAGAGGGATAGCACAGGGATGGAAAGAGCAGCCACAAACCTGTCTGCTGAGGCAGGAGGGAGTGTTTTCACTGAAGGTTATAAGGATAGATTCTTTCTTCTGGGAGCAGTAGGGGTAATCCTGGATCAAGGGATATTTTGTTGGTGGATAGGCTGTGGTAGATGAGGAATTTAGATCAAGTAAAAGCAGAAGTAACACAACGCATCCTACTAATGCTGAAATATCTCTATTATGATACTGATGCATTACATGTAAGTAGTAATAATCTAACGTCAGCATAAGCGATCTTTCTTTTAGGTTCTTTTAGGTGATAAAATGTTGCATAAAACTTCAAGGTGAAGATTTCCCTGTAGTTCCCACGAACAGTTAAGGCAGCAAAACGCCCCTGTTTGATGCTCAATCTTAGCCAATATACAATATTGAGGTACTTTTTGTGTGACTGTAACTGGAAGCTAAATGCTAAAGAATGCCAAGAAACATCAGAATAATTTAAAAAAAACAAATCCCCCCCCCCCCCCCAGAGTGTCTTAGAGATCAACTTTATCATTAAACTATAAGCACAAGTGATTGCACTGCCTCGAAACTAGCCCAGTTGCACCAACAAACATTCACAAGCATATATTTTGCAAGAAATACAGAAAGCCTTATCTCCTTCACAAGGATGAGGTAACTGAGAATGTTAGCTTTGAAAATCCACTTAGTCCCTGACAGGTAAAGGACAGTTGCTGAGGATGGGGCCACTAATGGAAGTTGACGCATTCACCCGAGTTGCCAACATTGGCTACTTGACCCTTAAACCTCCCTCTATCACTTACTACACTCTCTCCAGCCTGAACCTGACAGGCACAGATCACAACCCATTTCGCAGTTTTGTGAATCAATACCAATAATGCACCAAGCATGGAAGCCTGCACACTAAGTGGAGAATTCAGCCTTATATAATTTCCATTGCTAAACAAAAACACAAGCTTTCAGCGGATAATTAACCTCAGGAACTTCTTTGTAACTCCAGCTTTGGTGAAAATTAAAATAAATAAATAAAAACACCTATGATGTCAGAGCAAACACATTATATGAATTCTCCAAATGCACAATAACTTTCCTTCATGCACATGAGTTGTAATGTTAGTGACATTAAGCAGCAAATCAAGTCTTACCTATCATTTCTTTTACTCAAATCTACTAGAAATGAAGCAAAATAATTCCATAAGCTAGGCAATTTCTGAGTAGTTTAACTTATCATAACAAAATAATGCACAGAGTACATGAAATGCAGCAAGCCTGCTAATACAATGAAAACAATTGCAAAGAGCTCCTAGGGTTAGAATGTATATTTTATACTGTATGACATGTTCACAAACTGGCTACAAATGAGCACAAGGGTGTGTAACTGAGGTTAAAACATACTTCAGTAAATAGCATTCAGGCAAGTGGCCAGCAGTGGTTGAGGCACGTTCCAGATGTTAGTAGCACTGGGCGTGGATGCTAAGCAACTAGCTATTTTCAGCCACAGAGCGCAGAAAGGAAATGAAAGGAGCAGAGTTCAGTGTGCAGAGATTTCAGGGCAGCAGACAGGGTAATCAAACACCGCCGACCATTGGCAATCATGGCGTCCCGACACAATTGTGGCTCGCCTGCAGCTAGCTAAGTCTTATCACAACACACTCACAGTGAAAGTGGTGTGAGATGAATGAGTGGGAAAGGAGGACAGTGAGGAAGGGAAATCAGAAAGGGGTTTATTGCCAAATGTTGAGCAGGTTTACAACATTAGGAAATTGCTGCGGTGCTTCAGTGCAAACATAGTGTTCATAAATAGCACTTAAATAGACATGAAAAAATAAAAGTAGGGATAAGAATTAAAAGTGCTACGTAGAAAGATATGTGCATGAGCTATACATGAGATATATACATGAGAATAAGAATTAAGAGTGCTACGTTGAAAGATATATACATGAGTGCAGGTGGTGATCAGTGCCAATCATGGAATGATGCAGTGAACACAGCGTAGGGTCATGTGTTAGTGGTGGGAACAGTCATATGGTTATTGTTCATGTGTCCAACAGCAGAGGGGAAGAAACTGTTCTTATGGCGAGAGGTTCTGGTGCGAATGGACCGGAGCCTCCTGCCTGAGGGGAGCAGGTCAAACAGACTGTGTCCAGGGTGAGAAGGGTCAGCTGAGATCCGAGCTGCACGCCGCAATGTCCTGGAGGTGTACAGGTCCTGCAAAGATGGGAGTCTGCAGCCAATCACCTTCTCAGCAGAGCGCACAACACGCTGCAGTCTCTGTTTGTCCCTGATAGTGGCTCCAGCGTACCACACGGTGATGGAGGAGGTGAGGATGGACTCGATGATTGCAGTGTAGAACTGCATCATCGTCCGTGTTGGCAGGTTGAATTTCTTCAGCTGCCTCAGGAAGTACATCCTCTGCTGGGCTTTCTTAATGACGGAGGTGATGGTGGGCTCCCACTTCAGGTCCTGGGTGATGGTGGTACCCAGGAAGCGGAATGAGTCCACAGAGGTGATGGGGGTGTCAGTCAGGATGATGGGGGGGAGTGGGGCTGTGTGCTTCCTGAAGTCCACAATAATCTCCACTGTCTTCTGGGCATTCAGCACCAGGTTGTTGTGGCTGCACCAGGACACCAGACGTTCAACCTCCCTCCTGTAGGCAGACTCATCCCCGTCCGAGATGAGTCCAATAACGGTGGTGTCATCTGCAAACTTGATTAGCTTGACAGACTGGTGGGTGGAGGTGCAGCAGTTGGTGTACAGGGAGAAGAGCAGAGGAGAAAGAAAGGCTGCTGGAAAAAGGAGCAGTTGGTACAAATGAAATGGGGAGACTGGTGCGTGTTTGTGCTGGGATTCCTTCACATTACTGCTCTCCATCTGTTTCAAGGTTTGTATTGTGTATTTGACATTAGATTAGGCTATAGCCTCCGATGCTGTCCAAATATCTGTGCTATCCTACTATGAAATGTAGGATTTATTCTAAAGCACATTAAATTCAAGCAAATTTCAAGCATAAATACTTTTCCAAAGTTCTAAAGTGGATAATTTAACTTGGTGGAAAATGAGCACAAAGTTACTGTTAGCACACTGAAAAATGTGCTCGCTGTCATCTGAATAACCCTGCAAAGTGGTATCTGATTCATATAAACACAAACTCACACTGTGTCATGTGTCACTGTGTGGCAGACAGGCTTGTGGACCCAGAACACAGACACAGGGCTGGAATCACTGGAGCTTTATTGCTAAACTTCCAAGAATACACAGAACTGGCAGGTAGAGCAGGGCGATATGGCCAAAAATATTTATCACGATATATATTTGAAAATTTGCGATAACGATATAACTGACGATATAATTGATGCGAGACAAAATACAACTCCACAACATTACTAGCGCAAAAAGACAACCTTCCATTTATTTTCACTTAAACAAGAAGCTGGTTTTTATGTACATTAAAGCTTTATAAAAATGTAACAGTGCAAATGCAAATTCCTTGCTGAAATTAACCAAAAGGCATTTCCAGTAGAAATGGGCTGACATATCCTGAGCATAACCATGTATAATATCCACTGAAGTTAAAAAGAGGTGCTTTGCAACATTAAACTGCAGTGTGCAGTACGCATTTTTCGGACCATAAAATGCACGGGATTATAAGGCACATTAAGCGAAACAAAGCAGTCAGATAAATCAAACTTTATTAAACTCATTCTTCTTGCTTCCTCCACTTCTGTACCATTGATTCATTAATGTTGAATTCTCTGGCAGCTGCTCTATTCCCATGTTGTTGCAGTATATTAATGACTAACCTCGTATTGTGGATGGATTATCTCAGTTGTTCTCCTGACTGAAGTTTGGTCCGTTTACAGCATCCTGCCATGCGATTGCATTTGTCTCTAACCATGAAGAACCTTCACGTTAACTTTTATAAGTGGAAAAGTGTTAGTGTTCGTCCCCCAGCTTCACTGTTTATGTTATGCTAACATAGCTGTATCGCTAGCGATCACGTAGCACATCATTATATACCAGCTAGCCCAACTTCAGTAACCCTACAAACATCACTGCTGTTTAGTTTCCTGTCTTCATTTATGTTGGAAGTGATAGCAGAGCTGTACGTTTGATTTTTTTCAGAAATCTCTCGGTCAGAACATGCAATATCATGCTTAGGTAACTAGCGAAACTAGCGAGCTAACTTCCGCTAGCTTCCTGCTAACTTCTAACTCCGTTAAATGTAATAACTTTTGTTTTCATGGATGCCTGGAAGTTAAACTTTATAGTTACACCTGGTAAAGCAGCAATGCTGATCGTTTTATTAAAGATGAAAGAATTTAGACAGTTTTTAACTCTAAGTGATGCTGCAGTGTTGTTTGACCTGAAGCATACGGAGTTTAGGACCCAGATTACTCCCAGATTTAAGAGCATCTTAGTCCGACAAATATGACAATAACAACGGCCGCTTGCATGTTCTGCAAAAAAATGTGCTTTGTTGTGTATCTGACGGACAAACACCAAACCAGTTCCACATCACGGAAGTTGCACCATTTTTACAAACCAATTCTGGTTCATCTGTTTCACTCAACAATCGGCCATGTGCATATGAAAACAAAGGCACTGCGCATGCGCGTTTTACTCCCATTCTATCGCGATATTTCATTTTCCTATCGTTGCCTAACATTATACCGGTATTACCGTGAACGGTATAATATGGCCCAGCCCTACTGGCAGGTACCAGAGCACATTAGCGAGAACCACTGAACAGAACGCCCACACAGCATTGCGGTAGATTGCGACGAGGAACAGAGGGAAATGCAGCTAATAAATAGACACAGGGAATGAGGGCAGAGGGGAAACACCCGGGGAACACGGCTGGGTATAATCTAATTGACAGACAGGGAAAGGAAAACGAAACATGATGCAGCACACAATGATGGACAAGTGACTATCAGAATAAAACAGGAAGTACGAGAAACATAACAAAGCTGAAAGACTGAGAGACCCAGCGAGCTAGAGACAAGAGAAAGAGCTAGAGAGTTAGGGACAGGAGTGGGAGAGAGAGGGACACAGAGAGACAGACAAAGACAACTGGGGAAACAAAGGTAAATAAACATAGAAACAAGACTGACTTCCACAGGAGATGCCGAGGACAAGACACAGAGATGAAACAAAGACATAAAAGGACCCTAATATCAAACAAGACACCATGAACTAGAAATATAGATAAACTCAGAGACACTCAAAAGAACTAAAGTCAGGACTAAATTCAAAGCTTGAACTTAAATTGTCTTCTTAATGCAATGGTATGAAACCACAACAAAACTCAAAACACTAGGTTAAAAACGGGGGACCATGACGTACTGAACATCCACTTTCCATTCAAATGCAGCCTACAAGTGAAATTCACCTTGACACTGCACTATCAAGTCACTGAGCATTACTTTTATAGCTTTACACTTCACAAGTCCCTCAGTCATGGATCCAAGGCTATTTCAATCTAGAAATGGATCCAAGCAACTCTGGCTGCATCTCAAATAAATGACGCCATTTCCTTTAATGAAGACAGCAAATCTGTCAGAAAGCTTCCTTCCTCCACTGCTCTCCAGTCACACATGGAAAATTACCAAACTGTTGATAGATGGTTAACAGGTGCAGGCTAATTATGCTAATCATGGCAACAGCCAAATAAACTGATTACCATGTTCATTTAAATGACAGCAATGTTCCTTTGGTGGCTAATTAAAATAGGTTGGGAGAAAGGATCGAGGCGGCTGGGTTCGGATGGAGGGAGGTGTTTAAATAAAAGCGTTCTCTGGGGTCTACTGTAATAAGCTGTATTTCATTGGTTTAATGATGTCATAATGAATTTCTAATGATGGGGGATGGGTTAGAGCGCAAAGAATCAAAGTGTGGCGATATGTGCATGAAAGCATACAAGGGCTTCACAAAACAAGCGAGCATAAGCCGAAGTTGGATGTGGCCAAAGGTGTCTTGGGATGAAATTACTTTGATTATTAAAAATAAGAAAAGTCGGTAGAAAACATCGAGTTGGTTATTTGCTTCATCTGTTTCAATACCAGCCCCGCTGGAAAACGTAGCGGGGAGGTTTTGGAGGCACAATTACTTTGTAATAGCATTGGGCTCTTTTGGCCTTGAATCTCTCTGCCTGTGACCTGCGGAAAGCCATCATTAGAGGAAGAGATGGTGACCAGAGGCCAAGGGAGATGAACTCTGGGTCCCCTGGCAGCAAATGTGGAGGTATGAAAGGTGGATGGGGGCTGATTAATGTTTATAGAAGCTCTGCCACCAAAAAAAAAAAAAAAAAAACCCTCTCCCCAAACCCATCTGGTTTAATTCCACTCTTAAATTATAGCTTTCACTGTAGTTCCAACCAACCATTAGGGCTGTACTTAGCAGAATGCCCTGTTTGTTACTCTGATCCCAAGCATTTTCAACAAAAATTAGTACAGAAAGAAGGGAAGAATGAGATATTTTCACTGTATCCTATTCACATATTTAGGACCTAATTCATAATGTCCCATTGTTCTGTATCAGACGTGGACACGACATTTTTTGCGTCAAGGTAACAAAAGAGGATGGCTCATATAAACTGCAAGAATAAAACGTCCCTCTTTATCTTCCGTTTATGAGGCATGCTCACTATTTAAATGTATGTCACATTAGTGGGGATCTGCTCAATTCAATATATTATAATGTGATGTTTGGCCCTTAATGGAAAATCAATAGTGAGACAAGCCTGCCACCACTGAGACCATACAAAAGCAATTTCTAAATTGACATATGGAGGGCCTATGTGATTGATTCTGACTGCCGTTGGATTTTAATACCATTCACTGAAAGCTCATTGACTCTCAGATATCGTCTTGTGGTTTATCTACAAACTGCCAAATGAGTCCTTGTCTCCTTTAACTTTCCTTTCATTCCTTTTTTCCTCTTCTTTCATTGGGCCTATATTTTTCAGCCCACAGCAGGATGAGCGAGCGTGTTTAAGATCTGGAATTTAATAGATTAATGAGTAGATAACATTCCTCATTGTCATCATTCAAAAATGATGTAATATAGTTTATTCATACATCACCTCTACAGAATATTCTCCAGGCTTCAGTATAAATACAGCTTTTTCAATCAGCTGAAAGGCTACAGTATTAACATCACATAAACATGTACCACATAAGTCTTGGCACAATGGCATGAGCTGCCACCATCTAATTTATGAACATCATGCATTACATGCAGCCTGTTTTAACAGCCGAAAAGAAGCCAAGGCTCACTCTGTAGCCACACACGGTGCAGTCAAAGCTATTACATCTTCAGCAGCTGAAACCAACACGATATGTTGACCATGGCATGATTGTCTTGTTATACAACAGACACACTAGAGAAAACCATGGTTGCAGACTAGTATCTGATCAAAATTATTATCACAGGGCAACCACATTTTTTTTCTAGCCAAAGAGGTTGCCATCCCGTTTTTACTTTTTGACTAAGCTAACCAGCGAGAGATGCATGGAAAAAAGTCATATTTAAAAGCAGTGCTGTATGTTGATATTTTTAATGATATATAAACCTGGAGTTAAACCAGCTGATTTGATGATAAATTTTTTCAGGACCAGATGAAAGAAAGTAACCAGAAGTGTTTTCCCCCAGGTATGTACAACAGCTGGGTGCATCCTAAGGTATTCCCAGTTCTGGTAGAAAAATATAATCCCCTCCTGAGTTTTCTGGATCAACAAATTGGTAGAAGTGCTAAGATCATCTTCAAAGAAATCCTGATTTGATGTTAAACCACCTCGAGTGTTTTTCTTTCCTAGATGTCTGGCTGTCAAGCCAGGTACAAGGAGCCAACATGTAGCTTTGCAGTCTGCCTAAATTTTCACATTTAGGAAATTCCTCTGAGGGTCTCTGGTTAACCACTAAATACGTTTTTAAAAGTCCACTTTAATATTGCACAAAACAAATGTTCATTAAACTCTTCATCAGCTAATACTATGCACAAGTGAGTCAGACATCTTCACTGTTGGGCCAACACACATATCCCACCTTACTGTAGGCACAGATTGCAGAATGTTAGGAAAGAGTATTGCACTTAACTCTCGTCACTTAGTGACACGAGATGAGATTGCTGACCCTGAGGTGCTACACACCAAATGCTCAGCTGAGCTCTCAGCTCCACAATGACAGCTAATGTAACCAGCTGACCAGTTTGACTTTGAACTACCTTTAAACTCATGCAAGCCTTACAGGCATGCTGCACTATAATGCACATGTCTTCTACACATGCTTTTCACATTATATTGAGGGCAAAATGAGTATTCATAAGTTCCAAACAAGCAGTAGTAACAGCAGAAGAAAAACGAGTATCATGTGATAAACGCAGCAAATTCCACATTTCAAAGCTGAAAAATGTCCAGACTCAAACTCCAGCCTGTAGAACAAGATCTAATCAGAAAAATGCCACATCTTGAATGTTGTAGCCTGATTGATATTATCAGAAACACAAGCAACATCATGTCTCTAAGTAGCCAGCGCAGTTAAAGTGGGCAGTACTGTTTCTGTCCCATGCAATGTCAAAGGACATTTTGGAGACTAAACAGCTGAACATGAATCCATGTTTTGTAATGTTTAACTCACCTTGCCAAAGTCTCTGACATCAAAGAGGTCGAACGGGTCAAAGAGTTCACTGTTACGGAGCCCAAACTTGTCATGACACACCTTCAGAAATGTCCGGATGTTCTTCAAACACAGGAACTAAAACCAGAAAAAAAAGGAAATAAATAATATCATTTAATTATAAATTCACAAAACAATATGAAAGCAAAAAAACAACAACACACTCACAAAAAAAACACATCTTGGACTCATTTAGGTGTTTATCAACATGACTAAACAAGAAGTATGTTTTCCTTGGAAACATGTTGTCAGTTTAATATTATAATTCAGTGCCACAGCATTCTTGGAAATAGATAATTTCCTGGTTAATGATGGCCAGGCTGCCCCAGTTTATCCCTTCCCAATGTGTTTGTGTTGGTTTTCAGCACCAAATATGAAACTGATGATTGCTTCTCCTGAGTTTGATGGGCTGTTCCTCAGACTGAAATAAGGAGTGCAAAGAGAGGAGACAAGGTGTCCTTGGACAAGCCCAGCAGCAAAGACCTGCTCCGAGGTACACTCGACCTGATGGCTTCTGACATTTACCTCATACTGAAAGGTCTCAAAGAGTGTCCAACAACAATTACACAAATTCCTTTTAAAATGCCATGTGCAACTTACAAATTTTACAGAAATGTGAATATTCCAATGTTCAGCGTATATACAGGTAGAGACACAGTCTTACAAGTCCATGCAGTTAATGATGTTGTCTCTGAATTGCTAGGAAAGCATTCAGCTTCTTAATCTGTTCATTTTTTTTATATAAAAAGGAGGACCACACACACACACACACACACACACACACACACACACACACACACACACACACACACACACACACACACACACACACACACCACCCCCTCCACAAAAAAGGTAGGATTTAAAAGTTGATCTCAACACAATGGCCCATTTTTCTCCCATTTTCCCTTTAAAAAAAAATTGATCCAATTAAACACTTTTTTTTAAATTGCAAAAGTGCACACTTTGTGGTTTTTGGTGGGGGGTTTAACTACAATAATATTCTAATAGCATTAATGCTACTAACAGTACAGTCAAGAAGACTGGTAATTGAAATTCTAGTATTTTATCTGTGACCTATGGGCAATGGACCATACAGTTGATTCATACACCTTTGCTAACCAAATTCATCGACCTGTTATATAAAGAGTATATGCATAAAACATCTCTAAACTACACACTTTAAGCAAGATCCACTGATGCTGTAACGTAAAACTACCCTGCAGACCGCTAAACTACCCTGGCCAGTATGCCAGTCTAAATTAATGCATGACAGTCAGGCACCCTCTGTTTTTACACTGGCAGTAAAAAAAATAAATAAATTGCTGAACACTGTTTCAAGATCACAAGTTAGTGATCTTGAGACTGAAGAGCCATTTGGGGGCAATGGTTGGGAACCTACAGCAGGCAAAGGATGCTCATAATAAACTGCATAATACCCTCCTGCCACGAATATTGATGGTCTCAGTCCCCAAAATACGCCATCACACAGATAAACCTTGAGGGCTGAGGCACAGACCAATAACCGCAGTATTGAAATATTAATAAGCATAACTGCCTCCCATCTACCATCTTTCTGTGTGAAGAACAAATTACCTAGCATGCAAATCCAGATGCTGCTTAGATATGCCCTTTCAATTTTCTGCATGCAAGCGATATAAACTGATGGCCATGGAAGCAGAAAGAACACACAAAAGGAGACATAAATGAGTGAGTATGTATGAAACAAAAAACTTGATTGCTTTGATTCTAGTAAAAGCGTTGACAACATACTCCATCTTTGTAATAGCTGTTGGATAAAACCAGTAAATTAACCAGAAGCCTTGCAAGTCACACTTGATGTCTAGTTAATGTTAAAATCCTTTCAAAGGCAGCAACAATAAGCTCCAGTGGGTTTTCAGGTGCAGTATTATCCATTTTCCAGGCACTGAGAGGTGTGCATTGTGCCTTTCTGCAGCTTGATGAGCTATAGTGTGTCCTGGTGCTGCGCCTGGTCATCACCTTCTTCAGCCTTGGTTTTCACCCTGAAGGGATTGGGGGGGGGGGGGGGGGGGGGGGGGGGTGTTTGTTTTTGCAGAGCACATCGTGTTTGTTGCTATTATCTCTTTGATAATCTTTCATCTGTCAAGTATTTCTGGCATTTGATGATATTTCAGCCAGCCTCTCCTGGTCAACAGTGAGAGCCCTGCTGACTCATTCTCATTCATGTGTGCACATCTGCTTAGTCCTGGTGTCACGGGTGTGCCCCCGTAAGAGAGCCACACTGGCCTGTGAAAAGAAATGCAACTGGCTAGCAAGCCACAGTGACATTTACAGTTCAGCAACCAAGGTTATCCTGTCTACAGATCCACACGTGCTGTGAATGGGGTGAAGAAAAAAAGCTTATTTTCCCAATTCAGATAAGAAAAGGTAACATTTGCTGGAGTGGTTTACAAACGAGAGAAAGAGAGAATCTACAGATATGGATCAGCAGGCGGGAGATGTGTCTGACATTCAAATGTATATTTGGCGATAAGAAAACCACTGTAGGAATAAGCACAGTTGCTATGATCGAAGTTAAAAATAATGATAAAAAAGTAAATAAATAGAATACATATACTTTTTCTCCTAGAGTGGGAAGAGTGGGTGCACTTGATAGAAAACAGAGTATGGTCATCCCCTTAAGCTGATGTAGCCCTCAGCACAATCTATCAAGTATTACCTCAGTGTCTGGAACAAATTCAAGGCAAAGCACAGAAAATCCTGAATTTTATTTAGAGGGTTGCAAGTGCATCTCGCATTGAGACACTGATAAAAAAGAAACATCAGAATTTTAATTAAAATTCACCAACTATGTATATTTTATTAATTTAAGGAGAATTCAAAGTTACATGAACTCAGAGCAATCGTATATCCATCATTTTTAACGTTTCCTGCACAATCTGGTGGTACTGGTCGTTGAATAATAATAACACCAGCAATCACACTGGTTGAATATAAGTGTCACGTTAGCCATGCAGTTCTGTTTGTGTGTGTGTGTCTGCCACCAGATGAAAGACTGGAGGACAGTGCTTTTGTTAGCCACTGATAGCCTTCCCCATGTTGTCGAAATATTGAATGGCGCAACAATCGGAGAAACTGTGAAAACTCTTCTGAGCAAACAAAAGACTCGGTGTTAAAGGAGGCAAAGAATGTGAGTTAGAGCGAAACCCTGGGCAGGCATTCACACCATGGAGAAAACTTCGGGACTTGAGTTTGTTGAAAAAGCGGCTTTACGTTGGCATTATTCCCACCAGTCAGGTATGTAACAAAATATAATAATAATAGAACTAATACAAGCAGATGCTTTAGAAACTGAAAATGTCTTGTGTGTGGGAAGCCTGAAGGTAAGCAGTCACTTTAACTGTCTGGAACCAGGAATCTTTGGTGTCTCAGGCAACTGTATTAACCACTATAACATGGAGCCACTACCAAACAACATTACCTTTATGCTCTAGGGCCTCTATGATAAGCATCTGTCACTATTTTCCAGCATAGACTCATTAAAGACATATTCACTGATTATGAAGTCTACTTCCAAAACTTTACTAACAAAAAGAAGATAACTCCCACGTGTGGCTGTATGACTAAAACAATGGCTGTTATCGTGCTTGTTCTGCTGCGTGCACCTGATGTCTAAGAATTCTTCAAACCTACAAAACACTCTTTTTACATGGAGAAAAAAAAAGATGGAAATAGAGACGTGGTATTTTGCATAAATACCTCCCCCACATACCAGGAAAAAAAAACGCAACTGTGAACAAACAAATGAGCTTGTGTGCATTTCTGTTGAGCACACAAGTGTGTTTATTGTTTGCTTTGAGTCTTTGCCACCTGAAGGCAACGTGGTGTCAACCCAGTACTCCTCTTACTTCACTTTAGTTTGAAAATCGTGCTTCTAAAGGTGTTCAATCTAGAAGCAAGTTCAGTAATAATCTGATTCAGGCATCAGTGCAAGTATTTCAACTAAATCACATGTTTAGAAGATAGAAAGTGAAAGTCTAGGAGCAACGGAAAGTGAAAAGCAAAACAGATATGGCAAAGTTAAATACGATTTTTGAGAAAGAGAGGGAGAGAGATGGGATGAGGCTTTTTACAAGGTGGTGTGTGTGCACCACTGGAGCAATGTTCTGATTTTGACTTCTCAGTCAAACAGCAAACAGCTCTTTAAAGAGGCACACTTGTCAGGAAGGCATGGAGGAGTGCCGAGATAGAAGGCAAGAGGAAGGAGAAAAAAAAAGGAAAAAGTCAGGTAACAAAGACCCATCACATCCTTGACAAGCCCTTCCACCATATCACCACGCTACATCACACAGAGAATAATGCATTATTCCTGTGGGAGGGTGGTCCTTATCTGCACACACCCACTACATGCTCATATCTAAGAAGATACAAATTAGAACTTCCTCCTGGAACCGCACAACATCAAATTAGAGAAATGGGATGCAGAAAAGTGTGCAAATGAATATGGAAGGAGAGAGGAAGTGTAACAGGGAACTGTGACTTGTTTTTTGCTTCCCCCCCAAAAGAAAAAAAAAACTGTAGCTCTTTGGTGTCTGGGAAAAGGGGGAATGAGGTGGGGCAGATCACAGCCCACGGGGAAGAAATAACAAAAAAGAGAGGAGGTTGTATGTAAGGCTTAGAATTTAGAAGAACTGCTTCCAAATTGATCTGATCAGAACCAGTTTCCTGAATCAATTAGCCCCTATCGCTTCACAAATTAGATGCAAATTTACAAACAAAACATTAGAAAGAAAGAAAGAAAGAAAGAAAGAAAGAAAGAAAGAAAGAAAGAAAGAAAGAAAGAAAGAAAGAAAGAAAGAAAGAAAGAAAGAAAGAAAGAAACTTTGTTTCTGGTACCAGATGTGTCTGGCAAGAGTTCCCATTAAGCAAAGACAGTGACATCAGTGAAACCAAAACAACAGTAATAGTATTTTATATAAATCTAAATGTATTTTAACAGAACCATTATGATATAACAAAGAAGAGAATACAGTTTAAACAAATGAAAAAAAGTGTATGAAGAAAAAACTGTTTCTAATAAACTTGGCAGTGTATGCAGCAAGGCACATCTAACAAGTCCAGGGTGCGTTCAAAAACAACGCAATGCAGTAGGTTGTTCAGATAAACTATTTTGTCCAGACACGATAACAAGCACTAGGTATAGCTTGCAGATAAGGTTGCAAACACAGTATCGTGCATTTGGCTCACCTTATTTCCAAAGGTAGTGATTATATTTTCATTTCACTAGAGTATACTTTTCACTGTTGGACATTTTAGAACCGTTACCCTTGGGGAAACATAACTTTACCAATACATGCACTTTCAGAAGAAGAGCAATAATTAGCACGTAAAGCAATTGAAGTCAAATAAGAGGGGAACTAAATGGTGAGAGGAGAGGAGAGGGCTTTATAAGCAGCAGACTGAGGTGAGTCAGATCAGATCATCAGATACTCAGACAGTCAGTCACAGAACTGCAGTCAATGAAAGAGACTGATGCCTGTCTGGGAGCTGGGAGCCCCATGTTGTGACTAGAGGCTGTGAATCATTCTGTATCTTTACAACAGCAGGAAGAGAGCCATCAGCAGGTGAGGGAGAGCAGCAAAAAGGAGCTCAGAAAGACTAAAGCATAAGGCTGACTAAGCTGTCTAAACACACACATTTGCACACCTACCAAGATGCACGTGCATGCATCCAAACGCAAAGGTGATCATGGATCTCAAATATTTTGTTAATGATGCAAGCAAGGGAGGCAAATGCTTTCTGGTAATGAGTGGTCTATGCTTTGTAGTGATCAGCACTCAGTCTTCCCAAATATGCCTCATCCAAGTGCTAAACTCGAGACATAAAATCTCCATTACACCAGCTGTGTAATAACCCCATTCAGCCTAAATCACTAGCCAACAAAGGAACAAGGTGAGGGGAAAAAGAGCTTCAAAAATTCACAAAACATTTCTACCAGATTGCTAGTGCTGTGAAATGATAAATTAATATTTGTAAAATATTTGACATATATTACTAGATTTAGTAGATATTAATAATATATGATGGATGGTTATGACTATAACCTAAAAACAACCAGAAGGGTCAGACAAAGTTAATACTTTCAGCCTAGTACAAGCAGCATAAGCACATGCATGTTACATAATGCTCATAATTCATAATTCTCAGCGCTGTATTCATTTGCACATGCTGTTTATACCAAACATTTTGAGCCACTCATTAGCAATACAAAACAATGCTCTTTTTTCTTTTTGCACATTAAAACACCGCTGCAGCACATTCACAGGCAGACTCTGGTCAATGATCTACCAAAAGCCTATTTGGCAAATCACAAATGCACGACAGAGTAAAAGTTTAACAGTTTTACTACTGTTTATGTTAACAGCTGCCATCTAAGATTGGCAGTTGGGGTGTTCTGACTTTCAGAGTTTAAAATTCAACCTGAGAGGCTGTTCCAATTGAAAATGATGATTTCCAACTACAAGTAGAAAGAAACTGAAAACCAGGAAACACCCGGTGTCAGTGGTATCTTTATTATTACTGGTTATTTACCTAAAATAAAAGGTAACAAAGAAAACTGATATATTCTACTTTAGTTAGAAAACTTGCATGCTGTTATTTTTAATTGACTGCTCATATTGGGTATATAATTGGCAGTCTTTAACAGCTTTTACATCTAATTTTGTAAAGTCACTTTGAGGTGATCTCCAGCTTGTTGTGTTGAGCCATGTTTTAAATCCCATAATTTTCAGCGTAATTACCAGTTTAGCAAATTGCAAAGATATTACATCGCTAGCTGGCTTTATCAAAAAACTACTTATCTGTTATGTGGAAACTGAATACCAAATAGTCTTTAGCATTTGCCCCACAAATTATCATGAGGTCTTACCAGTGTCAACGCCAGTGAGTTAAGCTCTCATTCTTGTCAGGCTATCATGTTGTATCTATTCTCTTTTAAATGCGCAAAAAAGGAACAAACAAAATCAATATGAACACGAGTGCAAAGTTCCTCTCTGTGTTCTTGGGACTTCCTTATTTGTGATCAATGTCTGCTTTGATGAACATTAAAAGAGCCAATGATTCATCTGAGTTTCCAGGGCTGCAGACATGCAACGGATGCAAAATGAAAGTTACATTTAAAAATAAAATTGAATAAATGCATTAGGAATACTTGGACAATATGTTTAAGTAAACCATAGTTTTATCTCAAATTGCAACAGTTTTTCCAATCCACACCCTAGTGCACATGGCTGGCTGAGCTATAGTAAGTACCAAGCTAATACAAGGGTGGCACGTGCCAGGTGACACTAAGAGTGGATTGATAGGCACTGGGGCTCTTTTGCTTCACTTCCAGGTCACCCAGATGTTAAAGTGAATGAGGAGACAGGCCCTGCTCCTGCAAATTAGAGAAGAGGACACTGCATGAATAATTCATGGCAATAGTATGCAAATGTGTTAATCTTATCCTATTACCCCTAAAAGCCTGTAAGCAGGGAAGGATTGACCACAGTTTTAAATCTTGTACAACCCTTAGCAGTCGAGGCAGAACTGCTTCGTTAGTGAGGCTCACGTGGCCCATGTTAAAATATGGAAGTTAAATAGGCTACGTACATTTTTTTAGTGAGGTTAATCTCCATTACAAAGGAAGATAATTCAGCTTAGAGCATCATAGACTCCAGTGGAAGAAAGTCACCACAGCTGTAGAGCATAATTTAATCAAGTCTACCTTCACCCTTACACTGGCTACTCATAAAAACACAAGCACTAACACTGGGTATGAGATCAGAAGCACACAGTGTGAGGAAGAATGCATTAGTTGCACAAGCGTAACAAGCCATCAGTAACATGCTTCCCACATGAAAGTAGTGAACCTGAAGATAACAACAACAACAAAAGAGTCATCTTCATGGGAATGAAAAGCCTTTTTCAATGGGAGAGAGTTAAAGGTAATGTTGAAAAAAGGAGGAATGGTGTGTCTTAACGTACTGTACTTTCCTCCTTTTTACCTTTTGATGTGGAAATGACCAACGCTAGGAACAAAGAGCATGCTCTCATGGATAATTATGTGGGAAAGGAAATGGGACCTTAACTACAACTTATGAATGAGTTAAAATTACTAGTAGCAGTGCAAGATGGGATACTATTCTTTATGGATTATCACGTCATTATGTTAATTTTATATATAAAAAAAGATAAAATTCCCCTCTCGTTCATTTGGGCGGTCTATCCTTCGAGCTCAGGTCCTGTACCAGAGGCCTGGGAGCTTGAGGGTCCTGCACTCTTCTGGAGAGTGATCTAGGATGTTGTTCCTGGGATCTGCTGGAGCCACTTGCCTAGCTTGGGAGTCACTGCACCTAGTGCTCCGATTACCACTCGGACCACTGCTACCTTCACCCTCCACATCTTCTTGAGCTCTTCTCTGAGTCCTTGGTACTTCTCAAGTTTCTCGTGTTCCTTCTTCCTGATGTTGCTGTATCACTATGGTATCACTATGTTCATAACAGTGGTCTGTTCAGTAGTCACATGGTTAACCACTCTCATCTAGACTGTTGCATGTATATAACTATTTCAAGAATTGTGATTTTATAGAGAATGAAATTAATGTTTTTACTGATTCCTTCACTAGAACTACAGGTCAGGTCTTCCTCTGGAACATCTCCTGAATGGACTGCCACAATTTTTGTACATATATTCTCAAATCCCAGATGGAGCACTGCAAACAAAGTCGGCAACAAGAAGAGAACTCCTTAAAGCAGCAATGTGCAACAATGAACACTGTTGACAACTGAAATGCAGGGCAATAAAACTGAAGTTTATTGTTGGAACGAGAGGCTCGTTCTTTGCTTTCACCTGTATTTGCAACCAGCTCAACTTGTATGTGCCTTCAGAGTTAAAAACTTTGTATGAATATAATGATTGGCATCAACACAACTTGATTATGAAGTCATCAGCACTGTCACTTTGCAGTGACAACTCTGCCACTGATTGCATTTGTCACAAAAATTGCTCAAAGAATATTGCAGAGGAAATGAAAACACATGTGATTGGCGCAGAGCTGACAGAGAAAATGGAAATGAGTTAAGGAACAAATGCATTTGCCACTTAATTCTACATTACCTGAATTTCCTATTTCAGATTTTCTTCTTAACCTCCCAAATGTGATTCAAACAGATTCAAGATATGTTTTCTTATATTTTCTTATGTTTTAAGTTTCAAAGAATCAGGCAGACAGGAGGCTTTCTTCCTCCTTTCTGCAGGTGTTGTTCAAACTGTTTTACGCGTATGAAAAGTGTCTTCTCAATACTAAACCAAAAATCTAACACAGGCCAAGATGTTCAAACATCTTGGTGCATTATGCAGCCCTCCAGGTACAATCTTCTCTTCATATAAATACAAATCTGTGTTGTATCTAAGCAACAGGCCATGTTGCTGACCCTCCGGAGAGGAGTGTGTGTTTGAGGCATTAGCTGCAGACTTAAAGCTTGATGAATGTGTGGAGGAGGTCCACCGAGAATCTTAGACACCCATGGATCAATGGCCAGGTAATTTATGACACGAGGCCATGGAGAGGAGAACTGCATCTATTCTTTTTCCCCTGTGAGTTTCCCTCACAACGTGAGACTCATTGCGGTGATTTAGATTCACAGTAAGATAAATTACCCATTAGCTCTCTCCACACAAAACAAAGGCTCAAAACAAATACTCATTTTAAATGCATAGTTTAGACAAAATGATCCTAACTTAACCGAACATGGCTACATTCGTTAGGCTCATTAAGTCACTGCCTTGTATAATATGATGCAGAGCTGCATTTCCTTAAGGCTGACTCAAAGAAGGCTGAAAAAATAACTATGAATTGAAATCTGTATAGACTTTTTTTTTTCCCCTTCCATTTTTTTTTTTTTTTTTTTACATAGCACACATACAACGACTTTAACATTCTCTTAACATTTCAGATTCATCATAAGTAACTTAATTAAAAACACTTCTGTGGCCCCAAAACAAATTATGCTTGTAGTGAAAAACAGAATCAGATACAGATGAATCATATTTCACTGGAAGCCAAAATCACCATATGAGCTTCTGGCAACCAATCCGAACAGATGAGAGTGTGAAACACACTGATAAGCTTTGATATGTCTCTATATTTTTCCAAATTACAGACTGTTAGTCACACATGCAACGAATCCCAGAATAACAAAAGAAAAAAAGGAAAAATAAATTGCAGAACTCTATGCAGTCATGTGTTCTCTATGATCATCATCAAGCATGGCCACCTATACAAAAGCTAAAAATTTGGCAGTTTTCTGGTCTGGAGCATTCAGGTATGAGTTAACACGAAGAAAGCTAGGTCAGAGTGTGCAGAGAAATGTCAACAAAAAAACCATCGCAGACTCTATAGGCCTAAGTTAGCATGTTTTGTTTTTTAAGAAACACTGAAAAAGTATGGATTGGTAGGAGAAAGCCTATTCTCTCTAAAAAGAACATGGTTAAATGGCTTAGGTTTGCCAAGTTACATCTGAACAAACTACAGGACCTCTGGAACAATGTCCTTTGCACAGACAAACACAAAGACAACTTGTTTGCCTGCAATGTACAGAGGCACGTTTAGAGAAAGCCAAACTCGATATATCAGCACAAACACCCTATACCAACCATTAAGCACACTGGTGGTTTGGGCTTTTGCAGCTACAGGGTCTGAGCACCTTAAAGGCACTGATCTCTCTGAACTCCTCTTCATTCCAAAGTATTAGAGTATAATATGAGGTCGTGTGTTGACAGCTAAGACTGTCTTATGCAACAGAACAATGACCCGAGTACACCAACAATCTACAACGGTGGCTGAAAAAAAACCTGTTGCACTAACCCAATCAAATTCCAGACCTCAACACTATTGAAATCATGGGCAGGAGATGGAGAACAAACAATGTGAGAGACTGATAAAATCAAACAGAAAACTATTACCTCAAGTTATTGCTACTAAAGGTGGTTCTACTGTACAAGCTACTTAATCATGAATTGTACTTAGTGTTTCACAGGATTTAAGTTTTGATTTTCACATGGCTGCAGGTGTATTTGAGAACACAAATGTCAAACAAGGTTTTCTCAAAGATTAAATAGTCCTGTACTATTCCTTTTGCAGACTGGGGCAGCCAGGGATCCACCAACCTTCCAATTAGTACAAATAAAGAAATACATTATGCCAAAAGTCAACAAGCTAGTGCTGTCTATTTGTCAGCTCTTTGTTTAAGGAGGCTATCAGGTACACTGAGGGGCTGCGGCTCTGTGCTCTAGATGCCTGTGATTATCTCCAAGGTGACTAATGCTATTAACATGGAGAACAGCCTGTTAATTATCCAACTGGCTGTGGGACCGAGCTCAGCCCGCTTCAATCATCATACAGCTTAGATGTGACACACAATGCACCAATCAGCCAATTTACAGATTAGGTGATTGGACGGGTGGATGCTGTAAGATATAGTTTATATACTATCAGTGATATACTGGACAATGGTGACCTAAAACTGCAATGAGGTGTCCATTACCTAGGAGGTAGAGCACGTCATCTACTAATTGGAAGCTTGGTGGATCCCTGGCTGCTCTAGACTTTATGCTAAAGTAACTTGCACTACATAAGAAGCACTCCCGTTACAACAACAGGCTTAACAAAAAGCTGTCTGAACAGCAAACAACTCGTTCACATAATGCATGCATCTAATCAGTCAGTCCGTATCCAATGTAAATTTATATTCTTCATGAAAAAGCCATAGAAAAATATGGTACTCATATAGTGCTTTTCGACTTTATTTAAGCACTCAAATTGCTTTCTTACCACAAGCCTCATTTATCCATGCACACATCCATTTTTTTTCTCTGTCTCAGTGCGATTAACCTAATGCTCACACACTCACACAGATGCATTAGGGGTAACTCAGGGTTTAGTATCTTACCCAAGACTAGAGGGTCCGAGGATGGAACCATCAATTCTGGTATGCGAGCTGTTGCTCTATATAAAATACCAGACCTTCAGCATCCATTATACTTTTTTCCCTTGAAATTTCCAATGTCTTTATTAGGATAATAGGAAATAATTACTCTCAGCTTAAAGTCACACCTATTTATGATTGCCCAACTTTGATAAATAGATTATTATTTAGACTCAGCAGAAGGAAAGGCGCATTGCTTCTTACTGCAAAGTATTTTTGGCCTCTGCTTTGCCCATTACCGTCTGAATAAGGACTGAATATTAACAGCCTTTTCATTCAGACAGAAAGATTGCTCCTGATAAACACTGAGTGTTGTTTTCTATCAAAAATGTATATAATATATACATTTTTGATCTATATGATGTCCGGTTTGCTACTTTAAACAAAGTTATGTCACAGAAAAAAAAAACTAACATTTATAAATATTTATAAATATTACTGTAACTGTAACTTGTATTTTTCACTTCTACAGTTCCTTTGTATAGTCCACCTGATCTTATATAATATTCTGTAATAACAGCGTTTATTTATTTCAACAAATATTAAAAGCAACGTGACAAGTGTCAATACAAATTAATCACAGTTAGCTTGGATTTCAAGAGCTGCTTGCAATCCTATAATTACTGCCTACATTGAAAGGGCGTTATTTCTTTTTTGGGGGTGGCTTTCCTCAACTTAGTCACGCAACCATCAGGCCTTAATGAAGCAACTCTGTTTACACTTTAGCTTGACAGCTTAAGGTCAGTGAATCCTGTCCTCTGTCACAATGTATCACAATGACATCAAACTTTTTTGGCCCTGATCACCCTGTGTAGTTGAGTCAACAACATTATGTATTGGGAGCACACTTCCTGTTTACATCTCTGCTGCAAATTACAAAGGAAAGCTTGTTGGCACTGTCCCTCACAATTAATCATGAACAACACTGTCACAGCGGTAAGAAAAACACAGACAAAAAAGCCCTTACAAAGCATGCAAGTCATCGCCTGCTATGTTTTTATATATTTCTGAGCTTTGCTGCTTGAGAAAACCCGTCACTTCATGACAGTTAATTATCCATTTACACTGCTCGTTCTACATTATCAAAGGAAACAGTCATAAGTTATCAACAACTGTCTTTATGATCTTCGATGCTCCATTCCAGTTAAAATTGAATTAACTTTTTGCATATCTGTGATCCACCTGTCCTGGGTCCTTCGAGGTAGACCGGAGCTAAATCTGAGACATCAAAAAGCAGACAGCAAAAGGGCTTAACTTATCTTTTTTTTAAACACAGTCAGAGCAAGAAAGAGAGACGTCTGGAAGAGTAAAAGAAACAAAGAGCCTTGTCAGACGGATACAGCAATGGTGGATAGCAAGGCAGGATCAAACGTCCAGTTTCTGCCGGTAATCCTCCTCAAGAGGAGAAGCAGGGGAGGTGGGAGATAGGGCAGGAGAGGTGGAACGGAGAAGAGAGGAAGCTGGTTGCTGTGCCACGGAAAGCAAATGTTACTGGCTTTTTCATCCAGCAGGCGAGGCGACACCAGCCCCTCCACAGCTCTCCAGACTGTCTGGCACACGGGCCACAGGAGGAAACCTTTGGAAAGATCACAGCCCAAAGCCTCAAGCGTGGAAAGACTATGTGTATATTATGTGTGTGTGGGTGTGTGTGAGAGTGAGAGGGAAAGAGAAAGAGAGAGTGTGCATGGCCATATGTAGCTGCTTATGCCTTTCAGATGTAACACTGTGGCTGTCTCTTAATTGGAGGCTTTAGCCCACGTACAGTGTCTGTAATCCACAACATGGCAGCAGTATAAACAGACCCCAAAAATACAAGGTTACACCTCTTTTCATGGCTCAAAAGATATGAATATGAGTGGTCTATTTCTGTACCACTGTATGGGCGCAGTGCACTTCATGTGAAATGCTATAAAATATTTCATGTTAGCTTTAAAAATGTACCAGAAACAGAACATTAAGACAAATCAATCTCTTTCCTTCACATTTTAACAGCTTCTACAGATTTTTCATGATCACACTTCACCATGAATGTATGTGCATTTAAAATACCAATCTAGTTGAACTTACATGCATTAATCCGGTGTACAATGACTCAGTGTACACTCAGTGTAGACATGGATTGACATATGCTTCCATCTAGATTACATCTTTCTTTTCCTCCAGTTAAGTACTGCTTATTTCAGCAAGACAGTGCTAAATAACATAGATCATCAGCAATAGGATGGGGCAGCTGTGGCTCAGAAGGTAGAGAAGGTAGAGTTACTGATCCAGGAGTGCAAGTGTTTGTACATTTATGTGCAAAAAACACTTATGTGCATGCGATTAGTAGTAAGAAAGCGATTTGAGTGCTTGAATTGACTAGAAAAGTGCTACTTAAGAACCAGTCCATTTAAAAGATTGCACTCTAAACCTGCCTGTCTTCATTCGACAATCACCGGGAAAAAATTATATTGAGTCACAAGCAAAAAAAATGTTTTTTATTTCTTTCCTTTGAAGTTACTCAGGTTCTGAGACTTTAACCTGGCTATGCTTCTTTTTCTTATTAACTGCTTTTAAAACAGCAAAAACTGAAACTATCACAAATGAACACCCAAGGCATTACATTTTTTTGAGAGAATTGTTGACACCTCTCTCTATAACCATCAGAAACATTAACATTACAAACGGCTACATAGGCGCATTCAGCTGTCTTACAACAGAGGCTCTCAGTGACTGACACAAGCCCTCTCCCCAAAAAATGATTCTCCTGAAACTAAGTGACTCTGTGGCACTAACATGCCATTATATGCTCTACAATTTACTGCAAACTAGCACAGAATTAAATTTCAGCCAGTTTTAAATATTATTTTCATCAAATCCATTTGTGCTGACCCTCAAAAATCACAAAAAACAGAAATCCCAGAGGAACTGACTGAATGTCTATGAAAAAGGAATAGTTTAGTGTTATTTAATTGACTGATGCATAACAGAAGTATGGCCAAGAAAATGAAAGCAGTGAAAGAGCAACACAGCCGATCGCAAACTGAGAAAAGCGATGCTATGAGCTATGGTCTCAGAAGCATCCCTCAGGGCAGAGGTGAGAGAATCTGAGAGGCAGAAGCAGCTTGATAAACCAGCTCTCTCCACTCCATCTCCCACATAGCTGGACACTGCCTGCAGCATATCTTTAAAAATAGGAGGGAGAAAAAGCTGTCACTTGGATTTAGCCTACTTTTCAACATGTGCATTAATTTCAAAGCAGATGGCAAAAAAGGAGAGTGGGTTGAAGGGAGGGGCATCTCCTAAGCTGTTGAATGACAGAGTGAAGTGCTTCACATGAAAGAGGGAACGGAGAGTGTGGCGACCTAAGAAAACAGGGACAGAAATTGTTTAGAGGCACATTACAGCCTTATCATGTAAAGATGATATTCTGTATCGTTTACTGCTATTAGATGTCAGCATATCCAGCTCAGGTTAGCAACATCAAAGGAGCAAGTTAAGATAAGATAAGATAAGATAGAACTTTATTAATCCCTCGGGTGGGTTCCTCTGGGAAATTCGACTTCCAAAAAAAGCACAGCAACGACCAAAGTTACAGTTACAGAACTGTTATATATATATATATATATATATATATATATATATATATATATATATATATATATATATATATATACACACACACACACACACACACACACACACACACACACACACACACATATATAAATACAGAGACAAATATAAATAAAATATACAAAGGGGATAAATAGAATAAATAGGAATAAAAATAAAAATACAAGTGAATTGCACATTTCAAGTATTGAGTCTATTGCACTGTTGACTAGTTGTCAACAGTTGTCAACTAGTTGACTAGTTGTGTTCAGTAAGGAACTCACTGGAAGTATTACTCCACCAAACCTTTTATTGATCTGTGTATCTATATTTCACTTATAGGCACTTATCATCTAAGCCTGCCAGCGAGATTTGCGAGCTAAAAGGATCCAGGTATAAATCAAAGATATTTTCAAAAAAGGAATAAAAGAAGAGCAATTGAGAAATACATCTTAGTATAGATACTAGAGATGGACCGATCCAATATTACGTATCGGTATCGGTCCGATACTGACCTAAATTACTGGATCGGATATCGGAGAAAAATAAAAAATGTAATCCGATCCATTAAATATCACGAAAGCGCCTCACAAAACTTGCAACACGCCGTAACTCACCTCAGAACGTTAGCACGTCGGAGCAGTATGCATCACGTGATAGAGCAGCTGTGGCATGCGGGACCTGTGGTGGTCTGGATAGCATTTGGAGCTTCGCTAGCAACCCGGCATTTCATCTCCGACAAAGTTATCCCCGAGAGAAGTAAAGCAAGTGTGTAAGTCCATCTCTGAATGTTTGTAAAGCATTCCTGCGTTAAGCTTAACGAGCGACTGCCTCTCGCTCTCCGGCTGCTACTTCAATCGTGAAACTGCTTAAATGATCAGCTGATCGGCTTTTCTGTCGCGAGTCCGTCTCTCTTGTTTGTTTTTGGCCCACTTTGCACCAGAAAGAGGAAACCAGCGGCTGAACAACAGCAGCACGTTTAAGCTTGATAAGCTGTTGTTAGAATTTATTTATTATTACTTTCTACTCCAGGATCTTTTTCTACGTAGCTGACGCTGGTAACTGTGCAGGGGCGGATCTAGCAAAGTTTAGCCAGGGGGGCCGTAGGGCATTAACTGGGAAAAGGGGGCACAAAGACATACTTTTCTTTCTTATTCTCATTTAAAATGTCTAGCTTTTAATAAATAATTATCTGACACACAAAGTTTTAATTTGATGTAAAATGAATAGAAGTCAATTACTGTATATAGTGACTATTAAGTCTAATATATATACCCTAGTAAGCTATAGTACTTTTTCCTTTGAGAAGGTACCATCTGTGCAGTCTGCAATTTTGTTGAAGAAAGATGTTGAATCTATTTAATATTTCTTGAAAAATAATTGATTTCTGTGCATTTTTTTTCACACTGCATCAAATTAAGGTTGATTACGTCGATTAAGCATCATGAGGTGGAGCGTGAGGGGTGGTTCCCTATTTTTTATTTATTTATTTTTGTTGTTGCTGGGAGTTGGAACCCTATTAGTTAGGTTGCTTAATATTTATGCTAAGTACTCTTTAAAATACCAGAATAGGGAGGATGGTGTAGGTTTAAGTTTATTAGATTGATCAGTATTGCTGAACTATGAAATATTTTTTTTGTATACAGGTATAACAGAATAGCTTTAGTGTAGTTGTTGTTTTAAACTTGAGTATGAACTTGCAGACTTGCAAAATGCAGCAAGATATTTTAAAAAACAGTTTTGTTGATTAAAAAACACTATATCGGATTCATATCGGTATCGGCAGATATCCAAATTTATGATATCGGTATCGGTATCGGACATAAAAAAGTGGTATCGTGCCATCTCTAATAGATACATCTCTAAAGAGAAACATCCCCTGCAGAAATTGCCAGCAGTAAACAGCTCAGCTATAAAGATCTCACAACCCCACACAGCGCTGATAAAACTGTTTCTATAAGCTGGGAGCAAGGTGAAGCAATCAACTCATCTGCAATCAGTCTATGTGTAATTAATTAACATGCAAGCCCGATGAGAGTTAAGCCTATGCACAGTCAGTTTGGTAAATCATATTACAAACAAGCTGTCCTCAAGGACAATCATTAATCATAAGATCAGCCATCATGACGAGTGTCCTTGAGGCATCTTTCCAACATGTGTTTGCTGGTCTGAATTACAGGCTTACCAGCTTCTCTAAATGCTTCCATAATGAGGTATCAAAATCAACACACCTATGGGAATTTCCTTATGTATTCATTTTTGAAAATTGCTAAAGCATGTTAGTTATTCTCATACACTGTTAAGAGAGGATCTGTCTGCTTCGGAGAGGAAAGGGGCAATGAACTCGGAGAAAGAGCATGGAGAAGTGCATCTGATGGGAGAGATGAAGGTGAAGAAATCGGTTTCTTTGTCCCAATCTAAAACAATGTGACACCACATCCAACATGCTATGAAAACCTGAGAGAAAGAGAGGAACTGAGAGCAATCTTAAAACAAACAAATAAGCCTATAAAGTGATGCAACTGTCTCCAAAGGCAGAAAACAGCTATACTCTTTAAGGGTAGAAAGCTAGCCAATTGAGGCAGAAGGCCCACAGGCAACAAGTGAAACCAACTGCAAACTGTGCCATCACCACAAAAAAGAAAAAAGAAAGAAAACAAAACAATTTCCATCTTCACTCACAATAAAACCGACTTACTGTAAAATTCACTTTCCTACATAATTGTTAGGAAGCAACACACCTAAAAGAAGTAGATTACACTGGCATGTGTATTCAAACTAAGTAGACTTACAAATCTGAATAGGTCAATTGTACTTTAATCAGCTTACAAAGATAAGAAACTCACTCTTTTGTAGTCTAAAGGTTCTTGTCAGGGAAAAAGGTCTCTGAAGAAAAATAAGCTCCACACGATCTTCTATGACTAACCAAATGTTTGATTCATCAAACCTAGATTGATCTGTGCACAAAGATGCAACGAAAAGAGGACAGTTAAACTGAACTGTGCATTTTGAACGGCCAGAATTGTTTCTTGGTTTGACCCAACCCAAAACCAAACAAACAACAACAAAAAAAAAAAACACCTGATAGAAATAATGTAATAAGATGACCTTTAAACTCTTGAGCAAGAGTTGCCTGAAGATTTCTGCATTAAGATCAATAAAATGTCATTTTGAATAAATTCCTCTCCACTTTGCTGAAAAGCTTCTACAAAGCAAATCATCAACAGTACATAGCAATTTAAAAATATAAATAAATAAAGAAAACCTGATGCAAAACAATATTGCTCTTCGAGCTCTGACAGATGGATGTTGGCATTCTCTGAATAAACCATGATGAAACAATAATTTCCATCAACCCGCTGTACACACTGGGTGTCACACCACCAGCTAAAACTGGAGCTGCAGCGGGTAGATGTGGAGAGAGGCAATTATTTGGATACTGTTGTGAGAGAGTGGGAGTGTTAACAGTCTAATACTATTTGAACATGGATATGGTCCACTCTATTACATGCAGGGGAGCAGGCAGAGTAATGGAATATTTGATCAGCACAGAAAGCACAACAGCTCAAACACTCTGGCTATAATATCTAGATGTCAGACAAGTCAACCATCTTTTCTTTTTTTTTCTATTTTAATCAACCTGATGTAGGGAAACGGAGAGAAAATTTTTTTATTGAGCATACAGTGTGCGTGATTTTTTTTTCCTTTTTGTCTGGCCAGATTTGCTTTTTTTGCATATAAGGGACCTGAGGAGGTGAAAGAAATAAGTTCTCACCAAGATGTTCCTTCTCCTTTCCCATTGATGTGTAACATATCTGACAGGCTGACAGCTGATAAGAAAAATAATAAAAAATCTCAACTTGTTTACTGAGGTCCTGTTACTTGCCTTACATCATCCACTCATGTCCACTCATGCCAGCGATGACTGGATGATATGGTTGAAATCTACAGTGCAGTGCAAAAGTCTTGAGTTACTCCCATTTATTTGTACTTTGATAGGAAAATGGTAAAACCTAGGATATTCCAAAGAGCTTCTCTGTCAAGATGATCCTACACTGCCTTAATAATGCTGAGATCCAAGTTCCCGTGAGGCCACTCCATGACTGACAGGGTTCCACTGTGTTTTTCTATCTAGGTTTGCTTTTACTGCATTGTCATGCTGAAAAATGAAGCCTTTTTCAACAAGATGACTTCCAGCTGGAATATGGTAGATCGAAATCTAATGGTACTTCATTTACAGTTCCATGAACCTGATGTAGGGATGAATTTTGACATGATCCCCAATACTCTGGGGTTGCATTTAAGCCCCAAACTATGACAGAGCCTTCAAAGTTTGTCACAGACAGCTGTAGACACTCTCTGATTTTCCCCTCATCCAATCTCTATACATATTGATGACAATTTGAACCAGTTTTTTAAAATCTGGATTCATCTCTCCATAAGACCTGTTTTCAATCCAGTTCTTATGTAATTTGGAATACCTCAGCCTTTCCTTCTGGCTTCTTTACAGGCACCGTTGCACTGAAACATTTCTGATGAGGCTTCCACGAAGAGCAAATGAATCAACTGAAGTGCCAAACATGTCTCTCAGGTCCCGTGTCGGGGTTTTGATCTTTCCTTTCCTATTCCTTAAGGTTATGATTTTAAGATACTGCTCATTTGCTATATATGTTTTTAGGCCTGACACTTATAGTGTTGTCTTCCACTTGTCCAGTTTCCTTAAATTTTATGAAGAATTTTAAAGGACACACTTCATACCAGGTTTTTGGCTAACAGCTCAGGGAGACCTGCCTAATGTAGTATCCAAACTAACTCAAAACAGCTAAATAATGGAAGTCCTTTTTTTTTTTTCTTAGAATAAAAAATAAAGCAAGATTTCACACTCAGCTTCTTAACATTAGCAATGTGTACATGAACCTCTCACTTATCCGCATACCCAAATACTTCTATGCATGTACGCTTTCAATGGATCTGCTATTAGATGAAACAAAAAGTCTAAACAAAAACGAATTAACTATGTTTTTAAAATGTAATATAAAGGGACTTGTACATGCTATTGGTAACAGTAATGAAGTAAAATCTCCCTTGTGACTGGGGCTATTCAGGATAAAAGAAAAACAAAAAAACAGGTGTGTTTGACATCACAAATATCTCATTGTCTGCTCAGCCTTCACAGCACTTCCCGACAAAATTCGGTGGAATTTTCATACCAGGTTACCTCACTATTAACAGACACATTAGCCATTTGAATAACCTCCTGTGCGATCTAAACAAATCAGACATAGTGAGATTCACATCCTGGGTTACAACAGCTTTTGGATGCCTATTAAATGAGTTCAAGTGACTGAGCTCATGTTTTAAAATCAGATTTAACCATACAACAATCTCATCTTAACCATGTGCCTGCCCACACACAAACAGACAATCACTAATATTGTTGCTAGGATTCTATAATGTAAGGGTATGAAGAAAGAAGAAATGTCATGTCATGGATAGTTTTTGTTCATCATACTCACATACAAACATCATACTCATCATTACTTGGTATATTTACAAACGCACCGGTACTTCGAGGTACATTAGCGCAATCTTTTTCAAGGTGTCTTGGTGGTTATGCCACAATTCTTCTCTGTAGTGGCTGTGTAAGTTGCTCCAGTTTCTTAGAGTGACTACACAATGTTGACATCAGGACCCAAAGGGGCATCAAATATGTTCCAGAACTCTACTAGTTGTAAAACTAGCTCACTATGACTCTTGCTGTTTCTTTGGGCTTGTTGACACTGCAGAATGATTTTGGGACTTCCTGGTGGTATAAGCAGATAAAATACTAAATATTTAAAGTGACCAAAATGTTTGCATAGCTGTGCTTGATCTTCAGCATCAGCCACTGGTAACTGGCAGTCAGAACAAATGTTATGTTCATCTATAAAAATGTGTCAAATGTTGGCCAATATGCATATTGTACACTTTCATCAATGAGAATAACCTAATTTAAGTCTTGGCTTCAGCATCTTGGTTCGATTTTTAAATAATCTAATTAAAATTCATCTTGTGCGACTGATTAATTTTTTTGGGCTGTCTGCCCAAATTTCTAAAAAATGTCTGGAATCACTGCCCTGAATGCCCTGTCTCCAAGTGTGATTGAGTGAGTGTGTTTTGTCTGCCTTTGTCGTCAAGTGTGTATGTGCATACAGATCTGTCCACACAAGTACAGTATGTGTGTCCAATGTGATGTGACTGACTGAGATAACAAAGGAGACAAACGGTCCATTTAGCATTATCTAAGACTTTATCGCGCTGACTAAGAGAAAATGTATACAGGCAAATAAACCCCAGATACTATCTCAATATAGCTACACACTCCACTTGGCAAACTTTTATCCCTCTTTACACGTGGTGCAGACACAGCCCTCAAGGCGACTCTACTCTTTAATGACTCAATAGAATGGTCGATATACTACGGGAACATGTAAACTCAGGTGAGCTGAGCTGGCAAACTGAACATAGAGTTTAGTTTATAGCCCTCATTGTGATAGTTAAGGTAGCAAAACCTGAGGCAAAATGCTGCAAAAGATCACCTCTACAATTTAGAGATCAAGTGCACACTATGACACTTGAATCGGCATACAGTCACAGCTTCTTTTTTTTAAAATTATACACAAGGAAATATGTTACGTATGTACTAAATGGTTATCCACAGTGTCTCAACGTACAACCAAAAGTGAGGCTCTAACCCCAAGTAGTACCAACTATACCATGGGATTCTCTGTGTCATCCAAAATATCAGTACAGTGCCAGACATCCACGCTTCTCACTAAAGGAATGAGAATAAAATGTAACTGAAAAATACAAACACTAAAGAGCAGCAAGTGAATACTGGAACCAGAGGAAGATCTTTTGTCTTGAATGCCTTTGATTCCTTGGAAGTAAAGAAACACAGACCAGCCAAGGGCCAAATATAGCCTACGTGCCTACATAAAAAGACTGCATGCACCGTATTGTACAAAGAAAGCTATTTTTAAAAGAACTATGTGAATGTGGATACCTCGGAGCATGCTTTTCTCTAGGCTTTTTTCACTCTGTCCAATATCAGCAACGAGAAAGCCATTTTCCCCTCTACAGTCAGGTTTAGATTGCTTTCAATTCATTTTCTTATCACTATATCCAGTGGCTGGGTCTTTGATCTGTGCTAGCGTCTAAGATTAGCAAGCTAAAAGCATGTCAAAATAATTTCTTACATTGCTTCATCACTCCTGTGAACTGAACCCTGATTTTCATGTATCTGGCCTACATTAGGATGACGGATCTGAGATGACATCCATCGAAGGGCTTCAGTACAACGTCATGGTGACGGTGGTATATTGCACTAAGTGACTACAAGGAAAGCAGTACACTGTGTTCATAGTTACAGTTAATTTTGTGAATCTTATCACTGGCTAAAGAGTTGTCAATCATAAGTCCTTAGTCTGTGACCACACCCCCTGATAATCCTCCAATGACAGTTTCGCAGTCAGATCTGCTACTCCTTTGTTACATCTGGTTTAAGAACACCAAGATAATGATAGTGAAAACCTGCATCTCAAGGCTTCAAAACAGGAGTTCACAAACCAACCGGTTACATCACAGCTACAACCATTTTTTATACTTTTCAAACAAAATGTCTTCCTAGGGAGCGAGACATATCATAATTGTTGAGCATAGCATTTTTATATTTATTTCTATGTGGGTCAAAATGCCCCAGCTTGGCAGATGCAGGTATAAATGGTCTTTGTTTTTTATCCCACTTACTCTAAAATACACTATACAGTGGCTAAGCTCATTTTAGAAGAAGTCATGAAAGAAGAGATGGCCAGAGATTGTCTGACTTTAACAGATCTTAAGTGCAAAATAGCAGTAGAGTTATCTAAATCAACAGAATTGCAATCAGCAAGCGATTATAAATTAACTGTAATGTTCTCAACTATGAGGACTTCTATGAAAGACAGACAGTCATCTCCATATTGGCTTAGCCTAACAGCAGGAAGATAGCTATTCGCTGATAAAGGCTTGCAGTAATAAGAATCTCCATTACAGCAGGCTTTTCTCTCCAGGAGGTTAATGACAATTAGATGTATACTACTGTCCATCCATCTATCACGCGGCATGAAGTCAAACAGTTAACCTTAAGAGCTCTATGAGTGTGTCTTCTTTTTTAAGACACAGAGAAACACAAAATCTCAAAGTCATTTACGTGGTATGGTGCGCAGATCAAGGCAGGCAAATTTGATGGTTATACACATACAGCAATCCTAGGATTGCTGATGTGCACATATAAAAAATATACATCCCGGGTAATATCTTTTGATGACCAAGGCTTCGTCTTTTCTATGGATTTATGCTGAACTTACATATTCAGTCCTACTAATCTTTTTTTTATTGCAATGAACTGCAATAAGCATCCATAAACACAGCATCTTATACTTGAAGCCAGAACTCTTGTGAACTTCTATTTTGATGCTAATTACATAGGAAGTCTCAGGTTTCTCTGCAGCAGCCAGTCATTATTCCACTCAATACTGCACATCCAAAGGCCATCACTCACAAAAGTCACAACAGTCACTAGCAAATTAACTTCCTGATGAACGCAGTCACTGGACAAGCTAATTCACCCATCATCTAAAGGAATCACAATTTCCTCCTTTCTTTTTCTTATCCACAATTTCCTCAACTTCCCAGCATCAAACTGGAGCATTCAGCTTCAGACTGTTCCATTTTTTTGGAGCACAGACAAGGTTCATTACACTTCGAGTAACAGATAATTAACTACAATAACATGCATTTAACTAAGTACATTTGTATGGTTTTAATTGTTAGACAATTGGCAGAGGGGAAGGAAAATCTGGGGAAATATGAAGAAACATAAAAGATGTGATTGTTCATATTGCTCAGCATCACCCACTTGGGCTGTTGTTTCATATTGCACAATCTGAGATGCAACTCCAGGGCGCAATGCCTATTGAGTGAGAACATATTACAAACCAGCATGGTGGCACGCTGTTTACTGAGGAAATTACACATTATGCCGCTGTGTCCCATAAGGAAATTATTCAATTACACTTCCATTGCATTTGTTGATTCGAGTTTGCCTGAAAATGAATCTTAATGGCAGTTGGGAATAAAGCATTAATAGAAGTAAAGAGAGGAAAAAGGAAAAGGAGAAGAAGGAGAAGAAAATGCACAGATGGAGGTCAAGTATCTTTATTTTTATGTTGACTTACAAAATGTGACTAGCGAGGGGAGATTTACAGAGTGGTGAAAGATGTGGAAAAATAAGTGATGCATACACTTGTGGAGGGGGCTAAGGGATGATAAGGAAAGATGGATGGATGATAAGGAAGATGAGCAAAAGTGTGAAAGAGTAAATAAATGGAGGGGGGGCCTTATTGGTGATGTTTGTGCTGTGTGACAAGCCATGGAGCTCCTGTTCTCAGCACTTCACTGAAACATTACACTCGACTATGAACCGGATCTGCATCGCTATGGGAATATTAACCATCTCTCAGGTTTTTCAGGAAAGAATTACAGAGTTTTTAACTTCGTGCCTTAAAGCAAGCAAGATGAGCTACTATGCACTTAGAAAACTTTCAGAACTTTTAACATTTTAATGTTTAAACAGTTCTCATTTAAGAATCTAGGTCAAAATAAGGCTGCTGGTTTGGCCACTGAAATGAGATACACAGCAGTTAAAGCTAAGAATGTACTTCACCATTCTTAGTTGTTTTATTATATATGATTTTATTTTTATATCTATCAGCTGCAAAATAACCTGTACAAAAATGCCTTATCTAGTTTAATAAGGCCCTTTTCTCAAGCTAACAAATAAAGAGTTCACCTGCTATTGCTGACTCTGGAAATAAGTATAACCTTATATTTTGTTGGTAGTGAAAACCTTTGTGGCACACTACGTCCTTCACTAATAATCATCAAGCTGACACAAGCTGATCTTTGGCTACGTCCACACTAGACTGGATAGATTTGAAAATGGCATTTTCATCTGAAAACGCTCCGCGTCCACACTAGCGCTTTCAGTCATTTTCACAGAGTTGTGCGTCCACATTGTAATGGCCGAAAACGCTTATGTTCCAGTACTGGACACCCGTCCACTCTCTTAACACATACAAACACGCAGAGATTCCCATATATTTGCTAATATTTTTCTGCAACACATAAAAAAAAGACTTATAATAAAATAGATAATATATAATTATATAATATGTAATTTTCATTTAATCAGTTGTTGGAAATACCAACACTGCCAGACTGGCAAATAACTAATATCAGCCTGTCAGTAAATCAGAAGGACTGACAGAAATCAGAGGAAACATAGTCCTTAGCTGAACTGTTCAGCTATGAACAATTCAAACACATGCATATTCCTTCTGTTTGTTACTTGTTTATTACTAATGTAAAACCTCCTCCAACTAAATGAATCAGTATTTATTTTACTTTTATTCTCTGTATCTAAATTTGCCTTTACAATCACTATTTTTGTTACATCCAAAGACTCGAGCCTGCAACCTACAAGTTACTGATCAGCTGCTCTAACCCACAGTCTTTTATTTTTTTACTCAAGTAACCATGTATTATTTTTAGCTGCTCTTCCAGATATAATACACTAGATCTGATCCTTGTAGGGAACCACCAACCACCTGCAAATCCACAGCTGTTTGCAAGATTTTCTTCAACTACAATATGCTGCCACAATGAAAACTTGTCTTTGTGACACAATATACCTTGGTAAGACTAAAAATATACCATTACCACACAATTTTGGATTTTGGGAGGTGAGGTAAGGATTTTAAATACTTTCTGGGATTGACTGAGGGGCTGATTGCTCCTGAAAACAATGCTTGTTTAAAACCTGACTGGCTAACCTGAAAAATTTACCCTGGCACGCTACTGGCTTGAGTGTTACAGCAATTTACTGTTGTACTTAGTGTAAGTGATTTAGTACCATAGACATGCTGAAATGGCCCAATTTGTCTGGCTTTAAGAGTATACCCACCACTTAAGCCTTGACTGAACTGTGCATTGTACTGTGAACGTAGTGGTTTGTTGCAGCTTAGGAAATGTTGCAATAAATCCATTCTTCTCCTTCTCGTGGCTCTTGCCCAGATATCTGGATGTTGCTAAGCTTTAACAAACAGGCTCCCTCTGCTATCAGCCCTAGTTATCAGCCCGTCACACTGTATGGGGAAGATAAATCTAGGCAATTAAAATTTAAATTGCTATGTGCAGTGCCGAGACTTCCTTCTTTCTGTGTATCTCCAGATCTCTCTCTCTCTCCGGCACTTGGCTGGAGTGGTTCAGACTGCTTATGTCAGGAACAAAAACCAGGTGTAATCCTGGAAACTGCATCTCAAACACAGAAACATCTCACTTGAGAGGAGATTTTGGGGTTAAAAACCTAATAAAAATCTAATGACAAAAATGTAATTAAATTGCATAAATAAAATAACTAGTAACACCTCAGTGCAACCAATATTAGATCAAAGATGCTCTGGAGGCAAGAGACTTTTTTTTTTATACCCCAGACAGCTTTTAAAAAGAAGTCCCACAAGGCTCTTCAGTCATCTTAATGGAGCAGTTTTCCCAACTGGCCAGAGTAACCAGCCAGTCCTCATTTGGTTAGAGAAGCTCTGAGACGGGTCAGAGGATGAAAATAGCAATAGCATGTAGGGTAATTCAGTACCTCTGGCAACATCAGAGCAACACCTTTCCCTTTTCTGAAAACCTGGATCACAGTAGTGGAGAGAAGAAAGGTAGAAGTGATAGAGACAACAGGGTTTTGAGAACAAAGAAGACAGCTCCACGTGACAAGTGCTCCTTACTGGTTCTTGTGTAAATGATAGGTTGAGTCAACTCACTTGTGTAGGGACATGACTGAAGGTAACTGCTGGAGCCAAAGACGAAAGGACACTTTTTTTTTTCATCATATCTGTATTTAAGCTACAAAAACCTGACTCGCACTTGTTTTACCTAACCTAATCCAAAGTTTAAAGATGACTGACTGTAATGATTCCTTCTTTTAAATAGTTTATTATTCATCTCACTCCACTGACTAAATAACTGATTCAATTTGTCACGAATCATCTGCCAGTTGATTCTAGCCCTAGTAATGAAAATCTGAAATCCATAGTTGTTAACAATATTTTAAAGTGAAATATTGTTAAAATCTACCTCCTGGCTGAGTGATATTAGTTGGAAAGCTACAGGGTACAAAACGGATTCCTGACTGTGGTTGATCCTGCTTGCCAAAGCAGATGTGTCTCTAACTCGCTGATCAATTGCAATGGATCTAACACCAGGGGTGCTTTCACTGATATCAGTGCACATATTGACAAGGTGTTGGATCGGCATCGGGAGCCAATTCGGGCGCAAGAGTCAACATTATTAAATTGTTGAGGGTAATGCACATGTACTTTGATGAGGGTATTAGAGTTACTTAGAGTACTTGAATAAATAGGTCTGAATGGTTTTAATGGGTGTGAACTCTGCCTTTTTAAACCAGTCTGCTTTGAAATTGTCTATTTGCTCCTTTGTAAATAGGCCAGAGGAATAAAACCCAAGTTAGACATTACAGCATTTTTAGAACCCATACTCATCTCTCTCTCTTTCTCCCGCTCTCTCTCTCTCACTCTCTCTCTCTCACACACACACACACACACAAATTGCCTAAAAGCCTCAGGGAAGGCAAAGCTCCGACAATTTTCATGCGTCCATTTGCTTTAACTGCTACTCCATCATCACAAAGACAATCTTTGATCTTTGATCCATGACAATGGTTTGGCCTTTCCTTGTCCCTCCTCCTACACCCTGCCCCTTTACACTGTATCCATCTATGTGGAACAACAACAGTAACATCTCCCTGCCAGAAAACAGCAAATCCAACACAATGCAGTAGCTGTGCCCAGATAATGCAAATGACCAGATAAGAATTAGAGTGATAACCTCACACCCATATGAGCACACACACACACACACACACACACACACACACTACTGCCGGATGGTTTGCATCTTTAAGATAGGTGCACCACACAGGGCCCACATGAGGCAGAAGATATGAGGATGATGAGTCTCAGACATGTGGTGGGGCTCTGTTATAATTGAAGATCTTGTCCACCAGCTGGAGGAAGGGCTGAGAGTGCAGGCATGACTCAGCTGCAAAGGCCACGCCCAGGAAGAAAAAGCATATGCAAACACAAGAGAGTCATTGAATGAATGGAAGCATGCTGATCAAAAAAGAGACATCCCTCATTTTTCACACATTGCTCTGGCTTCGTGATAAATCCTCATCCAGTTTGCAACAATCCATCTTTCTAATGGTACTACTCTCTTATCCAAACTGCTATGGAAATATAATCCATTATATCAGTTCGGTAGCAGAGGCAACAGTGTTTGTACTGCTGCGTATGTGCATGTTCACGTATGTGTCGGATGATGTGTACTCTGTGTGTGTCTTTGTTTGCACAATAAAGCAGAGCAGTAAAGCAGAGCAAATGGTTTCATAAAGGCCACTGTGGTTCAGAGCTCTTCCACCTGATTTAGTTTACAGGCGCAGATGATACATACTACCATTACCGTTAATATACAATAAAACGCAGATCATCTAAAGTGGCCCAGAGGAAAATGAATCAAACCTGAAAAACAATTTGACTGAGAACCTTCACAGACAATTTGAGTGTATATTTTCCTTTGTCCACTAATCCTTCAGAGGAGGTCTCTGCACTGCACTATATAGCACTCTTGCCAATCAGTGAGCTACTGAATGCTAATTGAAAACAAAGTGTGTGCTTTTTGTCACAGAGGCAAATCTGTCTAGGCGTGACTGCCTGTGTGGTACCCTCAATTTAAACATGCAGAACTCCCAGCTTGAGTTCCCTTATCTTATCAGAGCCAAAATAAATAAATAAATAAAAAATAGGAATCGAGCCCACACCTTTGCAGATATTTCACTCCTGCTAGAAGAGTTTGGGTTAATGTGGTTTTATTTTTTTCTGCTTTGCTGAATAACAATCACTCAAAGCTTTCTGTTCTTAATAAAGTGGTCATACATAAAAGGGCATTATCATGAAAAACTTAAATAAAAAAACTAGTAATACTGTCAGAAAAAAAAAAGAAAAGTAAAAACTAAATGAAAATCCAGGCAGTTCAAACAACCTCAGCTACAGAGAGGGGATTTTCCCATGAGCAAGCAATGCAAACTTTTACAGGCATAGTTCCTGTATACCAGCTACAGTTGAAAAGAAATGAGTAAAATGAGCAACTACCCTAGACACAAAATCAGTTGTGAAGCTTCCTCTGGCTGTTAGTCGACAGAGACAGAGAGGGGAAAGACCTCCCGGCCCTATAAATAAACAGCACTCGGTCCTGACTTCCTCTGCACTCATGCAAAAGAACCATTACAAAAGCCCGTCTGCAGTGCTGAAACTCACGGGTGACCAATAAACTTGCATACCCATAGGGATAAGCTTGGTTAATCACGTCTGAAAATAAGTTCTGAGAGCAAAGAACACCACAAGTCGCACTGCTGTCAACAAGCTGACCATCTGTCCTCACTTCTATGATACAGGCACGGGCCTGGGTAAGACTGAATTTAAAATAAGTTCTAAAATAAGAGGTCAAATAATCACTAATTTAATTTAAAATGCGGCAACCACCCAAACATCACTGTAAAATAACTGAAACGTCATAATATTTCAATACTATAACTTTTATTGATTGGGGTGGCTTGCTTCAAAGAACCTACTCAAACACAAAGATTAAACACAAACACAAAGAATTTCAAACTCGTGCAGCTAATCTGTTTGTGTTTGATTTGTTTGTTTTTAATAACCTTATTTCTGTGTTAATAATCTTATTTCTGTGTTAATAATCTTATTTCTGTGTTAATAATCTTATTTCTGTGTTAATAATCTTATTTCTGTGTTAATTCTAATGGTCTTCTACTATCAAAATACTACAAAGTCTTTTTTAACCAAAGGAAATATCAAGTTTAGATGCATGAACATTCCTTATCCCATCCATTAGGCTTCATAGTAGAGTTACATCACAACTTCCTCCCAGTGGAGTTCCCTTGGTCACTCAGGGGAGTGTGTGTGTGTGTGTGTGTGTGTGTGTGTGTGTGTGTGTGTGTGTGTGTGTGTGTGTGTGTGTGTGTGTGTGCGCGCATGTTGTTGGGGAGGTAGGACACATCCCTTCCAGATTCCAACCCCATGGTTCAGCACGTCAACCTCTGCATCCCTACCAAACCGGAAACTGCCCCTCACCCCTATCCCTCCTCCCTGTTCGTGATTATTTTAGGATTACTTTAGAGGCTCAGCCATTAGATGTTGTTTTTCCTCCATATCCATTAAGAGACTTGTGCCTGCAGCAAGGGGACATGACTGGCAAGGAGGGAGTCACTCAGATAAAAGAAGAAAGGCACGCTGTGGGAACTCCCTTATTTATAGCTTATAATAGAATAAAGAGGGCTTCTTAACAAAAATGAGCAGATCTGCCTAATTACCTGCAGTGAAGTTACTGTAAAAAAAAAAGTAGCAGTGATGCAAGGCTCAAGAACCTTGTCTGATTACTCCAATTTTTGGTCATCAACAAGAAAGCAAGGATTTTTGTTAACATTATTTATCTTCTGACTATAGTTTTAATTGAATAGCAAGTCCTGGCTTTATAAGTACCTAAATAACATCTTCTGCTGCCAAAATAGTTAAATGTTTCAAAACCCAAAGATACAAAATACTAAATGTTGAATGACTTCAGAAAACAATCAAACAATTAAAAAAACTTATCAAATTGTACTTCATTTACATGATGTTGATTTAAACATTTCCACAGCCGGTACGCAGCAGAAAACCTATTTTCCCTGAACATAATAACAAGCAAGAAACCTACTGCAAGATGTTATGTTCATTTCCAACTCCATAATTGTATTCTTTGACTCTACAAGCATACCTTTGCAATATTCACTGTTCAAAATATCCTTATTCATCTTCTACTGAGCGAAAATGCAGTGTCTCAGTCCATGCATTGAAACATGTTATAATAGCACCTCTTCTCTTAGAAGCAACAAGGGGATTGGCTGTCCTTCACAAACAAAGGACTGGAACAGGGCTTATGTGGGGTGCCTGTGCTCACGCGTGAAAGGACATTATTAAGGACATCTCCTCTCACTGTTAATATTATGATACAAAAATAGAAACATTAACGTCATTTTTTTAACCTTTGTCTATGATCATCCACCATTAATGTGTGGATAGCAATTTCGAACAAACTTGTATAACAGAAAAGAGACTATGTGGCAAAATATCTCAAATGTAGCTGCTGTAAAATGCAAGTTAGTTTAAATTCTGGACTGAAATCAGCAATACTTTGCCTTCCTTTCTGACACTTCACTCGTTAAACAAAACAAACTATATTACATTTTACTGTATATATTTCCAGAAGGGCAGACACTAGTGCTGAGTCATCATCCACATTTAAATTATTCATTAAACCTTGAGCCGGATCCGCCCGGTCAGGCTTTCTGATCAATTTCCGCGTCTAACTGTGTCGTGAACAGCGTGCCTGCTTTCCTTCCTTTAACCAACAGCAACCAATCATCACGTTTACTTTCAGGCTTTAAACTATCCATCACAATCCGACACCGTGCTAGTGATGTGCAGAAATCTTGAGCCACCCCCATTTCTTTGGGTTTTACTACCAAGGAATCAGACTTTTTAAGTGGTGTAGTGCAATAGCTCACCCGGCTTTATGAAGGTCTTTCAAAGTCTTTTCTAAATAACTGGCAACTTTTTTCCACTTGTATTTAGGCTAGCCCTTGCACATTATCGTTTGTCACCAGTCACCAAACACATAATCTGTTCCCATTTCTTTAGTTAGATCTAACAGCTAAAATAATAGTTTGACAGGCATCAAACGAACAGTATCTGAGATTCCTGTCCTTAAGAAATAGGAAAAATTCAGTAAACTCGACAAGAAGACCTGAAAGATGTGCGTAGACTATTAAATGTTCCTGACGACTATTTTAAATAATTACAAGCTTACCTAAGGTGGTTCAACATAAAAGTGGTCATGCCAAATATTGACTTTAATGTCAGTTAGAACTGTGTTTTTGCCTTTTATAGTTCATTTTAGACTGCATTTGCATTCATGTTTGGACATGTCTGAATAAATTGGTGCAACTAGCTCCCATTTTCCTAGCAAAAAGAAATGAGGGGTGAATAAAAATTTTTGCACAGCTGAAATAAAAAGATAACTATGACTACGTTTGATATGGCTTTATCTTAAAGGAAGTCCATACTATGTTTATATTTGTTTTAAAGAGGCTGTATTGTAGTTCTTAGGTATGTTTTGCTGGATGAATTAAAAATAAATTAATCAACAAAAATAAATCTAAAAACATCTTAAGTTAAAATAAATAAATAAAATAAAATAAGATTTAGAGGTGGAAAGCAAAGGGTTGATAATAACTTTAACTAGGGTTAAGATTTACAGAAAATAAAACTCTGTGCATGGGTTAACACGCAGAACTCTCACGTTCACCCTGTCAAATGTCAGTATGCTATACTCACTCTAATCTAATTGGAGTGTTTGAGTGTTTTATGTGCTATGTAATGAATGACAAACACACTACACATCACAGGGGGATGTCCTGCAGAGGAAGCAAATGCCAACACATTGCTTTAATATTCAACAAATGAACAGTCAGATCTTTCACACGAGCACTTTGGTTGAGCCAAATAAGATAGAAATGCAAAATAGACAACAAGCCCACACTTGATTTGCTAAGGGCTGCAGTTAGCCTTAAACAAAGCACAGAAGAGAGCAGAAGTAAGGTGTGAATGGTCTGAAAATTTCCAAAACCAATAATACCTCGCTTTGTTCTTAAACTTTAATCTGTTACACTTCTGCCACTGCGACCGGTGAGTGCTCGAGCACCAGGCACACACAGCTGAAAATGTGCACTTACTGTATATCTAGAATTGCATAAACTCCCATTGTACCCTTTTAAAAAAAATGCATGGTCTTATTTTAAACACTGCTGAAGTTAGAACCAGAAGGCATTGCTGAAGAACAAAAAGTCAAATCAGCATCCAAGTTTGTGTAGTGGCGGGCTTACTTACACAGTCAGCACTTATTAATGTTTTTGAGAATAAACTTGAAAAGGTGGTTTGTGGTTCACACTGACTCTATGGACCACATTTATGACTGCAAGTCATCTAGCTGGCGTGTACATTAAAACCCTGCAGAATTTGCTTTGATGTAATTCATAGTTATAAACTAAAGGTTAAAGAGCTGGGATAGATTACATATATTTATTTTAAATAAGAAAAACATCCCATAAGGTATAGAGTATATAGAGTGTCCATAATACATAATCCCACCAACATTCTGTTTTCCTCTTACAATAAATAAATATATATTCTGAATAAAAAGCAATACTTTGACTACACTTTCTGATGGGTTTCATTTATAAAGCACTACTGTTGAAGCTTTCAATCATCTGCCATTTATTCATATGCACACGCTAACCTCGGCAGAACTGGTTTCAGTTGCCGTGCACCCTTCAATGGAAAGATTTGCTTCCGCGTAGCGAGCTATATTCCCCTTTGAGATCTAATCTAATCTAATGATTTGTGTACCCCTTTTATTATTTGTTGTTTTTTGTCTGTTAATTGGGTTCTTGTGAACATTTCTTGCTCTTGGGTCTCCCTTGGAAAAGAGTCTTAATGAGACTAATTGATTAAACAAAGATTAACGAAAATAAATGACCACTGCGGCATTCACTGAAGTGGTCCTCTACCCCACTTAGGTTCGTTATAAATTTGGCAGGTTAAAAGCCCATCATCATCTAAATTTCCCCCCCTCACAGATACATTTCTTTGACACCTTCTGTTCACAGTTCCACTTGTCTGCCAGACACACAGTTTCACACCCCAAGTTTGGGTAAAAAATTAAATTAAATTAAAAAATGGTCATGTTACACAGCAGGGGGTGAGCTGTGTAGCTTCTTTGAAGCCCTGAAAATGAGAGAAAGTAAGCACATTCAATTTTTTAATGTTTTTTGAGATCATCGTGCATTTCCAGACTTTAAAAAAAATTATCAACACTGACCTTCTGAATGCCCTTAAAAAGCTATTTGCAGTGAGTTTATCTCATGATTTGGTTAGTGTGAAATCAAGATTTTTGTGTGAGGTATGATTTATACCACATTAACATACACTTGTCAGCCAGTAAGAATACTAATGTCATAACAAACAAGCAATAAACACTTAAGCTGTAAATAATTGAAAAACCCAAGAAACCTTCTGAGTAGTTATTAAAAATGACACTTTCCTAACTGCACACTATTCAATAACAAGTGAGCCTCAGACAGCTGTAATGACAGTTGTGATCCTTGCTATGTGCAAGCCAGTAACTGACCCAGTGATTCGTGGTAGCTGAATAATTTAGGGAGCATATGCTGCAGCGAAGAGTAAAGGCATGCAGTAAAAAGATTTTTCTAGGACGTTCTACCTTAATCAACAGTTTTGGGGACACAGATGTGTAAAACACAGCGGTGTGACTATCTCTGAACATGTTAGCTAAGTTTGAAGTTTCTTTGCCCTGGGCCATTGCTATAGAATGTGCTCCTAAAACCACATTAAGCCAAAATAGCCAATTAATCAAGTGTATCATTAAAAGTCAGTATAAAACCCAATGGCAGGAAATCCTGTGTTCCCCATCACATTATGTTGTCTAGCAAGGCATCCTATTGTTTTTCTCATTACTGCGCTCTCATATGCCCTGAGGCATTAGGAACCTGGCATTAAGTAGATGAGAAAATGGAAATGTCTTCTTTTATTCTGCTAGTTTGATTGCACTTCTGAAAAGAAAAGTTCTGTGCAGAATCCCGTTTGTCCTCAGATCCTTGTGAACTCTTAATGAAGCACTTCAAGTTTTCAGTGGCTGTAGTGTTTATGTTCCTGCTTCTCTCAGTCTCTTTGTTTTTGCTTCATATCTCCACAAGACGCAAAGCAGAGCAGGTAATAATTGCTGTTGTCTCATAACCTTGATAAAAGTACACCTGCCACAAACAGCTCTGTGAAGAGCTGATTTGCTGCACTTGTGCATTTTTCATAGCTGCCATAAAAGGACACTCGTTTTGAAGCTTTATCATTTCTAATGGTGACTAAATAGCCTGTAATACTGCTGTCTGGATGCAGGCAATTTGGATCCAAAGCAGTGAATGTACAATACAAATCTTGCAACATGCGTATAAAGAATGACTGCCATATTAAAAGTGGATCCTCAATTTATTATTTTTTTGTTATCTGCCCATCAACTAAGAACTATAAATTTAGAGTTTTATGTGGTACTTTTAGATCGGAAAACTGTACATTTGGGAACACTTGTAAATATTTGAATATTCTCTCAGATCCCCTTAACCAGGGGTAATGTACAAGTACTCAACTTAAATATTTCAGTAGTCGTTCCTTTGCTGGCCAGTGATGGGAGCCAGGCCTCCTTTAATTAATGGAGGAGGAAGCACAAACGACAGGACTGTCAGCAGGGGTGCAAGGGGCTGGAGGCCTCTAACATTCAGCTGTCTGGTTTTATGAAGTTCTTCACAGAGGAAGTTTCCTTTGTCACCCTGAAAACCTTTACCCCCACTTATTGGCTCTTCTGGCAGTGTCAGAAATGTGGGGTGACAGGCAAACATCACCCTCATCCAAAGCTCCTCAGGGACTAGCTAACACATTTACAATGTCTCACATGTACTGACACCTTTGAGCACATAGGTGCTTAAAGAAACAGAGATACAAAAATACATTTGATTATTAAAATGGAGACGATTAAATAAAACTTTTTTTTTTTTTTTTTCTCATAGTTAATCCTTTTCACATTCATATTTGAGTTTTATCTGAGGCCAGGAATATGAGCAGGCTTTTGGTCAATCTAGTCAAATCTGCAACTTTTGTAGTCAGTGCATTGTGTGGGAGCCATGCACAATCTGATGGTGGTGCTACAGCACATGGCAGTGGATCACCAAAGTCAATAGCATCCATCCTCAGGGAAATATAAATCTTTGTACAAAATTTCCTGGCAATTCATCTTAAAGTTCTTTAGATATTTCAGTCTGGACCAAAAAGGTGGACCAGCTGACTAGCAGGTAGTGCCATCCATCAAACCAGCCGCTAGCATGGCTAGAGGTTCTCACAAATAAAAGCTTCTACTGGGCTGTCCTCAAATGTGACTCCAACATCAATGATCTCAATATTCAACCTTTGAGCGACAAACTGAAAAAAAATGCAATACGACTCAAGAACACAACATAGTATTATTTAAATGGAACTGTCTGCAGCACACGGTGGTTAAAACCACACACATAACAGGATTTCCAGCGGATAAGAGCAATATTTACATGACCAAAATACTGAGACATGTAAACCAGCAGACTCTTATGGAAATTAGCTCAAGTCACACCACACAACTAGTGTGCTCTGGAATTGTAAATGCCATAATTAAATAATATTAATCCAATCAACCTTATTATTCATGAAAACCAGCCCCTGTATGCATGCTGAAAATAAATGACATGTTTAAATAACATGTTTTAGCTCAGTGGTGTACTATTTTGTTTACTACTACTACCCAACAAAGCCATGACTGACAGCCTGAAGCCCTAAGCAGATTTTTAGTTATCAATCAAAGCTGGGGTTTAACAATGCTGTTTTCTCAAAGGTTGCCTCTATGATTACACAAATTAAATTCCAGCAGGAGAAAAATACATCAGTTCTGCCAGTCAAACAGCCAATCAGCAGTGCCATTCAGTCAACTGGTTAAAAGTAAGCTCATTTAAGCCAGCGAGCCCTATAATGATCTCCCAATAGTGTCATCACTCGTGCTGACATTTAAAGACAATTAAATACCTGCGTCTAAATCCAATATGCTGTTTGGATTAAGTGGGAACACACTTCTAACAAGGCAGAACTTGGCTATAAACTCTATAGTCCTCGAGGATACTATAGAACAGTATGTGTATCATGTGCATGCACAACACACTAATTGGTATTCTACGAATAGCGGACCAAATAATTTGGAGAATGATTTGGAATAAAAAACCTAATATTTAGTTTTGTACCCGCTTAAATCTTTTATTTTCTCCCGACATGAAATGGAACAAAGATAACCCCAGAGAATGGGGTGTAGATCAACATGTATAACGAAAAGGAGGTGTATGTGGGAAAGATGAATGCCATCACGCAGTGTCGTTTATTATCTCAGAAGCCTGTCTGAAGGTTGTGGTCAGGGAAAATGCTATCTGCTACCACCCCCATATTCCACTGTCAAGGGCAAGTCATTTTGGAAAAACAACTGAAGAATGAGAAAGAGGAAGGAGCAATTCCAGAGGCAAAGAGGAACAGGTCAAACTCCACATACATTTAGTCTTAGTTAAGCCAAGTGCAATCCTGAAACACATTTTATAATAAAGCCTACAGCCTTGGCAAGGAAGGTGTTCCAAGGTAAGGACAATAGAAGGTTTCAGGAAATTTATCTTGTTGCACAAGCCTTTTCATCCAGTTAATGAATACATGATGGAGCACACAAGGGAGGCAACGACCCAGACCAATGTGAATGCAATGAGCTAGGATGTCTAAAACATGGTGGTTAAAGTTTAACCCTGGTTAAAAATAAATACATTTTTAACGTTAAAAATCCCACAGGACGATACTCACTAACTTTTTGTTGCTCATTATTCTTTCATAACAGTAAAACTGAGCAACATTTAGATTTGGGATTGGGTGAAGAACATGTAGATGTTTAGTTACGTTGTAGTTATCTGGATCTTATAAACAGAATTACGCCCTTTTGAATAACCAAGAGTTAGAATTTAAGTTAGATACAGCTTTGCCTATAACTGTGTAATCAGCGCAATTAAACAGTGTCAAGTTCATCCCAGATGGATTATGTACAAAGTGAACAGTATACTGACAATATTTGTTAAAGGATAGGCTATAATAAAGTCAGGAATGCAAAATGTCGGCTCCAGTAGACTTTTTGGTATCAGTTAAGACCAAGTTATCAAATACCTTCTTTGAAAAAAACTGCCAAAGGGGAAACTATTCTCTAAAACCCAGCTTTAATACCCCAACAGGTTCCCAACAAATTAATAAGAATTAGCATTTCCAGTAGCTTAACCCTTTACGACCTACCATAGAACCAAGTCCACCAGAGCTTATCTTTATATTTTTACATGCTGTAGTGTCATTTTTGGGAGCATTTCAAGTTGCTAGACATCAATACAACCGTTACAGCCCACATTTTAATAATATGTATGCATTAATTTTTTTTTTAACATATATTTCTAGTTAGAGAAATTTAAGAGGCTTATCCCTCAAAACTGTAAATACAAAAAAGCTGCACAAAATAGTTTCCAACCACAGGAAATTTATTTTGAGTGTCTTCATAGTTTTTTGCAAAAAAACAGCATGTGCATCAAAATAAACTATGTCCAGCAGTGCAATTTAGGTTCCAGAAACAATACAGAAAAGCATAAAGTCAAACATAACTTTTAAAAACAGCAGTATAGGCTTATGAGGCCCTGAAGGAAAAAAAACTACATTTTCCGCAAAAATGACGTCACTTCCGGTTCCGGGCAGGTAATGGCGGACACGCGATAGTTCGCACTGATGTCTATTCCAACGTAGGAAGTGTTACAAACAGCTGATCGGATCGACAAAGCATGTTTCTGGAATATGCAATTTTTGCAAAGCTATGTGTGGACGGAAACCGTGACCTAGGACAAGCTAATGGCATAAGATGTAAGTACAACTCCTCCGGTTTCAAATGCAAAAAAAATTATTGCGCTAGCTGACACCATATGAACTACAATAATTATTGGCATGATGTATGCTCAATAACGCAGGTAAGGAAATCTCATAGCGTTTCTCTTACTGGAAAATGCCACGTCCCGATAAACAGATTTCTGGTACAACAATTATTCTACCCAGTATCAGAATATACAATTTTTTATGTATGTATTTTTAAAACTTGGCCTTTGCCACAATTACCATAACAGCTACTCTTTACCGCTATACAGCCCACATCTCTCAATAAAGCAGACATGGTAAATAATTTACATGAGATTGGGGAACTGTATCCCCAGCATCCAACCACTGTCTTGACATGGCAGGAAAGAGCAGAAACAGAAACAGACACAGCTGAATGAACAGGCAAATATTAAAGTCTTACAAAAGCAGAAGTTTGTCCACCTTATTCCACAGCTCTAATTCTGGCTATAGCACCTGCACTGCACACTCACATAAGACCGGTGATGTAGAAAACCTCTTTGTGGCATGAGTGCAGGTCTTTTAATGATAGAACTACAGGACAGAAAAATTGGGGATTTTTCTTTTAAGATAACTGGAAGCTTACAAAATAAAAGCTTGAGATTTAAAAATGAGTGCGAAAACACCTTAAAGGCTGATGACTCCTCTGGAAATAGATTTGGAGGATACCATGATGGAAATTTAAAGAGGAAAAGTAACACCTTTTGCCCCAGTCAGAGAAAGAAAATTATACATTTTGCACAACACTGAACAGCTGAAAACACCCACATATTCTTCTCAGAAATCAGCGAAGTTATGATAAGAATGCAACACTTGCACAGGGTTTGGTAGGATAACAGCACAGTGTCCAGACTCCAAGTGCGCAATCTGAGCCAAGCATTGTTGGACTCAGCCGAGGTGGGAATGGGTGCGTTCTGAACTCTCTGTTCTCTGTCCAGATGTTTCTTGTTGTCTGGCTAACTTGGGGGGAAAAGGGAGGGAATTATTCAGCTCTTTCTCTCACTCACTTTCTAAGCCACCAAGTGCTTATGCTAAGTAGAAAGTGGGAAGTGGTGCATGTCCTCAGAAAAGGAAAGACAAAAAAAAAAGAAAAAGAAAAATGGGGAAACAGATAAAGACAGATAAATCAACCATGTCACTGCCAACAGAATTTCACAGCCATGTGTGTGTGTGTGTGGGGGGGGGGGGGGGGGGGGGGGGGGGGGACAAGCCCATAATAACATACAACATATAGGAGGCACCCATAATAATCAAGTGCAAATAAGCTCATTGCCTCAAACGATTGACTCTGATAAACAACAACATAAGTTTAAGTTCAGAACAATAACTGACTTCAGCTAACGACCTGGTTAAGTTCATTGGCTTCTGATTTATAGATGTTAACAAAGGAAAGAAAGGAATCAGTACTAATCAGTGTCTTGCTAACTACAGGTAAAGTTACAGTGAAAGATAATTTCACAAACAAACATTGAGAATTTGGTTTTGCTTAGTACAAAACCAAATTAGTACAAAGACATTTTTAAGAAAAGCTATTGACAACTAAGGGACCACCACAGTGCAGTTAAGACAAGTCTTTGTCTGCTAATGGAGGGTAAGTTGACCAGATGAGCGATGCACATCAGTGCGATGGATATGCTCAATTTGACAAGAGAAAGCCACTAAAAAGGTTCCTCTCAATCTGATTCTCTCTAGCTCTGCATTTTTTGTCCCTTTGTTTTCCCCAGCAGCTTCCGCCATTAATTCCAAATTGTTTAGCCTTCCATCTTCACACTCTGCTGCTTTCATTATGCTAACACCAAACTGGTGGCAGCTTTAATGTTTTCTTTCACCTCTTTAGATGGGATTGAGGACGCTCACCTGCCTTTCTTGCAACTGGCACTTATGAGAAATTGTTTTTTAGAAATATCATCAATCAAAGGACGATAGGATGACATGTCTGTGTTGCAAAAGCCACAGATATAGTCAATTTTGTTTGAAAGACAGAAGGAGAACCAGTCTCTTTTTTCACCAGCTAAACCATACAGTATGACTATACTTGCGAGAGTGATGATAAATGCAAAAAGAAGTGCGACTTTCAGAAAGCAAAAAAGCAGACATTAAATAAAAAGGCTGGAAACTATAAAACATTATTTCATCATGTTATGCAATGACTAACCATAACCAAAGCACAGCCCCAGAAGTCTTATTTTGCAGAAGTTTGAATTGCACAAATGCACCACAAATGTCAGTCTGACACAAAATGCATTATCTGCATTAAAGAAAACAACATGCGACTGCGGACTAAATATAAATACAAGTAATAACAAACAGCTCTGAGGAATTTATGTGAATGTCGCAACACCTTACAGTCCAACTGTATTCTGTCTCCTTTGGGCCTCGTGTGTTAGTTCCTGTCCCTAAAGCCTCTCTCATATTTCCTGCATTTCCGAAAATGTTATAAATCCCGCAAGATAACTTCCAAGGCTAATCAAAAACTATGGATCAGGTTTTCCTGGTCTTTGTTAAATGTGACAATTACAGTTTCATTTGTATGCAAGGCAGCAGCCCAGTTGTGATACATTAATATGAAAAAAAGAAAAAGACTAAAGAATTTTAGCGTCTCCAAACGCTGGTTTAAAATGTTCAGAATACAAATGAATGTCTGCTAAAGACAGACATGTTCTACTTTTGCTCTCTCTTTTCCACTGACCAGTGGTTGAACAGTACAACCTCCAACTGCACAACCTGTTTTAGTCCCTTCTGACAAGACTGCCTGTCCTTGAGCATAACACTGGAGGCGTTCTCTTCCTGCGTGATATTATTAGATTTGTCTCTTTAAGCTTGTAATCACCTATCTGACTAATTTCATGTGTGGGAAACTGGACCAAATCCAATAACAAATTTTAATCCGCAGGCCCAGGCTCACACAGTGCAGTTAATTGGCGATGTGTTCATTAGTGCTAAAAAGACCAGTTGATTAGTAGGACAAAAAGATAATATCATGATTATTCCTTATTTTAATCAAGAAAACTGCAAATACTTTGTGAGTACGACTTATATACATATATACAAAAAATACATTTTCATTTTTATATAAGGAAAATGGGAGGGGCATTTTATACTTCAGGCTTATGAGTACTAACATAAGAGTGATACATAAGGGACTAAGCACTTAATTAAAAAGCAAATCAATTCACTAACCAATCAAGCGCAGCCCTAACAGAAATACTGTATGTTCAGCTGATCCTGATAGATAAAAATAAAACCACGTTTTTGAGAGATTATAATTGCAAAGCTGAAATTATGAGTCACGAAGCCATGCAACAGGAAATGATCACTTCCATGCTCTACAGCCCACAACACACTGTTCCACTTTGTTTGCATGATTAACAAGAGACTCAGCCGTGGAGAAGATCAATAAGTTTTATGGGACAGAGTCTAACATTGTAACCCTACCTTTGTGCCCTTCCTGTTCCAGAGCTAATTATGTGATATGATCAATACGCATCACTAATGGGATATTGGCGCTTCTTGTGGCGATTTCTGTGGCAAAGGCCTGAAAAAAAGTCTATAGACAGTGAAACTTTAAACACCTCGCCTCTGTTTAGCTGCCACCCAGTGATGGTGTGAGGTGGTAATGAGATGTGTGCCCAAAGCAGGAAGTGGAAAGCAGTGCATGTCCTGCAACCCAGCATGAAACAGAGCAGTTCTACCTCACAGTAACTCAGATAAGATTTCTGGCAATGATTCTGTTCTGACAGCAGCTCAACATGCAGCAGGCTAATGACACCAGCTGACAAAGCAATACGAAAGAGATGTTGCATCTTATATTTCAGTATGCAGTGTGATCAACTCATACAGCATAATGAGACATGTAAAATATCATATATTATAAGTTTTTATTCCCATTCTTTTCCATATGGTAAGACCGACGCCATCAGATTAACAACTAAAGACTTGATTAAAAAGAAAGATCTTCAGTGTCCGGGTTTCATCAGAAGAACTCCAGGGGAGAAATTCAGATATTCAGCCATCTGGCTAACCACTACAGAGGCAGAACTATGGCCTCCTCTTTCTCATTTCTCTGTGGAGTGATGGCGCCCAGCAGAGCATGGCTGGCTCAGAAAAGATTCAGGCGCCATTCCACTGCATGCCCGTGTTAATCACCCCCAACAACCACCATGAAGATGGAGCCTCTTTGGAAATCAGACGGTGACCATAAGGCTGCATGATCTCTTTGTCCATCTCTAGTGGAATGGCAAAACTGGCAATGTGTTGTCTGGGAGGATCTGGCTTCTCAAAGTGAAATGCATCCCTAAAGGTTAGTTAGGTAAGATAATTAGAGAGGATGCCAACAGAATAATTCCTGTCACCATAGGATTCATTTTCAGACAGAAGGATTTAAGGTAATTTTACTGTCAGTTATAAAAATGCTCTCAACTCTTGGGACTAAAATACTCTTGACAACAATTGCGGTAATCTGCCTCTACATGACATCACTTGAGTTCTCCCACTCAGTCAAAGATTAGGTCAACTTGGAGTTCCCCACATAAACGTTGCACTCACAATTCAGACTAAAAGCATTCCCCGAGGAACCCAAAAGAAAGGGAAAAGAGGCATATCATTGTTCCACATTGTTTAGGTGGAGCAGTTTTTGACTGTGCATGATAAAAAACTTAGAAGACTGGCTGACTCATGCTCAAGCAACTACAGAATACCAAATGTCGGAGGTGAAGCATAGCATTGCAGTGCAGTGCTATGAAAGTTTATTACTTTGCATCATGAAGCATTTGGTATAGTTTCAACTACTACAGCAAGCTAACAAGGTGGGTTTAAACCATTCTTACCATACATTCCATGCGGACCCCAAATGAGCTAATCAAAAGGCAAAGAAACTACATTCAAACAGTCAAGAAAAAGATTTATTACAATCCATATCACACGATACGATAAAGCACTGAATTCTAACTTGTAAAAAGCAGGCCTCTGCATTACCGATTTTCTCTGGCTATGTAAAAAGATAGCCCTTTTATAGCCCTATGGTGAAGCATATTAAACAACCATGAGATGCTAATCTAGAACTGATATAAAAATCCTCCCATTTCTTATCCACCCACAACACTTCATTTGCCTGTTTGTTAGTCGTGTGATCAATCAAACTGAGCGGCGAGATTAACACATGGTCACATCCCTATAACACACCTATTCTGGTGATTTTAGGACTTTGAAATTGAATACGCAGCCCCTGATATTTCTGCAGCAGCCTTTCCACTTGAATTGTCACACACACATTGCCCGCATTCAAAAAAGCTGAGTGCTCACAGTTTGCATTTGGATGCATACCATTTCAGCCCTTATAGTTCAGGGGAAGGGGTAATGCTGTGTATCAGTGAAGGAATAAAACTGGACTCTATAGAACAAAATTCTTAATTGAATTTATAACTATGATTACATAATACCGAATAATACAGGATCATGTGCAGCATTTCATCTTTGTAAAGTCCCACCGTATTGTAGTGCAGTGGTTTAAGTGTTGCAGTTATTCCAGGAGGTTTGTTATGGAGGATAATTTGCCTCTGGTAGGGTCTTCCTAGGGTAATTGGACCACTGGTGAAGAGCTAGATGGAGAGTGATCCCTATGATAACCTAAAGATCAAGTGACCAATTTACCCTGCCAGATCAGGTATACCAGGTCCCGTCCTAGGTTACTAGTCACAGGGTCTGCTCTTCTGTGTCCCCACCAACCACAGGATGAGCTTTAGGGGTTTGGTGTCTTGGGAGTTCTGGTACCAGTTTGCTATACAAAGACTGGCCTGTGTTCCACTTTGGAGTTCCCCAGGTGAAAATTGAATTGGATATATTTGTAATCTCCCCTCAGTTTGGTGCCTGTATTTTGGGGTTTTTCCCAATGAATGAGAGGACCCCTCCCAACAACTTCAGAGCGCATTTACACCCAATGACAGTTCAGAGTGCACAGCCTTCTTGGAGTCACTGGAATGAGGTGTTGAGGTTCTACATGGGGACTCTGTTGCCCTACTGGGGATCTTTAACATTCACATAGGCAATGACTGACTGACCTGGAAGGGTGTGATTGAGAGGAACAGCCTGCCTGAGTGCTGCCCCAAGCAGTGGAATTTAAGAGTTTGGTGGCGTTATTCAAAAGTGAGAGAGTGAGGGGAGAGTGGATTGCAAGACTAACAAACAAATTTGTGTAATCTGTTGTTGTGAAGAGGGAGCTCAGCATAAAACCCAAGCTGTCAATTTACCTGTGAACCTATGTTCCTACCCTTTCTACCTAGGGCACAACCTCTAGGTAGTTACTGGAAGAAAGAGATCACATATACAATGATGGCTACGATGGCTAGGCTCTCCCTTAGCGATAGGGTGAGTAGCTTGGACATTCAGAAGGAACTCAGAGTAAAACCGCTACTCCTCCACATCAAAAGGAGACAGGTGGTATGAAGACATGACTAGGGTGCCTCTTAGACGCCTCCTGGGTGAGGTATTTTGGGCATGTCCTGCTGGGAGGAGGCAGTGAGGCAAACCTAGGACATGCTGGAAAGATTACCTCTTCGATGGCTTGGAAAGCCAGCCCTAGATGAGCTGGAATAGGTAGACCCAAACACAGATAAGTGACAGAAAAAGATGGATAGATGGATGGATAATATTTATTTATTGTTAAGTCATATTTAACTCTAGATTTAAATATTTTAATGTCAGTTTATTCCCTGGAGTGACTTTTAAATGTTTGCGTTGTTCTGTAAGTGGCTTCATTACCACATTCTATTACAGCTGTGACTTCAGTTATACACAGTACTTGCAGATGTGCCAAGCAGCAACCGCATAAGCAGCAGGCCCACACACTTACAATGTGTATACATGTGACCATTCATTTGCACCTAATGAATATTGACCTCAACTACTATGGCATTTATTCATCTGCTGAATAATGCAAGTACTTAACCGTTTTCCTATTTATGACTCTCCTATGCTGCTATGCATTATTTCTCATGCAGCACTGCAAGTTGTATGCTTTTACTGCCTCATATTAATTTATTTATGAGAGTCTATAGCATACAGTGAGTTGTTATCCAATTAATGACTGTGAAGAAAAGCTCACCTTATGTGTTCCTTTTGTATGACTGTTCTTTTAGCTTTAAGCTATGTTTCAGAAAAATAATAAAAAAAATCTATCTCACAAAGAAAAAAAAACTAATTGAGGGGGTTTTTTTTCCATCTGTGTCCAGTACTGTGCAAATGTCTTGGGTCACCTCTCATTTCTTCATATTCTGCCTCCAAGAAGCCAGACTTTCTTGCATTTTTTAAGTGGTCTTGATCAATAGTTCTCCAGGCTTTCTGGAGGTTTTTCAAAGTTTGTCTCTGCACACTGGCTGCTTTTTCACTTATATCAATCCAATCTTTGTACCTGACCATTGTCAGATACTTTCATTATTTGTAAATCCATAAACACTGACCTTTCTATTCACTCAATCATAAAAACGGCACCTAAAACAAGCAACAAGGGTTGTAGTTTCAAAGTAAACTATTTTCGTGTACCTCAGTTGCTCCCTTCATTTGCTAAATGTCATGCATTGTTTAAGTCAGCCCTGTAAGAATCCCTTTTGGGCCATTAGCAATATTCAGTTGCTTTTGTTTGTACAGCTGACGCATGGATTAACTTTAAGGCAATACATCTTTGCTAGCTCAGAAAAAAATTGTCCCAACTTGAAAAGGAACAGCTGGGCTGCAGCAAAATTTTAAATGGTCTCCATTTGTTTTTAAATTTGTTGCTTCTGTTTCCAAGTGAATGCCTGCTTTACAGAACAGCAGCCCAGGGAAATACTCAACAATAAAAACTTATTTTGCTGAGAATGAGGGATAATCCTAGCATGCACAAATGTATTGCTCTATTGCTGTCCACTCTGCTATATTGTCTGAAATATATAATACTTTCAGAAGTATTGTCATAGTTTTAAACAACATTTCTATAGTTCTAATATCACCGTTGTTAAACCACAGGTGGTGCAATATTACTAAAACAACATGGTCGTGACCACAAGAGTTCAACCGCCACATATATGAAGAAGAATTACACTTGCAAACGAAGAAAAACGTCCTGGAACTGATTCCATTCTTAATCTGACTTCAGGTTGATAAAATGCCCACATTTGTTAAGCTCCTCACACAATGACTCCTTTATCAAATCTTTCATTCACATTATCTCTGACACTACAGGCACTGGCAAGGAGGAAAAATGACCCATAGACAACGCTGTTCTGAACAAATGTAGATGACTGGCTTAAATGTTTCAGTGTTAATGACATATTTGTGGGAGTGATACTCTTGATAACTCGAAGGATGATTACTCAGCCAGCAATACTGTTCTGTGACCCTTAGGTAATCTGTTCACATAATTAAAAACAAGAATGACTGTAATTATTTTCTTTGTTTTGTTTTTATATCCTGCAGCTGCAGCACAAGATTACCTGACAGTCAAAGAAAAAAAAAAGCCAGGTTAATGTACATCAAAGAGAAGCAACAATTGTTAGTAAAATGCTTTACAGCTTGTTAGTGCCGCACCAGTTTGGGCTGGTTTAAGTTGGGACGTTAGCTACCACTGTGTCTGTTTCATTCCTATCAGAACTAGATATTGTAACTTTTTTTATTTTTAACTAACAAGAACAAGATTTAGGTTCCACAAAAACAACAAGTACACTGGAATCTGTATCCAGTTTTGTGACAGGTCGAGACTAAGGCACGTCCAGTCCCTCCAGGAAATACATAAAAAAAACAAAATACTGTTTATAGGTCAGTCCTGCAAATGTCAGCGCTCAACCCACACAGACGTTAAAATTTTGAGGGGAATTTTGTGACCTCAGGAGTCGGATCACCTTACACAAAGGTTAGAATACACCGGCCCAGACCCATTCTCTCCTTGTCAATCCCATTAGCTTCCAGGGGCACAGTCTCAGCTGTTCAACCCAAGACATATCCCTAATGAGTTCCATTAGCAGTATTACCTGCATCCGGCGAGCGCTGAGGTCATGGGGTCAACAGTAGACCTAACACTGAGATTAAATTACTCCAGAGGGAGAAAAGGGTGGGTGGATAGGTGTCTACAGTGGTTACTACCCCCCTACCCACTCTGGCCATAAACAGAGATTTCAGAGTAGAAAGTGCACTGACATTTAACATGCTGTTTGGTTCATACACTCCCGTTGATCTCATTTTTAACCACGCAGATCTGAGACAGGGCAATAAGTGTTGTAAGTTTGACCTACAGTGAACAATGAATGTATACTGTAATCACATGACTGATGAAGACAAAATGAAGCAGGGTTTGATTAGGGATTTCAATGCAGCTGTCCAGGTTTTGCCATGTCACAGAGAAGGAGCACAGAAAAAGAATGACAGATGCAAAAATGAATGAAGAAAAAGATAAGCAACAAACAGATTGCACAGGAAGTACCAAAATAACAACACCCTAGTCTGATGTACTACAACCTCTTTTATAGCCTTTTACCACTTTTCCTGCCTCATTAAACAGGTATAAAGTAGAAGAATGCAGATATTTTTAGCAAACATTTTTTTGGTAAACCCATTGTAGTCTTACAGATTAAGCTACATGTGCAAATCTCAGCACTAAGGAAAGGCTCTTAAAAATAGACATAAGCAACAAATTAGCTTACATATTTTGGATCTCATTACAGATAGCTTTATGTGAATTTCGCATGGTTTCCCCTATTTTGCCCCAGAGCACTTAAAAAAGAGATACTTAATCTAAAGTGCACCACTTCCTGGTTACAAGAAAGAAAAAAAGAAAAAAAAATCTTGTCTGAAGTAGGGCTGCCACAAACGATTATTTTGATAGTCGACTAGTCACCGATTATTTTTGCGATTAGTCGACTAATCAGATCATCATCCATTGGACGTACAGCGTACAGCTTATTGCACCAGCAGCATCTGCTCTTATATAACTATCATTAGCTTACAGTTTTAAGTGTTTAAGATCTGTGCTAACTAAAAATAAAGACAAGATGATAGTTTATTAAACTTCACCGAAACAATCTGCAAATTTCATTAAAATTTAATAAACTCCTTGCTATCTAAAATATAACAGGACACCGGAGTAAATTCTCCAGCATCTCACACTTCTGATAATCAGCTGTCTGCTTGACGTTTATTCAGCTGTGTAAAAACTATAACTTTAATCTCAGCCAAACCGATTTACTGAGGAACAAATAAAATACTAAAAAAAAGCCAAACAATAACATTTTTAAGTTATCTAAGTGACTTATATATCATGTTTAACCTGAGTAGCGAAAGACGGCGGTGGGTTTGAAAATGATTTGCCAGGAGTCCGGTGTTCTCACGGCGCTAGTGAGCCTTGCCCCCGGCTAGCTAGTGGGTAACAGACGTCTCCGAAAACGTCGGAGTGCTTTTGAAAATATGTGGTGTCTTGATAAACTGAGCAGATATTTGAGGTTTACACAGCTACATTCTCGCCTGAAAATATGTTAAACGTTTATTTTGTGACCCAGAAAGAATAACCATTAAAACTAACTAGCTGCCGCCATTGTTGGAAACTGCGCTGGGCTGCGCTATGAATTCTGGGACACAGCTTCTTCTTCTTCGGGGTTTAACGGCAGCTGGCGTCCTTGTACATGCAGTGCTGCCATCTTCTGTTTCAGTCCGTTATTACACTCTTAAATCCTACTACTCATTCCTGCGTCTTTTGTGATCTTACAAAGCATCAAACGACGCGTCGACTATTAAATCAGTTGTCGACGATTTTGATAGTCGACGTAATCGTGACTAGTCGACTAATCGTGGCAGCCCTAGTCTGAAGCTGAAGATCCAACTGTAAAGTCCTGCGTGCAACTGTTTAACACAGCATAGAAGCTGTTTTTTCTCAATGAAAAGTGGCTTTGAATCCTCTTATTTGTATGAAATTTCATTGGCCGGCATCAGTCTGTGAGCCCCTTAAAAAAAAACAAAAGGATGTCTTTATACCACAAACCTCTTGTTGTTTACCCCGAGTCTACCTAGTTAGCATCAAACAGCATCTAGAAAAAGAAAGTTCACAAAGCTAGCCACATACTTTCCAAAGAGCTGATAGAGACAAAACAGGACCTACAAGGTAAATGAAAATACAATTTGTCAAGTGGCGAGAAAAACAAATAAATGCTAGGCAACTAACACGTTTTCCACATCAGCTGTTATCCCTGTGTCTGTTATTTATAGTTATTTCTAATCCTAGCAGCAAAAACATTTCAGTCAGTTTTCTATAGTGTGATTTTTAGAACCGGATGAATGATGCATAACACCAATATCATGGTAATCCAAGTTTGCAGGAATGGCAGAATTAAAAAAAAAAAAAAAAAAAAAAAGAATTCAGATCTGATCCGGTTACTTTCCATCAGCAGCCAATATTTCTGGTGGGAGCTGGACAAAGAGGAAGAACCTCAATTATGTTGAGTGGAAGCAGCAGGCTCTGTGTGGGATCTGGAGCCCTGCAGAGTACTGAGAAACTTCAGTGCAGCTCTGCAGGCTCCCCAGCTTCAATACTGATTGAGTCTGAACACAGGTACTGTAACATACTTACAAACATAATAAACAAGTGCACGGTCACACAAGGAAACAAAAGCACAGCAAACACACACATACACACACACACACACACACACACACACACATATCCACCTGCTCATCCCATAGGCATTCACAACTAACAAAAAACAAAAGAAAATAAGAAGTGAAGAGAGAACTGCAGAACACTCAAAAGGCTCAGTCTCGTCTTTCAGACACCGCCTGAGGCATTGGATTCTGAATAAGTACACTTTGAGCTCTGAAGCATCTACAGACACCAGCGCTCATTAGCCACCCGTTTACAACCTTGAGGTAAAGGCAAACAAATGCTGAAAAACACAATTAGGAATTCATTTGACCACATAAATGAAGGTCAGTTTCACAGTTTCCTTTTAAGAACTACTCCACCTCCTCTCCTGTCCACAAAGGGGAAGAAAGACAAAATCAAACAATATTTAATCCCCCTTGGTCATGCTCTCTTTTGGTATGTAACTCTATAATTGCAAATCTGATAACAGAAATATTAATGAGGTTAGTGCCATGATGTTTAACCACATACACTAGGAATCAAAATGGACAGTGACAAATTAGTTTCCGAGTGTGTATTTGGTCCTGTATGTTATCGATTAAGTTAGCACAAGTGCACCATTTTTGTTTTAAGAAAACAGCTAGCTTTCAGCTGGGAGAAAAGAGGGCTTGTCCAGTTTTTGGCAGCTTATTGTGAGCACAAAAATATACAATAATATAGCAAGTGATTTTATTACTGAGAGTTTTTTATTTATTTATTTATAATGTTTACGTTGTAAAGCTCATCCTGTTGCCTATTACCAGAATATATAATTAAGAACTATACAAAATTTGTAGATCTGTGAGTTGAAGATGAAAGCTGCCATTTCAGCATGCTCAAAGGGTCCGGGCTTACATACACCGCTCTGTCAAGAGCAAAAGATGGAATTTGCAGAAGCATAATCTAGAAACCAGTGACTACTGTCTGACACACAGCCATGAGCTGGCATCCCATGTGCCTTACTGTGAAAAACTCTTGAGCCATCCCGTCTTTCTTTATATTTTGCTTCCAAGGACTCAGACTTTCTTCTAACTTTGTAGTTGTCGTGAGCAAAAGCGCTCCAGGATTTCTGAAGGTCTTTTAAAGTTTATCTTTGAACATTGGCTGCTTTTTCATTCATTTTCAGTCCAGCCCTTGTACCTAACCATTTTCATAGGAATGTGTTTTTGTTTGTTAAGCCACTCAGTCACTGAATAATGAATGAATAAAATAAACATAAAGAGGTACCTAACACAAGGGGTGAAACAGTGTTGCGCCTACAAGCTAGCAAAAAAAACCAATTTCAAATTTTGTCTTTGGTCTTTGCTATTAGCAACATGTTGCAAAAACACATCATTTGTTCCCACTTCTTTAGTTGAATTTCTGAAAAATACCAAAGATAATAGGTTTGATGTCATTTTGCACCAATAAGGTGACTCCCCCAGAGCTATTCGCTGAAAACCTGGCACATCTTAGCGCGCAATGTGGCCTTAAAAAAATTGAGGAACGTAGGCAAAAGATGAAGAGGATAAAAGATCAAGTATCTGCTGCAGTAAAGTCTGAAAGTTACCGCCTTAAGAAAACAAAATCCATCAAAGACACAGGACCTGAGAAATATATCTGCCCCTTCGATTGATCCAGTGTTCATCATCAGAAACGTTTTCAATGGAAGGACGGGTGTCAAGAAACTAATCTTTAAAAAGGGAAGCAGGAAAAAAAAAGGCTGAAGTAAGCCAATTTCTTTACTGGAATAATAATAAAGAAAATCAGTGGCAACAGGTCTCTGTTTTTGCCTTATATACTTCACATGTTTCAACACATCACTGCACCTGTTTCCCATTTTACTAGCAAAATATGTAAGAAATGAGGGGTGGCTCAAGACTTTTGCAGAGCACTGTACAAGTGGGTCAAATGAAACACACGTTCAGGAAACTTCAAAATTTTCATCTTAAGACCATGAAAGCATCATCAAGTCATAACATACAAGGTAGAAAAGCACACTGAGTGGAATTTCAATTGCAAATTCATTAACTGTCGACATGCCGTGTTTTGTGAAAAAATTATGACCATCGTGTTTCTACCAGGAATTCTCTTTGATGTCTGCAGAATGCACAAAAGCACCAAGACCACAAACCGGGATCAATGCCAAACTTGAAAAGCATTATTGTGATTAGGCTCTGTTAGCAGTAGAAGTAATGGATCAATAGAAAAAGGAGAAACACATACTTTGTGTCTTTATGTTCTTCTTTCGCCATAAACCACCTTTACGATGCATCGGCTCTACACCTACTACCATGTGTTGAGGGCGTCTTAACTAAATGTTAGAAACTAGTTATATTCACAGACAAAACTCAATTTCAAACCTATCAATCACCGCTAAAGTTTATCCACTGGATACAAGAGAAATTTTGTACTGAGCAAACAATATAATTGCTCTGCTTCAGCTCCTCTTCATTTGGTTAAGCCACTAACTGTGTGTTCTCGGTTTTAAAGCACGTGAGCTTTGACCTTTTCCTTATCATAAATCACATACTACTGTTCTGCTGCCAGGATTTTGTTTAACCCAATTTGTCACCGAGGACACCACTTTCACCCTCGCTGCAGATTCACTCAGTGGTACTGGGAGCTCGGGATTAGTGGGCGGATCAAAGCATGCCATCCAAGTCTCTCTCTCTCTCGCCCTTGTAATCATTGAACCCAGTAGCTTCTGGAGGTGATAAGTTAAGGCCGCTGTTGGTTACCAGGCAAAGAGAGGGGGATGGATAGCGATGCCACTAGCATTTACTTTCATTGATTAATATGTAATTCTTTCTTCTGTTAAGTGTTTATTGTCTTAAATGGAAGACAAATAGCTTAAAATGTCCACCACAACGCGCAGAATCTTACATGACATTCTTGTTTTGTTCAACAGTTGCAAATGATCCCATTTGATAAGCGTGAAACAGAGACAAAAGTGGCATTTTTGCTCCGTTTGAAAAATACACACATACACATACACACTTGCAAATGAATTCCTTGTTGATCTGGCTAACCAAATTATCTTTTCCTGATTAATCAAGGACAAAGAAAGGAGTGTTTACTAGAAAACAGCACCCAACACAGACAGAGCAAAAAAAGCAGACAGACAGACAGTAGACCCACACACACATTCACACATTATTATGACAGAAAGAGGTCACAGAAGTTGTGCCAAGCATATCAGACAAATTTGCTGTCAGTGAGGAATCGCTTCCTAACACAGCTATTAAAGCCCGCAGGTATGACAATAAGAATAATCTAAATATGTCACAGTGCCAGTGCCAAGACTTCTTCACCATGTGCAGCGGAGGCTGTGTGGTATTTCAGTGCAGACATCAGGGTGAATAAAAGTCAATAGACATGTTTGCCACAGAGCACTTCTACTCCACCACCGTGGTCATGTAAACTTCCTGTGGCACCCGACACTTCCTCTTATTGGCTTTGGAAACATGAATGAGCTGAAGTGCAGAGGGAGCTTTACAGAAGCAGAGGCGTGCAATAGCTACAGTTCAAACCTCTAATCTCATTGCCATGAAATCTTGGGTTTCGTTTGAGTTTAATTACATACACACGGGGATACTTCTCTTTGAGTCTCTTCCAGTTTGCCATTTCCCTTCAACTTGAGACAGGTAAAAATTTAAAAGCAAATAGTGCAGCATCCTTTTAAAACTGCTACCACCAGACAAATGGTGTATACTAAATCATCAACCATGGAAGAGCATCACTCTAACGTTCCATAACGTTCCTTTTACTTTATTTAGTGTCCTCGATTTTCTCTTCCCTAAGAAGCTTATTATCTTTGCTCACTTCTGCACAGAGTTAGACTGTCTAGATAACACCCAATTAGCACCCTTGGAAGTGAATGTGAAGATGCTCTAGCTGCCAACTGTATGTCAATTTCATTGGGAGGGGGGGCTGATACTTGCATGAGCAGAAATAAAATACTGGGTAGATAAATGTTTAACCTTTTTAGGGGGAAAAAAAGAAATGAACGGAATTGGCTTTTAAGTGCTCCTGGAGCCACCAGCAGAACAGCTCATCATCAACCTTGAGGCCTATATCACCACATGGATCCAGGTGTGACACCTCCAGAATAAGGTGTTAGTGGGCATAATTGCATTATTTTCTCCACCTGGGAAAAACTAAATGAAGCTTGCATGTTTTAACACACAGAGCCCACCACAGTATGTGTTTAACTGCTGTATTATCACAGATACACTGATAGAATTTTTTTACTGCGCCAAGGAATGGGCTTGTTGTGACAGGAAGGAATCTCTGGATCAGCTGGGGAAATACAGGCAGAGAAATGTACAAAAAAAGCTTTCCAAACAATCAAGGAAAATCGTGGAACATCTCAGTGGGAAGTGGCTACCCAGGGAATCCCAGGGTGTGGATGTGTAGCAGCGTAGTGCATATAAAAGTTTGCCCGGGGGGCGTGTAAATCAAAGCCACCACTTGGTCGTTTAAAATGTATACCGAGGCGGACTCACCTGTGACATCTGGGGTCTGAAATTGATCTCCTTCAGGTCCACTGATCCTGGGGAGAGATTGTGCAACATCTGGCACAACAACACCCCATCACGCAGGGCCTGTGCCAAGTCGAAGACGGCCGACGAGGGCCACACAACCCGGTGGTTCGGGGGCAGGACCTTGCAGTCTATCAACCACCGTCCGCATTGTCTCCACTCCTCCATATCTTTCTCCGAAGTCTCTCCTCGCAAAATAACCTGGTTCTCGAACTGGCTCAGTGCGAGCAGAAAAGCGTTGTTTCACGGCGCACGAGCAGGCACTATGGTTGATTTCCCACCGGCTCCGGGTGTCTTGATTATTCACTATGTACGCAAATCAGGCAATTTCGCAACTTTGTATTATTCGCAGTAGGTCAGCTCACAATATCCCCATGTCCAGGCGCATGTCAGCTCCCCTTTCTCCTCAACGTGAAGGCTCGGAAATGACTAAAATAATAACAGGGATCCACTTCGGCAAACAGCGACGATGTAAGCAGAAAACGGAGACGAGCTACGTGAATTTTCTCCTCTTCATTCTTAAAAAGTTTCCTACTCAACACATATAATCCAAAGAGCGTAAAATGTTTACAACAGAGACAAACAAACCAGCTGGATACAGCAGTTTGTCATGTATCGACTTCACTAGTGTTTCACATTTCAGTGAACCAAACACCACGGGCTGCTGTGCAATGTGGGGAAAGCGGCTTTTCAAGTCTCTGTAGACGATGAATAAAAGCACGGAGTCACCCTTCGCATTTGCATTTATCGTTTCCTTAGTACTCTAAGCGTAAAAACAAGGACTTCCACTCAGTCCCAAAAGCGAAAGATAAAAAGAAAGGGATAACAGACCAGACTGTCTACAACCCTTGGTTCAATCTCTTTTCACAACTGTCTAAACGTCGCTCTCCAGCAGCGGAAACATGTCCAGTCTGGGAAACAAAAAAGGGGGACATCTGTGTTTACATGTATCCTGTAAATGCAACTTCGCCTCGCGCCTTTACGCACGCCCAAAAACAGCGCTATCAGTGTGTCCAGCTTAGGTTTTCTCTGATTTTTGCCTCCCTTCCGCTCACGTCCTTGCTCTCACGTCTCCCTCTCCGTGTTTCCCTCTCGGACAGAGATGTTTAGAGATCCCAGCTACCGATCGTAGCTGTTCAAATCTGAAAGGAGACCAGGCTTCAGGCTCGGTATTGGCCCAGGAGTTTGAACTTGCCCCTATGTGCTGATTAAGACACGTAAAGTTAAAAGTCGGGTAGTTTGCTTTAGCAGCTCCACTCTTAAAAGAATTTGGGTTTCAGGGAGTATTTTTAAACTAAGCGTTAAGATGCGCCCTCTGATGGGTGAAGCGCACACTGCAAGGGCCATTGGCATAAAGGGGATATATATATATATATATATATATATATATATATATATATATATATATATATATATATATATATATATATATGTATGTATATATATATATATGTGTATATATATATATATATATATAGATATAGATATATAGATATATATAGATAGATAGATAGATAGATAGATAGATAGACAATTCTTATGTTTGCAGAAGCTTTCCGTGTTATTCTGAATATGCCTGCTAGTTGTACTGTTTGAATTTTCAGTTACTGTTCAGATGTTGACATCCTTCATTTCTGAACACTACATTTTTTTTATTAATTCTGATCCCTCACCAGAGTAAGAATGAAAAGCAACATGACTAATGCTATAACTTTTAATTTGTTCTAATCCAAATCTAGGCGATTTATGTTTGAGTCTTACAATCTGAACACTTTTATTCTTTATAACAGTAACACAGAGCCCACACAGAGGTGGACTCTTTCCAAAAACTCTTTGTGTCTCTGAAAAGACTTCTTACAAATATTCCATTAGTTTGTTACGCAGAGAGGAGCGGTGAGAGAAACATCAGACTTCACTCTATCTTAACTGAAGTAATTGTTTTATTGTCTCTTGCCAACATCATGCACATACAGACAACAACTTCCCAAAAAGGCCCCCAATCCATTTCCTGCTCCCTTTAAACACTCTAAAGACCACGCCTTCTCAATACAGACTGGCCTATAAAAGAGCTGCAATTGAGGCAAGCCTCCTCTTTACTGGGAAAACAAGATGGCCACCACAGAGGTAATCTGCAAAACACTTTGTTACATGAATGCTTCCGAACATAGTTAAAGTGTTACAGTTGGAGTAAAAGTAACATGAAAATAATGAGTACATTTAATTTTCACCTAAACAAAATGTATTGTCACTAAATGTCTCACACAAAAGTCCTTTTGGAGCTTATTTTCATGTTGTTGGGCCGATTATTCAATGCAGTCCTTCCACACAAGTACACAATAATAATACATCCATCTGGGTTTGGGTCAGGGTAGAACGAGTTTATGCAGAGAAGCCCACACCTCCCTCTCTCTGGCCACCTTCCTGAGTTCATACTGGAGGAACATAGTAGGGTTCTCAAGCCAGCTGAGAGATATGGGTCTGCCATGGAGCCTTCTCCTGGTAGGACATGCCCAAAACACCTCACCCAGGAGACATCCTAGCGGTTCCCATATGGTTTCAGCATCTTGGTCAATTGCCGGAACCACATCAACTGTTTCCTTTATTGTCAGGAGCAATTTGGGAGGGTCTTCTAAGACAGAGTAGTCTAGGGTGAGGGGGCAGACTAAGAGTGATCCAGAAAACTGTTTTTACAAGAAGAAAACAAAGGGACATGACTACCCTGCCTGGGAAAGGGTTACACTTTAAGGGAACTAGGCATAAAAATGTATATTTATGTCCATAGTAGTGGGGTCTCTCACTCTCTTGCTTAGTTCCTGTGGCTGGTGGTATTGGCTACATTTTTAGACTGTGAATAGCGATGCATGAACAAAAGCAGTACCAAAGCAGGCTTTTGTGGTGGAGCCATTTTTATAGACAATTAGGTCAGAGGTTTTCAGACAGCATTTACCCACTTCTCAAGCCAAAAGCACTTAATGCCTTTACATGTTTAAGTAGCAATTAAATCTACAAGTTGTTTTATAGTGAAATAAAGATAAACAAAGACGCAAGCTCTTTTGCTTCCCCACGCCTCCACAGAATCTAAACAGTAACTGAGAGGGGTTAGAGGTCAAAGAGGAAATAATATGTAAACTTTTGGTAAGGAAGTTTGCACTCACTCTAGGGAGCTAATAGAATAGAATAAACCTTTATTATCCCACGGATGAGAAATTTTGGTGTTAAATTGTGTAAAATTTGGTATAAAATTAAGTTGTTATCACACCTTGATTTGGGAACTAATAACTAACTAAATGGTAAATGGATTGTATGTGGTTTAATGCTCCTCTAGTTATAGCAGACATTGAAAGCACCTACGCTACAAGCCACCGTCATCCTTCCAGAAAGTCCTGTTTTATTGCATGCATACAGTGTCATTCAGCTTGACACACATTGGAGACATTTTTTAGTGTTCACTGCCTAAGAACACTTCATCATGAAAAGCGGATGAGCTCGGGTTATGTACTTTAGTAAATTAATGTAATTAAGGGAAAAATGTATTTGCTGGATTATTGTCAGTATCCACTAGAGGTGGGAATCACACATTACCTCACAATAGCACACTGATGATATTCTGATGCAGTAATTCTGTGGTATTTGACACTTTGCAAGACAGAAACTCAGTGTCTGTGTAACTGAAGAAGAAAACATACTCCTAAAAAAGCAAGAGACTGTAATTATCTCTAATTTGCTGCACAAGAGTGTTAGTGTGTGCATATTAACATTATTCTTCAATTTAAATAATATGTCAGTTGGCTAATATGATCTTCTTATGTTATGAAGTTATGAAGTAGTTTCTGAGTAAATGTCAGAAACCATTAAAAACGTCTGTTTGGTTTATTAAAAATGCTGATTTTTGGTGACTGTGTGTCTATGATCAAAAGAAGAATCAATTTCATACAATGCAGTTTTGCTATTTTTTTTTTTTATTATTCCATTAGCCAGTCTACAGTCATCCTCAAACAACATCTAGCAGTTTGTAAAAGGGCGACTTCTGAGTCTACAAAACAAAAACGGCGGATTAGTTTAAAGTTAAACAATTTCTTTATAAAAACCCACACACCTACCACTACAAACCACATTTACCATGATTGCAAATGCTCAAGGCTGAAAAATGCAGTTGGCTTGTCATAACTTGTTCAGTAATGGGTTACCTGTTGTTTCTGGGAATGCAATAAAATGTGTTTTAAAAGGAGTTCACAGTACTTCGAAACGACCAGATTCTGAACATTGTATTTAAAATCCAGCACAGATGTAAACAAAGACAGCAAATTAAATTTTGAGTACTCCAGTTTCAGGATCCTGGTAGCATGCATGTTGGCTAACCGTTCCATAACTTTCCACAGTCGACAGACAAAAACTGATTTGCTGGTGGATATGGCTTTCCTCAGTTTTACAAAGACTGATGGCCTCACCTCCATAAAATGAGACGACATGCTTGCTACTAACCAATCTCATCGGTTCTGTTTCCAGACACAGTGGGCAGCTTTTCTCACCAACAGGAAAGAAAGACAGCAGTTTGTGTGCATAGTAAACATTTAACCTGGCAAAGAGACAGATGTTCCCCCCTCAAGAACTGATGGAGTCAAAGCAAATGCAAAATATGGTCATGCATGTTTAAGTTAGCAATTCAGTCATGTACTATCACGTCAATATATTTTATTGTTTCACAGAAATAAAAAAACCAACAACAATGTTTTGGCTATGATTTGTCATTTGATATATATTTTGGGTTTGATTTTGCTCCTTTCTTTAATTGGGCAGCTACCTTTCTCATTTCCATATCCTCCCACTCTACCGGAATGTTCCCCAATGTCATCTTCTGTTAATAAAATAATCACAGTTGATCAATTAATCTCTTAATTGTCACCAACCTCAATATGCCACCTGTTTCTTGTTAAACCCCCTTTGTCATGTCTCATTACTTTATCAGCTCAGTCATCATTGCATCTTCCCACCTCCACATTCCCACAGGGACATAGCACATTTAGCCAGTTTGTCTCTGGGCATATATGAGAGAAGTAGAGCAAAACCTGATTTCCGGTGCTTCTTTTGAAATTGAAAGATTTTAAAGATTGCACAGCTGCTGGCCCATACGATCTTAAATCACCCATATAGAAACCGGGGATGGCTTTGGTTTTCAGAAGGCTTGAGATGACTTCTTTTTCTTTCTTTTTTTTTCTTTTTTTTATATAGCAAATTCTGTGCAAGTGAGCAGTTTAAGGCACTGGAAATGTACCACCAGAACAAATTATGTTTTTCCTGTTTGTTTAAGAATTTGGAGAAGGTAGTGAATTCTCATAGTATTCTCCCACTGTACTATCCATGGTGCCCTGAAAGCAGTAAAGGCTGACATGGACAGAATTTATACTAACAAAGAGCAGCTAAACAGAATTTTTCACAGAAACCCACCATCTCACACACTTCTTGTCATCTAGCTCCCTGTCACTGAAGAGTAAGGACTTTATAAGCTTCACCTTTCTTCCATCTGCAGCCATGTTTACCTCATAAAGTGACACAAGGGCTTTGACTGTTCACAGATTAATGGAGATATCAAACATTCCCATGGTAGCTGCAGCTCCATAGACTGTATCAAAAAACATGGACATATCCACAGAGCCATCACTTATTGGTTAATGAAGTCTAGGAATAGCAAAAATATAAACATTTGTCACTTAAGTACAGGTAGAAGTACAGATATTTGTGTGAAAAATAATCTGGCAGTACTGATTCAACTTCTTTACTCTTAAGTAAAAGTGAAAAAGTAGAGGCTCTGAAATGTAGTGAGAGAATAAAAATGTGCAAACCTAACTGAACCTTGAAGTGAGGTTTAGCATGTGGAGGACCCTACGATCGGGTGTAGCAGTGTAGTGTGTGGAAAAGAATTAATTAGACATAAGTTATAATAATTTCTCCTGTGTAATCCAGTAGACTTTTCTTTCTGTTCAGGCTATGCTGGTACTGCTCTGAGATTTACTGCTCATCGTGCATTCAGACAGCTGAATTTAACAAAATTATAACCCCTACACTGTATAAAGCTAGTGTATCCATAGAATTCAGTGAGTAAATCACCAGTTTAAAATTGGTAATTTATAACTGTTACCCCGTTACGTTGACCATGAACACCACAGCTGCTCTGAAACAGCAACCATAGATCATTACTGCAAACTTTACCAAAGTCCTGAAAATGAGCCATTGTTGCCCGCACTAAACTGCCTTGTACTGTATTTCATTACAATCTTTGAATAACAAAATGTTTGTATATATTTGTTTTGCAAGATGTTCCATGACATGAAAATATATAACTGTCGTCAAAGGTTTTGATACTCATCATAAGCATGAATGTCATGGTAATTTTTGCTTTTACTAATTTCTTTGAACTGTTATTTTTCTAAAACAGAATAGTTGCACAGCATATATCTTTTATGAAAAAAACTGAGTGTATAAGTTTAAATGTATGTTGGACTTCAAAAGTATACATACAGGCTCAGCAAGCTGCACCTTAGCCAGATGGTTTTGGTTACCATGAACAAGTTTGTGGCATAACTGTGGCTGGACATTTGACCACTCATCTTGGCTGAATTGGTAAAGTTAATTTAAATTTTCAGGGGGTTGAGGTCAGGCCTTTAGGAAGGACATGCCAGAAGTTTAGTGTTATCCTGCTTCATCCATTACAAAACCAGTTCTGATGTGTGTTTGGAATTGTTGTCTTATTGTTGCTTTAATTAAAGTTGAAAAAGGTATTCTTCTTTCATTATTCCATTCACTTGCTGTATTGTACCATTACCAACGGCATTAAAACAGCACCAAAGGAGGACGCTATCACCACCATGCTTGACAGCTGTTACATTGTTCTTAGATTTGAAAGCTTCACCTCTTGACACTGTGGCCAAATAGCTCAATCTTTGTCTTGTCTGATCATAAAAATGTTATCCAGAAGGCATTTAGTTGGTCTATGTGGGCAGCTGCAAATTTCAATCAAGCTTTAAGGTGTTGATTTAAGAATAAGGGCTTCTTTCTTGGTCACCATCTTCTTAGTCTATAGCACTGTAGAACTTGCTTGACTCTGGACACTGTTGCTGGTGTTCCAGTAGTTTCCAGTTCATCACATCGCACTTTTACGATCCCTGATTTGTTACTGAAGATCCTAACCAATTTCCTCTCATCTGAGTGTTACAGTTTGGGACTTCTTCCAGATTTTGGCAAAGTGGTAATACAAACTGTTTACCCAGTTCCTGTTTTTTTTTTTTTGTTTTTTTTTTTAAGTAATTAAAGATGTAGTGCTGTACAGCTATTCCGCCCTGGATAAAGAACAATTAAGAATCCGTTAAAAATCCCAAATTACAATGACATTCATGCCCATGATGAGTGTAAGTAAGCTTCTGACCACAACTGTGAACTTCAGGAAGACATCATGTATAGATCAAATATCTTTTTGCTAGATCAAATGAGTGGAACGGCTCTTTTGCAACAGGATATATGAGCTCAAGGCACACATTCTTCTACATCTTCTATATACAGTGTATGTGCAGACCGCATTTCTAATAAAATAATGCATCACAAGTTTTGCCATCCCCATGGGAACAGCTATCCTGCTTGAGACATCAGTGTTTGATTAATAGTGAATTAATTGAACATCTTTCACAACTACATAGAGAAACATCTCCTTCTGGTTGCAGACTTTGCACTGATATGGAAAGGCAGGCAAGATGGACTATGTGGAGGATAAGCCTCAGTAGTACTGTGCCTTTTTGGAGCGAGAAAAGGCTCTGTAAAGATGCTCTTTCTAAAGAGCAAATATATGTACTCAGTGGACATTTGGAGATTTCATACTTTGTGGTTTTCTGATCTTAAAAGCACTTTCTTTGATGTACTTCCTATCTGCAAGAAGCATCAGCAGAAAAAAATATAAGACTGAGTGTTAATGTGAAACACTTCAAACGATACCATTATATCAGATCTGCATTTAGTAGTTTGCCCCCCATCTTACTTGGCCCAGACAAAGCTTTGTAATCTTGTATGCAACACAGTCCATATAAAAATATATGAGCAACAAAACTGGACACTGAAAATATCCTTTGTAAAATTAATTCTGTGATGCACAAATGGTCTTTGAGTTTGGCCTTTGGGTTCTGAGCCATGAGATCACTTAACCTTTAAGGACTGTTTGAACAGTTCCATCAGCCTAAAATATGGCCTATAAATCTTTAAGCAGGGCATTTTTTATGTGGAGGATAGTGTTGCTATGCTCTCAAATTCCTGAGAGAGAGAAAAAAAGCAAGACAAATGGAGTCCTGGGATTGATTCTGAGAAGAAGAAAAAATGACTTAATTTTGGAGGATTTTTTCAGTTTTACTTCTTAAAGTTCACTTATGGCAATATGTGATCTTTTACAGAGATAGAAGAAAAGAACATATCTAAAATCCCATCCAGACAGATAAATAAAGGTCAGCACATTTCAGTGAAACCTAATGGAACATCCAGTTATGGCTTTTTCTTTTTTTGTGTGGTGTTCCCCATGCATTTCACAACATAACATTTAAGAAAAGCACATGCAGGATATAAAAAAATCATAAAGTGGATGCACGTGCTAGCTAAAGTTGCAGTAATCTAAAAATGCCACAAACAAGCTTGATGTCTGTGTAATAACAGAACAGGCCTTCTCCTTGCACAGGTGCTACTGGAGTACCTTCGAGTAAGGCACGTGAACCTTAGCACCATCATGCTTATCATGATAGAAAGGACAACGATATAGTGCAAGATAATACATGGCGTGTGAGTTTAATGCAGTGCAATACTGCAAAAATATCATGCTCGGCAAAATATTTTGCTGGGTAAGTAATGGTTTTGAATAGATTAACTAGAAGCATAAAGTTTGTTACAAATTGAAGATATATTACAAAAAAGAGGCTCACAGTATAAGAACATCATCTGCTAATTTGCAATTATGGTATATGTCACATTAGCATAAATCGTTTACCAAACAAAAGTGGATGCATATGAAGCTCAATCTGTAAAGTTCATTCAAACTGACATTGACATGAAACCACAATCATTCACTTGTATTAATTTCTACTGGGTTTTCTACAAGGTGATAAAAAGAAGAAGGGTAGGGAAAGAAAAAAAGAAAACAAGACAACCATTAATCAAACGAACTGTGCGATGTGTTTGTAGAGATGCACGTGTGTGGTCTTCTTAACACTATATTCATGCACTGAGTGATGGCCAGAAGTGGCAGAAATGACTAGTTGTCACTGGAGCTGTGGCATTGATCAATCATGCCCTGAGGTTGCAGAGGGTTGCTGCATGTGGCATGACAGGAATGCAGGTCACAAAGATCACATCACCCAGCAACATGCACACTGCAAAGACAGCAGGCTGGTGTGGCAGAGAGAGAGGAAAAAAAGAAAAGGGTAAATGATGAATGGCCTCACAAACCTCTCCAGCACTACACAACTGAAGAACGTGACTTTTTTTTTTTTTTTTTTTTTTTTTACAAAAAGGGATCTGCATTCTTTTAAATAATATTTAGTGGTTTTCTGATTTTTACAAATCAGATAAACGTTCTTGTATGAAATGGCAAACTGTACTGACGAATGATGAAAAAATGCATAGGAAACAGACGAACACTGTAAAATCAAAAGCAAGAAAAAAAAAAAAGAATAAAGATTAAGATGGCACATGATGGCCATCTACTGGTGAGTTCAATAACTGAGCCACAGGTATACTTTGCACATTTTTTTTTCTGCCAGAAAGCTTTTCTTTGCTCCCACAGACATCTCACACAAACCTTCCCAACTCCATATATGCTGTCATTCTGATGTATGTTGAAAGTTGCACTGAGATTTGATGAGTGTAATCTGGTGCAAGCACCAGCTGTTCAAAGCGGGCAGCACTGGGCTTGTGCCAGTTTTGCAAAGCAGCTGGACGGTCAGATGGAAGTGGAGCTAATGTTTTAGGCAGCTTTCTTTCGCTGTTAGCTGTTTCCTGACAATGTTATAAGCATTTCCCATCCACTCTGAAGGGTTTTTTTTAAGCTTTGTAAGATTTTTTTTTTTTTTGTGGGAAAAAAAAACCTCAAGAACCCAGGAGACAGAAAAAAAGCCGAGATGCAAAGCTCAAGCAAAACACTGATGCCACTGACGTTTTGGGACCCCAGAGAACTTCAATGAGAGCCTTTATCCACAAATAAGGAAAACTTGGAACAGTAGTGAACCTTTCTAGAAATGGTAAATAGACTGGTTCTTATATAGTCCCACCAACTTTTTAGTTAGTAGGTAACCTGCGCTACCTCCTGAGTCAGACAGGAGGCCTAAAGAGTATCACAGAACTGCAGACCTCACTTGCTTCAATTAAAGTCAGCGTCCATGATTGAGTAAGAAAGAGACTGGGCAAAAATGGCATTAATGGGAGAGAGTTCCAAGAGGAAAACCACTGCTGAACAAAAAGAACACAAAGGCTCGCTTTACATTTGCCAAAACACATTTCAATCACCAAGACTTTGGGGAAATTATTCTGTGGATAGACAACACCAAAGTGCAACTATTTGTTAATCTGGTGTGAAACTAACAGCATTTTATAAAAAGAACTACAAACACAAAATCAAACATGGTAGAGGTAGTGTGATAGTCTGCAGCTTCTTTGCTGCTTCAGGATCTGGACAGTTTGCTGTAATTTATAGAGAGCAGAATTTATGTTTCTACCACCAAATCCAGAGGGAGAACGTCCAGCCTTCTGTTTGTTCCCTTCAGTGCACCTGGGTTACACAATAGAACAATCCACCTCTGACTGGCTCAATAAAAAAAAAAAAAAAAGATTTTCAAGTGGCTTAGTCCAACTTTGGACTTAAATTTGACTGAGTTGCTTTGGTATTACATTAAACAGGTCATTTATGCTTGCAAAAACTCCAACGTGACTGAACTAAAATTCCTCCACAGTGGTGATACACACTCATCGCCAGTTAGCAGAAATGCTTAACTGCAGTTCTTGCTGCCAAGGGTGGCACAACTTGATGTTGGGTGCAAATACTTTTTCCAGGTAGGTTTGGATAGATTTTTTTTCCTTAATAAACACATTCACAATTTAAAAACTGAATTTTAGTTTTACTCTGGTGAACTTTGTCTAATATTAAAAGAAAGACAATATTAGGAAGCAGACAGGTGTTATTTTCAAGTATTCTGATTTTTAGTTTATATAGAACAAAGAAATATATAAAAAAAACAAAATAGTTACTACAGGAATGGAATTTGAAAACAAAACAGTATGCAACAACAAGCACTGTTCATATTCCACGCAATCAACTCTCCATTACATCTTTTTGCCATCACAAAATCTCAAATTTGTTATTAAGGTTTCTGGAAAGCAATTTTTATGGTGTGATTTGTTCATGGGAAATTACATTCCCACTGTTTGGACTGTTCCTCAAAGCAAACTGCAGTGTTTCATAATGTTCCTGGCCTCTGCTGCTCAATTTCATCTTCATACAGAATAAAAATAAGAAAACTGTTGAGACCTGATAATTCATCAGTCTTATGTAACGTGCATTATTCTTGCATGGTACACCTAAATGCATTTAGTGCTAAATTAACCCTTTATTTACCATGGGCCTGCTGGTGGGCCTATTTTTAAAGGCACTTTTAAATGATCATAACTCCATTACCGTTTGTGCTGAAAAGAAAAAAATTCCAGTGATTTCATAAAGAAGAGTAGAAGAGCTTTATGGGGATATCTGCCTAGATGTTACCATGTGCACTCACATTACTGTACTTCTCAACCATTTTGGGGGCTTTTAAGAAAATTCAAATGGTTACTGTGTTTTATTTGACAGCCAAAATAAGTCCACCACGCCATGTATAAATCTTGGTCAATAAATGGTTAAGAAACAATTTAGTTACACCACTTAATATTAGTAATATAAATTGAAGTATTTCCAAATCAGCAAAGAAAAAAATAAATGTAAAAAAATGGGATAATGGTCAATCAAAGACGTTATCATCTGAAACTGATGTAATGAAATCTACTCTTACCCAAGCAGAATGCCATCCAGCTCTGTTGCAGATTTAGAGTCTGATAAACACCAGAGAGATCGTTATTCAAAATACAGTACGAACATTTTCAACAGGAATTTTTATTTTAAACATAACGAACAGGTAACAAAATAGAGAGGTTTAATATATTTGACGAAATGTCTTTTGGTCATAATAGCAAAAATAAATAAAATCAATACAGTAATCATGAGTCACTGTCTTCTGTGCTAGAGTCAGTGAAGCTGGTGTTGGCAGAATCTGAAGAACTGCTGCTGCTGCTGCTGGTGGTGCGATGAGATGGAGTTTGACGGCTTTTCTCTGGATGAAGGGGAGTAAAAGAGGCAACATCATTGATTAAATGCTACAGATAGTGATAGCAGGGAAAATCTATGGGTGACTTGTGCCTTAATGTCAAATGAATTCAAGTGAGCCTGTGCTTGGTACTTACTTTGAAATTTCTTAAACTTCTTACAGAGACATGACTTGACATATTGCTCCAGAGCGCGCAGAGTGGATGGCTTTAGCGTCTCAAAGTCAATCTCGATTTCATCTGGGTTGGTGTTGCACACCGAGGGCTCCCGGCTCTGAATGATGTGCACCACGTGGCCCAGTTTCATGCCAGGTAACCGGTTAATGTCCAGGCTTAGCTGGTGCTTTTCAACGTAAGTCATTGGCAAAGATTCATCCTCTGACTCCCATTCATTGCTCCCTTTCCATGAATATCTATCAAAAAGACAAAGCAGTGAAAATCTCTGTTAAAAAGTAATACCACAAAATAAAAAAAAGTTAATGAGCTAAACAAAACATCATACCTAGCACAGGAATTTGATGTACATCTGGAATTCAATACTCCAACATTTTGTCGACTGTTGTCTTTTTTGTCCTTTTCTTTTTTCTTCTTTGGTTTACTCACAGGGGATTCAGACAGAGCAGCAAGCTGTCCATGAACGGCTTTAAGCTGGGAATAAAAGTGCCACAAAAATTAGAAGTCTTGTATTCCTGAGAATGATGAATCAGTAGGAAGGTTCAATACGCAGTTAACACCCATGCTCCCTGGAAGTAGCCTTCCAGCAGACCTTGGAAAGTTGAACACACAGGAACTTTTGGCTCAGAAACCAGACCGCAGTTTTCAGAATGAGAGTGAGCCGTGAAGGTGGTATATTTGGCACAAATGACTTGAACTGTGGATCAAAAAGGCAACTGTATTGCCAGCCCAGCTTGCCATTTTGCTCTCTAAAGCATTTAATTCCTCAAAATAAAATGCAATGTAAGGGTTATAGTCGTGGTGGGGTGAAAGAGATTGCACAATGATGTGCACTAGATCACAAAGGAAAATCTAAAAGTAGAAGCAGCTCTGGAAATGGTGCTGAGCTATCCAAGGAGACTACTTCCTTGTGCACAGTGGATAAACTTAAATCAGATATGAGCTTTGTTTTGCTGTGCGTTGCACAACTTTTTCATAGCACCTAGTAATAATACATGAGGCAAACATCTGTGCAGCAACCCACCTGATCTGCACCCACCTGTTCTTGCAACTCAGCAAGTCGGGTGGCACGCTCCTCTGCAGACTCTGGTTTGTCCAAACTGCCACCTGCTTGTGAGGTCACTTCCACGTGTTCGTCTGGCATCTTTGCAAAACTTTGCTCGAAAACTCCCTGAAGCAAACAGAGTGAAATAGAAAGCAGAGCAACCAAAACTTTCCCCCTCCCACCCATTTTTAATAATAATATTCCAAACCCACCTGAAGTTTTCTGGCCTTAACAACAACATCATGATGTGCAGGATTGTATTTGTAGCAGTTAGAAAAAATTAACCTAACATCTGCAGCAAACGCTTGTGCATCCTGGTACTCTCCTGCATCCACCTTTTTCTGAAAATAAAAAAGGTAACCAAATAAAGCATGTGTATCAAGGCACAAAGCAAATGCATGTATAAAGGCATATAAGCAAACATACTTTAACCGTGCTGAGATCCATGGGGTACTTGATGATGTCATGATAATCGTGTAGCTGCAGAGCTTCTGCGTCTACAGGCTTGTAAAAAGGCCAGGCGTAGGCAGAATGTTTCTTGGACAGCATTTCCTTCAGGATATGCTTGCAGTACTTCAGCTGTTCACTAAGGCCACAGGGTTCAGTGTTTTGTTGTAATGACTCCTCTTCAAAGTCGCTCTTGGCACGGCTTGAGCTCTCACGCCTCTTCCTGCTTTCTAAAAATAATTAAATTAATTGTTACAATTAGTTCATTTAAACAAACCTTTTTCTCTCTCTTATCTGCCCTATTTCCTTCATTAGCCTAGAGTTTTTAAAGATGTAAATTAATTAAAGCGAAAATGCTGCTAAAACTAATCTATAACCTTATTAAAACTTTAGACTTTTAATAAGTGGATAAGAAGCACACATAGCTGTGAAACTGAAAGTCTGGATTGCCAGGATTTTGGAGAGTAACGGTAAAACCCATCACTCTCCATGAACGCCTGCACCCTCTGATCTCATATTTGGTTATTGCTTTACATACAAGGTGTTCAGCATCTCATCAGTGACACACTCCATGTGCTAGCCTATGCAGTCTGCTGAATTCTTGCGACCGAACATCAAAGTACTAGTTTACTACTAATAAGTAGTCAGTGTTACAAGTTCTTTTAAGTGAGTTACCTGGAGTGCTACTTTTTTTGCCCTTCCCTTTGGCAGCATGAGGAACAATCTCCACTTCATTCTGAGGCATCTGGGCAACTTTTTGCAAGTAAATCTTTTCCAAGGTGAGCGCCATCAGGACAATATCGTCTGTAGGCTGAAGAGGACAGAGGGAATGGTTTTTTGCATTTTGTAGCTCAACTACACCAATTTTGGACATGGTGACATATTGTCCTCTTGCATGCCTTAGAGAATTGGTAATTAGTTTAATAAGGAATTTTCACAGTGAATGCCGTTCTAAGAAAATGTTGGCGATCAACGCCGAAAGCCAAATTAACTGCATCCAGGCCCAGTATACAAAACTCGACTCTTGCTCAAACATTCTCCGGCATGGCATATATTGCCCAGTGTGAGGACACGCTTAGTATCTGTAAGGGAACAATGGAAGGAATTTGCAATCACAAAGCTCCTCACCTTATTGTATATGTAGCAGTTGGTAAACATGGTGTTGAAGTCTTCCAGGCATTCACTCGCACTCCAATAATAGTTGTTCTCTAGTCGTTTCTTAATGGTTCCCATGTCCATGGGCAATGTTATTATTTTATGATAGTCCTGGTTAAGAGAAAGAGTTGATGTCAGATGAATATAGCATTACATTTTGCGCTGCCCCACACTGAGGCTCTGCCAAAGTTTGATTAATGGGGAACAATGACACTGCACAATTTCCAGTTTATTCATGTTGGATCTTAATTTAATTAATCTTTTTCTATAAAACTTGATATTAACTAAATGTTAATTACTTTATTAAGACAGAGTCAAGCGGCATCATTCAGACTACTTAATAGTGTTTGGAACTTAAGGCAAAAATGGAGGTGGCTAATTCGCGACCAACTTAAAATCACCAAGATTAGCTTTTTTGCACTGTCTGAAGTGAGTCAGATAATTGGGCTGGAATTAACATCAATTTATGATTTTTTTTTTTAACTGTTTGCATTTTTAGATTCAGCACTAAATTGGGTAAATAAATTAGTTACACTTCATACACATTCTTGATGATGTATTAAAATTTAGGATCAAGGATATATCGGCAGGTTTTCGAGTCATTTCTTACTGAAGTATGGCTAAAACTAGGATAAGATGCAAGACAGAGTGACACTGCATTCCATTATCTCTATACTCACTGTGGTATGTAGGTTGTGCGTGAGAATTAGGAACAAAATAAAAGGGAGGAAAAACAAAAAAATATCTTAGACAACATTATATTAACAGTAAGAGAATAAAAAAAAAACGAAAAGAAGATCTAGTAGTTTCAGAAGAGAAGAACAGACAGACCCAGGAACACAAAGCAAGTTAGCGTATCTGAAAACAAAACTAAAAAACAAAAAAAAGAAATTATATATATGTATAAAACTGCTGGCAGCTACCAGTAAATTTATATTTAACAACAATGGCTAAATAGATCATATAATACAATATAATGCCCACTTAACATCACTTTTGTGGAATTGTGGAATTAAAAAATATTTTCATTATGAGCAAAACTATGACTTACTTGTGCAACTAACTGAAGAAAAGCCCTGCAATCCTGAGGCTGAAGTCATTTTTGTACCATGATTTGTGAAAAACCCATAAAAATGACTTGATGCACTGTAACCTTGTCAGCTGAACATGTGCAAACTACTCACTGGCAGTCCAAGAGCAACTGCATCGACAGGCTGGTAAAAAGGCCAGGCGAACTGGTGCCGCCACAGGGATTTGATCACTATGTTCTGCATATACTGCAGCTGGTTGGTCCTCCGGCCTTGCTTGCTGGGATTGGTCACCTCGGGAGGTGGGGGATTAACAAGCTGAGGGGGGTCCTGGTTGGTGTCTGTGGACATGACGGCTGCACAAATTCTTCTGGGTTCTGTTATCTTCTGTAAGTCATGTAGTGTTCACCTGACAGCTTGTCACACACTCTGAAAACTATGCATGAAGCAGGCTGGGGAATCGTCAAACCACACAATGTGGCCTGCTGACATAAAAGAATAGACTGTTACGATCATGTGGTTCTCCAAATATTAAATATAACACTATAAAAAGAGGAAGCGACTGATTACTTCACACCATTGATATAGTTTCAAAAACAGACTATATCTCATACCTTTTGAAGCTTATCACATTCATTTTACTGTATTATTATGTAAAACAATCTGCACGTGACTGTATAAAGGCTCTTTCCTTGCATGCTGAAAGGAGGCAATTGAGGTATTTCAGGCATCCAGTTAGAATGCCTCCTGGGCATACCTAACTGGGAGGAGACCCTGGGGTAGAACCAGAACCTGCTGGAGAGATTATACATCTCATCCGACCTGGGAATGCCTTGGGACCATGGGGAACTGGAAAGAGTGGCTGGGGAGAAGGATGTCTGAATACTGCAACCCGGCTTCAGATGAGCAGAAGACGCAGAGGCTGTGTAAAGGTTTAGTGGGCATGCGAACTGAGAAATGTTTTCTTGGCAAATACACTGACAAAATTTAAGAGGCTGTTTCACTGATGGTGTTGGAATCAGCTATGTTTATTTAGCTGTCTAGGAATCTGCCTGCAATTATTCCAATTTTAATATTTAGAGAAGGTGGAGAGATGGAGGTATGCATTGGATGGAAGAGGAATCAAGAGGTGAGAGGTGAAGAAGAAAGTGAAGACAAGGCGAAGTGAGTGGAGATGAGTGTCACGGGTGATTTGTGACAGGAGGACAGCAGCAAAAGTGAAAGCGAAGGTTTAGAGGATGGGAGCGAGATGGGCTATGAAGTATGGTTTGGAGCACTAACAAAAAGGCGGGAGGGCGAGCTGGAGCTGTTAAAGGTGAAGATCTAAGATTTTTATTAGGCCTGACTAGAATGGGCAAGATTAAAAATGAGTACATGAAAGGGTCAGCTTAGACTGAGGTTGCTACAAAGGATGATAAAGATGGAGCTGCTAGGTATGAAGAAAAGAGAAAGACAAGAGAAGAGATTCTTAGATGTAGTGAAAGAGAACATGGAGAGTGTTAGTGTGACAGAGGAGGGTGCTACAGATAGGGTGAAATGAAGGGAGATGACCCATTGTGGTGACCCTTAAAGGGAGCAGCAGAAAGGAGCAGGTGATTTCGATTTTTTCTTATTTCAGTTTTATTTGCAGTTCTAATGCATTTCAATTAATTTCGAGGGAGGCTTTGTTCATTTCAGTTTAGTTTTTAAATAGCTTCCAAAACTTTATTCTTCAAATATTATTATATTTTGTTGGTCTAAGTTAACACATTATATTTCAAGACAAACACATTATTGTGAACGCATCCTTTTCTCAATAAATAAAACCAAACTGGGGAAGACTAAATGCATTTCATGTATTTAACTTTAAGTTTTAGTGAGGTGATATTACTGTTTATCTATTTTAACATTTAAATCTATTTTCCTTTATTCCAGATCAAATGTTTCTTCAAATCTAATTTTATTTCATTTGCTCATTTTACTAAACATCGCCACTGGAGAAGGCAGTGAGAGTCTGCATGATCTCAGACGCGGTATAAATCTCAACCTAGCTCATGTAATATCATACCATTAAATACAAGTCAACTAATATAATGCTAACTTAACGGAGTAAGAAGGAAGAATCGGATTGTCAAGTTTTAAATGAGCACGACAGAGTTAAATAATCAGGAGGCCAGCTCTTGGGAACACTAACCAGTCACGTTCAGCACGTTAGCTTCATTTGGCTAGCAGGTTAAGGTAAACCTATATGGGCGCATTGAGAGACAGATTTAAGTCGTCACTGCAAATGGGCAATAAAAAAAAACACCACAGTATCTTGTGCAGTGCCTACTGGGGTTTGTGTATTACAATTGGGCCTCGCTCTGCCGCGGTTAACTTACCACTTACAAAGTTTTCATAGGGACGCCAGTCGCTGTTACCTGAACGCTCGCAATTACCTTCAGATAACGGCAACACATACATGTACCACATAACTTGTTTCGCAGAGGATGACGGGAGAGTCACGAGTGTTTACCAACTCGTTTTTTCTTCTTATGAAGGCACTTTAAAATGCTAGTTTCTATTTAAGACCGTTCGCGCCGCACCGAAGGCCAAACAGAGGGGAAAAAAGTCGCGATACGGTAACTCCTGGCTGCACTTAGACCAGCTGAAAACGTCCACACAAACCTGCTGCGGGCATGGCTTCAAGTAACAAGCTACCCTTCGTCGAAAGCTTCGGTGACCAATTTTTTTTAGCCAAAGTTAACAGCGTATACCGCCGCCTGCTGTGTCGGAGGGTATCGACAATAAAACCAAAATGACCGAAAGTAGGGCTGCTCAATTAATCGAATTTTAATCACGATTACGATCTGGGCTTTCAACGATCATTAAAAATGACTGAGCCGATTATTAGCCCCTCCCTCATTTATCCGCGACACCTTAAAGGCCGTCTGTGAAAATATTGTCGGGCATAAACCAGTCCGTGGCGCAAAAAAGGTTGGAGACCGCTGATTAAGAGGACCCGAGGGAAGCTCGGAAAGCTAAGCAGAAGTTATTTGGAGAGTGACTGCCGTTGGTTGAAAAGAGAGTTTAAAAAAAAAACTTCAGTGGTGTTGCACACTATTTTATATTATTTTTTTAAAGTTATTGTTAACCCTTTAAAGCCGGTCAGAGCAGCACGCTCCGTTTTGCGTAACTATTTTTAAATCCCTGTAGAACCTGAACCGTGTAAGCTAGCGCAATAATTTGTTTTGCATATGAAACCGGAGGAGTTGTACTTACATCTGATGCCATCAGCTTGTCCTCGGTCACGGTTTCGTTCCACATATAGCTTTGCAAAAATTGCATAAAAAGCGCTTGCAGGAACAAAAACATAATATTCCAGAAACAGGCTTCGCCGTTCCTATCAGCTGTTCGTAACACTTCCCACAGTGAAATGATGCACATGCTGTTTTCTTTGCAAATTTGCATCATAGGATTGTTTTTTGTTTTTCCTGCAGTATATAAAAATTGCTGTATCTCCAAAATAAAACTATGAAGACACTCAAAATAAATTTCCTGTTGTTGTAAACTATTTTTTGCAACTTTATTGTATTTAAAGTTTTGAGGGATAAGCCTCTTAAATTTCTCCAAGTAGAAATATATGTAAACAAAACAAAAGCGATTTTCAATTTTTTTTGTAGTTTATTGCACTTTTTTGCAATTTATGTAATTACTATGGACTTAATGCATACATATTATTAAAATATGGGCTATAACAGTTGTATTGATGTATAGCAACTTGAAATGCTCCCACAAATGGCACTACAGCATGTAAAAAAATAATATAAGCTCTGGTGGACTTGGTTCTATAGTAGGTCTTAAAGGGTTAAATAAATATCGTCAAATAATCGTGATCTCAATTTCAGTGAAAATAATCGTGATTATCATTTTTGCCATAATCGAGCAGCCCTAACCGAAAGTGTAACGGTCCCGAGAGGAGAGCGTTGATTTTTCTTCTTCTTCCGGCTGCTCTCTTTAGGTGTCGCCACAGTGGATCATCAGTCTCCACCTCACCCTGCGTCTAGCTTCCTCCTCTGCCACACCAACCCCGCATGAACCTCTTCACTACATCCATGAACCTCTTCTGAGGTCTTCCTCTTTTTCTCCAGCTTGGCAACTCCATCTCCAACATCCTTTGTCCAGTATATCCACTACCCCTTCTCTACACACTGTTCAGCTGTCTTCAAGCTGATCAACCTTGCTCTCAGGTACTCATTTCTAATCTTGTTCATTCTGGTAATTCAGAATGAAAATCTCAGCATCTTCACATCTGCCATATCCAGCTCAACCTCCTGTCTTCCTATGAGTGCCACCATCTACAAACCATATATCATAGCAGGTCTCTTTATGATCTTCTAAACCTTCCCTTTGACTTGTGCTGCTATCCTTCTCATGTTCATCTCCACCATTGCCTGCACACTCCTCTTCACCTCTCTTGTGCACTGATTTAAACTCCCATTTAAACTCATCCACCTTCACTACCTTTATTCTTTGGATTTTCAATGTTACATGTGTTTCGTTCTCATTCACACATATTTAATATGTCTTGCTTCAAACGGACTTAAATGCTCATACCTACACCTTTCCAGACTCTTTTCCACCTGCTCCCTACTCTCTGTACATCATAGTCCACTGACCTTATCAGTCAACCTGTCCATTACCACTGCAAATAAGAAGTGGTTTGGAGCCAATCCCTGATATAATCCCAACCCTCCTTCAAACCCATCTGTCACTCCTATTGCACACCACACCACTGTCTTGTTGTCCTCCTAGATGTTCTGCACCACCTTAAGATAAAGATAAAGTTGTGATGCTGGTCTATAAAGCTCTGAATGGTTTAGGACCAAAATACATCAGTGACCTCCTGACCCAGTATGAACCTTCCAGATCCCTCAGGTCATCTGGAACCGGTCTTTTATCAGTTCCCAGAGTCAGAACCAGACACGGAGAAGCTGCATTCAGCTTTTATGCTCCTTATATCTGGAACAAACTCCCAGAAAGCCTCAGATCAGCTGAAACACTCAGTTGATTTAAATCCAGGTTGAAGACTCACCTGTTCTCAGCTGCATTTGAATAAAGCACCAAATCCACACTTTTAAGCTTAAATTTCAAAACTTACATTTAACTACTGATTTTATCTACTGTTCTGATTTTATCTGTTTTGATTTTATATACTGTTTTGTTTGTTTGTCTGTTTTTTTTGTTTGTTAATTTGTTTGTTTGTTTGCTTGTTTTAATCAATTTTAAATCATGCTTTTTATTTGTTTTTGTTTCTAATGTCTCTGTAAAGCACTTTGAATCACCTTGTTGTTGAATTGTGCTATACAAATTAACTTGCCTTGCCTTAAGATATTTCTTTGCCGCATTTCATCTCTTGTACCCAATCATATGCCCCATATATTCTCTAGAAACAATGGAACTCATCCTGACCTTCTCTAAACGTCTTTATCAACAGTTGTTTTTAAAATGTTTTATAAAAATGGAAGATATAATAATGAATGACATGCAAAACTCTCTGTTTAATGGATTGTGGCAGTATGCGCGTAAACACGTTGGTTTGCGTCCCGCCGTGAAAACCAAAGAAGAAGAAGAGCGTAACACGCATGCGCAAAGCCACAGCACACCACATTCCCCGCTTCTCTTTCCCTACAGGCAATCATCCAAGAGCAAGTCACTTGCTGTATACGTTCTCCATGATCGTCTGAATACACATACATGGTGTTTTTTTTTTTATCCTTTACAGTGTTTACGAGGAGTAACAATCTGACCGTGAAGCTCCATTAATCTGTGAGTACCGTCTTTATGACTGAATCCTCATTGTGTGAATGGAGGGCCCCTCCATGGTACCTCAGCCAGTTTGTCAACAGCACCAGTGCATTTCGAGTAGCGGCGGCTGCATCATCAAATAACCTTTAGCGTCTATATAAAACCACCAGTTTTAAAGTGGCGTTATCGTTGAGGGTTAAACATCTGAATAGTGATATAACAGCGTGGCTAGCTGTCGTTCAAATACGATCTTAGTCAAGAGTTGAATTTTCCAACCAAGGGAGTCCGTATCGCCCTTTGTTTGATATTCTCCTTTCTCGCACGTTTGTTCTATTTAAACGCGAATTCATGTTAATATATTGCAAACAGATGCCATCTAGTCTTAGCTGAATGCATTTGCGTTTCTGTTTGGTGGTTTTAAGTAGCCACAGCGAAGTAATGCAATGCTAGCTAGCTAAAGCTAGCTTAAATGGCTAAACTTGGAGCTAAATGAGAAAGCAGCAACACGAACAAGAGAAAATAGCTGTAGCCTGTACCAACTGGGGTAAATGCGGCGTTTAGCAAAAACTGCAGCTCACATGAGGAGCATAAAACTAAAAGGAAACATCGTGACCTAAACGGCAAGGTGGTTTCGTATATACTTTGTACATTTTTATCATTATGCAATATATACCATTGTTGTCATGTGAGATGGAGAAAGAGGTTTGCCCTTTCATTGCATTTTAATACCACTATCAGACTAAATATCGACTGTATTCAGTCTAAAATTCGTTTTAACTTGACTGTCAGTGAATGTTGCAGTCAGTGCAGGGAGTTATGACCATTAAAAAAAAAAAAAAAAATATATATATATATATATATATATATATATATATATATATATATATATATATATATATATATATAGTCTACATTGACTAACTTTAATTTCAGGATTTTAGAGACTAGAAAAAAATTGCATAGTCATCATGTAAATAAATAAACACAAACTAGAAAATTTCTGAAGAAATTCCGAGTGTGCCAGTGTATCTGCTGCTTGAAAACCTATCAGAAACTAAGAATAGTTTTTTCAAACATGTAAGATTTATTGGGTGCATAAAACAGTTGGTTTGAAAAAGTTCAATGAAAAAACAGCTAGAAACATATGTTGAATGGTCATTTTAATAGCAAAGGAATTGGATAGTATGTCTTATTTTATTTTAGGCGTAAACATTCACAGGCATTTACACAGTAGTAGTTAATCAAGTTAATGATGCAGTAGTGAAGTTTATAAATACAATCATGTTGTTATCACTTCAAAAAGCGGCTTTAGTATTTTTGAGTTTTTGTTTTGAAAGGCAAGTTTAATTTGTCTAAACTTATTTTAAACCAGTTGTTTGTCAGTCACCAAGTGTCTGAGCGTGAAAGAGACGGTTTGAAACATGTAATCATACTATCCAGGCTGTCAGTGATATTGTTCATGCAAACCTCTTGAAAAGTTACTGAGGCTCGTTGTTATATCTGTTCATTGGTATTTATAACTGGTATACTGATCAGCACCAGAAGCATAAAGAATCTTTTATGGTATTAATTTTTTCCTCTGCTTTAGCATAGTACACAGTAGATGCTAATTTCTTCACCATGGCAACTGAAGACAAGAAACCAGAGACTGACACAAAACCTCCAGTAGCACCGTCAGCATCTGCCAGCCAAAGCAAGGTTTGAATTTTTGGGACTATCGCTATTCTGTTCCAGCTGTAGCCTTTAGGGCCAGGAAATAGCCATAGTTAGGATTTATAAGAGAATGTATTTTGTTTAATATAGACTTAGATGAATGTCAGTATATTTGTCACATCTCAGCCAAGAGTTGTTAAATGTTGTATTTCCTTTTCACTCACAGTCGGCACCTGCAAAGCCAAACTACAGCCTGAAGTTCACATTAGCAGGCCACACCAAAGCTGTGTCCTCTGTCAAATTCAGTCCAAGTGGAGAATGGCTCGCCAGCTCATGTGAGTAAAAATCACTGCTGGAACTACCTTTTTTTTTTTTTTTTTTTTTCACGACTTAATAATTATCAATAAATTATTGCAGCTTCTTGTTGAGTTTTAAGATTGATGATGTGTTGTTTTTTTAACCTATGCTGAGTGCGTATTCATTCTGTCTTTACAGCTGCTGATAAACTGATCAAAATCTGGGGCGCGTATGACGGCAAGTTTGAGAAAACCATATCTGGACACAAACTTGTGAGTTTGACTAATTCTTAGCTATACTCCTGCTGTGTTAATGGTTTTGTTTTTTATTGGCTGGACTAATGTAGAGCAACTGTAGCATCCTTGATGTTTAGTCAATTGGGATCAGATGTTTGGAGTCGTTACTAAGAGCCAAGCCACGGTTCCATTAGTTCTTACATTGGCCCCATGCTAGCTGTTTTCAGAGCTTCAAGTCCTGATCAGTTCCCATGAATCTGCAGGGTATATCTGATGTGGCCTGGTCCTCTGACTCCAACCTCCTGGTATCTGCATCAGACGACAAAACCCTGAAGATTTGGGACGTCAGCTCGGTAAGATGGGAGATTATTTAAATGATTCTGCTGAAATGTGTGATGTAATACTAAACTCTGTTTGCTGCGCATACATTTTAGCAAGCTGCACAGGTATATTACCATCATAGAATATTTGACCAACAGTTGTGGTTATTTTTATTTTAGCTATCCAGCAGTAGGGAGTCTAGTGATGTTATCTGGCATGGGATCTTCTTTCTAGAAGAATCATAAAGATAAATAAGAAAAACCATGATTAGCTGTGGCACAATTATGAGTATGATCTTGGATGAGTGATTGGCAGGTATCAGCGTGGCAACTGAAGTGTAGAGGCACTAACTACAACTATTAGGTTAGCTCATGTAGGTAATTGATTGTCACTTTTTTACATAAATGAAACATGCACAGCACAAAAGAGTTGGAACATCTAAAAAACATTAGTAAGGAAAAATATACAGTCCTATGCAAAACTCTTGAGCCATCCCATATTTGGAGTGAGATGTTCATGTAATTTTTAAAAAGGTCTTGTGTTTTTAGGCTTTCTGAAGGTCATTCAAAATTTTCTTTGAATGACCTTCATAGGATGCTTTTTCACTCATTTTCAGTCCAGGCCTAGTTCCTGACCATTTTAGGAAGAATGTTTTTTGCTTTTGTAAAGCCACGTAACTCAAAGGATGCACTTTTTTTTCTTATATTTAACAGACAACTTTGGAAAAGAACCAATTTTAAATTTTATCTCTATTTATTTATTTTTTACTAAGAGCCTGCCACGAAAACTGCTAATATGTGCCCATTTCTTTTGTTGAGAAATGCCAAATATAAGTTTGATGGGATGAAATAATATTTTTGTACCAACCAGGTGATTTCCCCTAGAACTATTAGCTGAAGACTTGGCATATCTCAGCATGGTGTACAGCGTGTCCTTTACAAAAAAGGAAACAGGACAAGTAAAGGGCAAAAGAATTGGCAGGCCTTAAAACTATCTATGACAGATTAAATATGAAAATATCTGAAACAGTCCTGAAACAGACTCTGAGAAATGCACCTGGCGCTTCAGTTGATCTACTGTTTGCTGAAGCCTCATCATAAAATGCCCTCCCCAGAGCTCGGACATTATTGAAGCAGTGCAGGATCATTTTGACAGAACAGAACAAAGGGCAGCCAACATCCAAAGAGGAGCATAGGATGTCCTCCAGGAAGCCTGCAGAAATAGTCTTGAAGACTATTTTCTTAGCACAGTATAAAGAAACAAGGGCTGGCTCAAGACTTTTGTATAATACTGTAAGATGAATATTATAAACACGTACTTTAAAATACTCAGCTGATCTTTGTCCAGTCCTGTGCAGTAGGCTGAGTCATCCACTGCTCTCTCCCCACATCGCCAGCTTGGTCTTAAGCCTGAATCTGTGAGAGCTGCACCCCAGGCTGACAGCCTGTTCTGACTATGACACAGATATTATGCAGTATTGCTGGTACTGCTAAAAATACTGATTTCATTTTCACAATCAATGTTGAGAATATTTGTTGACTGCTTGAATGCATGACTTCAACTAAATCTATGGGGAGGCTTGTTATTCAGGCCCTTATACTGAAAAAGATCATCTCATGATCATTTGGCTGGACTTACTATTCCTGTCTGAGAGAACAATGCAATCTGTGATTGGTTAACTTGTGGGCAATCTCCCCTTTATTTACTCTACCTGCACATTCTCATTCTGTTACTGGGAGAAGATATCACATGCTCTTTTCAGAGAAGTTCAGAGACATTATGACATGCTTACTTAGTTAGATTTGCTTCTGAATTTCTTTGTAAATTTAGCTGAAGTCATGTGCTGATTTTGTCGGATGATGTTGCGTTTATCAAATTCGGATCTTAGCAGAGCGACAGATTAGAAATGGCTTGGAAGTTGCTGATTAAAATGTATTAATGGGTTATTTTATATGGGCCTATTTTCTGATAATAGAGTCAGAAAAATATGTAAACAAGAAGGCTTTGTTTGGGAGTACTACTTGTAATAGAATCTCAGTGTGTTGGAAATGCGGTGTACTGCTGTAAAAAAGGGGAGATAGTGATTTGGTAAGGCTCGGTCTACATCGCTGCTGTGTCTCTTATCATTATACTTTTATGAAGTATGAAAATGAAATCCATGTAGACTCTTAGGTTCATATCAGTGGTTTCTGCTGATGTTAAAATTGTATTACATTTAAAGCTGCACTTGTAGTGTGGTTTAGTTGAAGATGGTCCTGGGTTTTTCAGTGTGGGTGAGAAATGTGACATTTCGACCAATTTTCTCTCTAATCCAGGGGAAGTGCTTAAAAACTCTGAAAGGTCACAGCAACTACGTCTTCTGCTGCAACTTCAACCCCCAGTCCAATCTTATTGTGTCAGGATCGGTGAGTACCAAGCTCTTGGCAAGAAACAAGTCCTACCTAAATGGAAAGCAGATGTTAGACCTTTGCGAAAGCTCTCACTTTGAGCATTAGAAGCAGTTTCTGAGTGGTTTTCCAAAAAATGATTATTTTTTTTCTCTTCCGTTTCTAGTTCGATGAGAGTGTAAGGATATGGGACGTGAAGACTGGGAAATGTCTGAAAACGCTGCCAGCTCATTCTGATCCAGTCTCTGCTGTAAGTTAATTTTTTATAATTAATTAGACAAATGCTCTGGCTTTAATATTAACACTGTATTAAAGGCATGATGGTCTGCCTCGGCTTGCAGGTTCACTTCAACAGAGACGGCTCTCTGATCGTGTCCAGTAGCTACGATGGCCTTTGGTGAGTACTTGGATCCTCCTGAGACTCTCTGGCCACAGTTCGGGGAACATGGGTGCTTTTTAAAAGAACAAGCTTGCCTTTGATAAGAACTGGAAATGCTCTATGTCTGGCATATTTGCTCTGCGCTCGAGCTAAAAAGAATCCCTTATCATCCCATTGTAGCTGATGTGGATGACTTTCTAGTCATCTGGTGTGAGATTTATTTATTTTTACACGGAAATGTCTCTCAGTTAATTGTGTTATCTTTCATTCACAGTCGAATCTGGGACACAGCATCAGGGCAGTGTTTAAAGACACTGATAGGTAAGATCAGTCACACACGTGTTCCAATTTTTCTCGTTTGATTTGATTTGTTGCAGAATGTGCTAATTAAACGATTGATTAGTGACAGCAAATCTAATTAGTTTTGTATTGAGGCATGAAAAATGCAATCAGGTTGAAGCTTTGAGTTTTTTCAGTTTTGTTTTTTTTTTTTTTAAACGTGTCTTTGTGATCAATGCGTTCTTGTTTTTTGTGTTTCTTAGATGACGACAACCCTCCTGTGTCGTTTGTAAAGTTTTCCCCCAATGGGAAATACATCCTGGCTGCTACACTGGATAAGTGAGTATAGACGTTGCTCAGTTTTGTGGCTTTCCTTCACACTATCGCATGACGCTTGCTAATCGGGGGGGGGGGGGGGGGGGGGTGCTCGATTGTTGGGGTCTCTCACTGTAAAGCGCCTTGAGGTGAGTGATGTTGTGATTTGGTGCTATATAACTAAATCTGAATTGACTTCTTAAGGAGCTGTACAGTTTTTCACAAGCACTACTTGGATTTCACCAGCAGGAGGCAGCACAACATCACAGTGAGCTGCTGTCTGTTTATTTGACTGTCGATTTTAAACTTCCTTTTGTATTTCTTTTAGCACGCTGAAGCTGTGGGACTACAGCAAAGGAAAGGTAATTGCCTTTGAAAGCTGTTGAAAGGCTTGATTATCATTCCGTTCTTTTATTCTAACTGCTTTTATTTGTCAGTGTTTATGTATTAAGAGTTCAGAAATTTTAAATCATAGATGCACATTCCCAGTAGTGTCCTAGCCTCAGTAATGATGGCATTTTATTTTGCTTTAAGATGTGAAATGTTTGTTTAGTAATGAATAAAACTGCAGATTTTACAGTTTTGTCATTTTTGATTGTATAACACATACAAATAACTTCTGTTTTTCTAACATTTCAGTGCTTGAAGACATACACGGGCCATAAAAATGAGAAGTACTGCATATTTGCAAATTTCTCTGTCACTGGCGGGAAGGTAAGATCATTTCTTTGAGAAAATGAATGTTTATATTTTGTTTTTATTGGTGCTTTGAGTTTCAGTGTTACTTTAAAATTACAAAATGGTCCTTTTGAAATCACTTATGTGTGCAAAAATAACTCTGAGCCCAAGTGCCGCTGCTCTTTTGCAGTGGATTGTGTCGGGCTCAGAAGACAACATGGTTTATATCTGGAACCTGCAGACGAAGGAGATTGTGCAGAAACTCCAGGGCCACACAGGTACTGCAGATGCACTGTGACTGAAAACGCAGATAGAATAGCATTTTTGTATGGGGACTAAAAGTCAGAGTTAGTTGTCTTTTAGAATCACTTTGCATTTATTTAATTAAATATTTGAAGGCGCAGCTCATTTTTAAGACAGAAATTTGCAGCTGTGTTTTAAATATTGTGTTCTGGTGCAATCTGTTCTTTTAATTCATCATTCTTTAAATTTTCTTCCTGTACTTTTTTCAGATGTTGTCATTTCGACTGCCTGCCACCCCACAGAGAACATCATCGCATCTGCGGCTTTAGAAAACGACAAAACCATCAAGCTATGGAAAAGCGACTGCTAAGCCATTTTGGATCTTTTGGGCCACTTGTGTTCCTTTTGTTTTTTTATATATATATATATATATAATTTTCCTACATTTTATTGTAAGACAGGAGGACTTTTGTTTTCTAACAGAGAGCTCCTGCTGGATTGGAAGAATGAAATTAAACTCCATGAAATGTCATGACATTCAGCCAGAAGAACCAAACCAGACACATCATCCACACACAGTTCTGCAGCGGACGTTATCCCCTCATCAAAGCATGTGCCAGATTTCGATGTCTCATTATGGAAATTTGTGATTGGTTTTTTTTTCTCTCCCTCGTTTTACTTTGCAGCAATATTCTGGTGCTTCAGTATTTTATTTTTTTTAAACACTGCATTAACCTCGATGTCACTGCCTCATAACAGTCTTCACAAGCACGATTCTAGTCTTGTACAATGAATATAATGGTTATTTGGTCCTTCGTGGTATTTTATTTTCTGCCTTTGTGTAACTCAGTAGTACCATTTACAATCAGTGACTTTAAAGAAAAGAGGTGACGGTATACCTGAGGACAACTACTTAATACTTAAGGACTTCGGATCTTAAGTGAGTGCTTTATGCCCTAACAAGATATTTTAAAAAACTCTTTTTTTTTCTTTAGGGCAACAAACCAGAATTTGACACAAGTGCAAACATTGAGAATGTTTAAAATTCTTCAAGATTTGCTACAAAAATCAAAATGACCCTGAATGACCTTTAAAAAAAAAAAAAAGAAGTACTTACTAACACTTGACCGTTCACAACAGTGACCAAATGCAGTTGTGTTCCAGTATTTGTACATACAACAACGCCACGTGTCGCAGTTTGATTACTTTAGCTGTCTTTGTGTTTTTGTTCTCTGCTTGACTAGCTGATAGTTCTGCACATGAAGCCAGCAGGCTGCTTTTCCTGTAGTTAACCTGGATTCTATGTAAAATATGTTTGCATCTGACAGCTGTAATTCACATCTGAATAAAAACAGTTTTTGTATGTTTCACCCCGAGTCGTTGACAGTTTCATTTCTGTACACCTAACACAAATCAACTGGAAACGCTCACTTAAAATTTTTTAATAACCTTTTTTTTCCTGTCCATGAACGAAGAACATCAGAGAACAACCCACGAAGAACAGATGACAAAATTCCATTTTCTTAAAAATAGACAAAATATAATGAAAGAAGATACTCCCATCTTGCAGCGACAGGTTAAAACATGGCAAAGTAAAAGCGACACAGTTACCAAAGTGCCAAAGCTTACTATTACTCCTGTCTTACATTTTCAATCTGAAAATTATCTCTTGCCGTCAAATAAGCTTTTCCACAATGTACATAACAGCCCACAGTGAGAAGGGAAAGAACAGAGTACATAAGCAAGGGATAAAATTACTTTTGTACAAAAATAGAGCTTTTACCAAGTGTTGTTTTTTTTAAACTACAACATTTTACTGTTTATGCCACAAAGAAAGCAGTGATTGTGTCACATGTTCAGCTTGTCCTGGTTACTTTTTTTTCTTTTTGAACATACAATTGTTAAGCAACACATACATTTCAGAGGGTTTCAAATCTTAACCATTTTTCCCTCTCTTTCATAGTTTACTAAGGTCCCATAAACTGCTGAGAAGCTGGTTTGAGTTTAACTGCTGCAATTCTGCTGGTTGATCAGGATTTTTTTTTATTAAGGTCAAAATGCAAACAAATCCTCGGGGGGGGGGGGCAAACACCATGAAACGCTTGAAGAACACCTGCCGTGAAACCGTTTGGTCTGAATCACTCGTCTCCTTCTTTCAATGTTGGAAATCCTTAAGGAATAGAGCTGTCGATATATATATTTATAAATATATACACATATACATATTAACAAAATATAGCATTCAATGTAGGTAATCATTCTTTGCAGGTGTCCATTTCTTTCTTGTCAAGATCGATTTATGGCTTAAGATAGCTGCTGTCACTAATCACAGTAGAAGGAGACATCGGACTCAAAAGAACAGGAGAATAATCGTTTTAACACTTGGGTCACCCGGTTGGAAAACGAGCATTGGATTGTTTTATCATCTGCTTTTCTTGATGAAAATCAGCCTCTAAAAATAGTTTCCTTTGAAATTGTATGAACGTTTTTGATTTAACAGACAAACAAGTATGTATATATAGATATATATATCTTTTTTTTTTCAATAATATAAATACTGTAAGCTCAAGCTGGCAGTCAATACTGTCACATGGATAGGTTGTAATATTCAGGCCACCTCAATGAAAATAGAGAATAAGAATCAAACACAAAGCCAATTGGTCTTTTTGACGTTATTGCTACTTTACTCAGTTTTACTAAGCACAGATACTGAGGTTTTGTCTGAGCCAAAGGAATATTGATGATAGTAATGCGGTTAGAAAGTGCCTTCTTTTTGTTAACAACAAAAACAACAACAACAACGACAACAAAAATTCAAGTTATGTTGCAGCGCTCTTTCTATTCCACTAGAAGGAGCTCGCAGCTCTTAAACTGCTACTACATCCCTCCCATTCCTCTTACCCAAACTTCTCCCTCACCCAAAGTAAACCTTGCAGTCGTGCTTGAGCTCTATAGCATCTGACATTTCAGAGCCAGCGTGTATGAACTGACTTTTTGATTTTTTTTCATCGTAAGACAAAAGAGATCATTGGCCATCTGGGGGATCAGTTTCACAGAGGTGGAATGACATTTACAAGTTCTCTCCCAGCGCGTGCTATTTATTATAAAACTAGCACCAAATAATGATGAAAAACGGACATACGGACATTTTACAGACTGGTTTGTTTTTTTCTGAGTCAGAAATCTATGGAGTCTTGATGACCCTCAAACTTGATTATAATTGATTAATGTGCTAATAAACTCAACATCAGTAGCTGACAGCTAAACTAAGCTCCGATTGCTTCCCACGAGTTTCATTTTTCATAAACCAACTGCGAGACTGGATATGATGAAATATACATGAAACACCAGCTGATTAAAAAAAAATTGTTTTATCATTTTAAGCGTGGATTTTATTTCATACGCTTAATTTACTTACATTTTCAGTGCAATTCAGATTTTCATTTATCCATTACTATCAAGCAAATTATTTTCAAAGGGCACACTCTCAAGACTCCACACATTTCCTCAGACCCCATTAAAAATCTGACTTTTATCAAAATGTAATGAAAACACAGTGCTCGGGTTTCTTTTTTTTCTCTTTTGTTTCCCAGGTTCAGATAGTGTAAAGGTGCTTATGAAAGAGTAGCAAAGATGCAGATATAGAAAGAAAATCCTATTTAAATCTTTTTAACCGTCATAAGTATTATTATTATCTGCAGTAGCAAAGCTGGTGCTTTTTTTTTAAATTTGGTTTTTTACACTTGGTGAGTTTGTTTGAAATCCTGGTGACACCTGCTGTAGTGTGACCTATCACAAAGTTTAGGTTTGAGTACTTTCGCTGGTGTTTATATGTCCTTCTGTTTCCGGGCAGATTTTTGTCATCGAGGGTTACCATGTCAGAATTTGTTTTAGCCCTTACTTATAGTGGCCACATTTACTTGAGAGGCTTTGCCTTTTTGCCAGGCCACCGCTGTAAAGAGCAGTTTTCTCTTAATAACTTGCCTGGTTAAATACAAGTTTGAGTTAATTTCAATCAAATGTGAGTAAACCCGAGCTAAATAACCCCTAAATATCTTTAAAAAACAACAACAACAAAACCCTTGGTATTATTTTCTCCTGCCAGTAAAAAACTTGCAGTGGACCCACATTTGACAAACACATTTCTTTAAAAGATCTCAGATCTGTGGACAATCTTTGGAAATGCAATTGATGCATAGTTTTGCAGCAGCTGCAGCATTTACAGAAAAGCAGAGGAGGGGGGAAGCAGAATATGGGCATAAAGCATATTTATACACAACATGTATATATGTAGAAACATGGATATTTAACATTTCAGTTCAACTTATACGACACTTGGTTGTCCAGAGAAGTGCAGAGAGAGCGAGTGTGTGTGTGTGTGTCCCTCTGAGGTGTTAAACAATTGTGGCGTTCCTGATTGGGTCGGGGTCAGAGTCCACCTCAGAGGTCAATTACATCGACATCAGCTCTCTGTTTAGAAACCCGACTCCACGGTCATGAGGTTAAGTGCCAAGTAACAAACAAACAAACAAATAATGGCTCCTGCTGCAACAGCAACAAGTACATCTCTCACATACTGTATATGGTCTAATCCTAAATGGGTATCAAGAACTGAAGGTCCGAAGGATGGAGGCAGAGGTAAATTGTGCATTGCGGTTGTTAAAAGTGAAAACTGAAAATAACGTCAATACTGTTTCTGTACAGGTAGATATGAGGTGTTTTGAAAAGCTAATACCCGCTGTGTTGAGCAGAGTGTGGAGGTGTAAATGGTGTGCTGGAATTCACATGAAACGCGAAGTGGAGAGGGTGGAGAATGGACGATAAGGAGCTAAGAGGCTGGCAAAACTAGGACGTTTACCCACAGTGTGAGTGTGCACAAACTTTCCAGGCGTCCAAGCTTGTCGTGATGAAGGCCAAATGTTGGAAATGTTACTTTCCAAAATATATGTTGTTCCTCCGTGTGCTGGTAGCCTTTCAGAGCATCCAGTGGGCTGTAAAGCTTACAGTTGGGTACTTTAAAACAGCCTGAATGGTCCTGTGTGTAGATTGTACATAACAAACTTTCCCAACTCTCTGTCGAGCAATACGCGAACTGAAGGGTTGATAAGTGGACTACCACAACATTCTCCCCAGTGTTGCACAGTGTTTAGAGTAAGACATGGTTGTATTTGTTGGAATTGGGCAGAGACCTGAGGGTTTTGAGCTCTTGCAACCTTGTTAACCCACCTCTGAATTCTCCAGAAAGCTCACACATTGAAAAAAGAACACAGCTAGTGCAAGACCTGACGTGCTTAGTTGAGTCAGGCAGGAACAGACAAGTTCCTTTAAGCAGACTTATTTCCCCGAACCAGCCCGCCCCTCTTAATTAAGTTCAGTCCTGAAAGACAGTGAGGGCTCAGGTCCAAGTCTAAACAGCCCAAGGCTCTCAAGAGCCCACGATTGTCCCGATCACAATGTTGAGTGTCCAATTATGACATCATTACTGTTCAATATATGTGTGCATATATATATATATATATATATATATATATATATATATATATATATATATATATATATATATATATATGCAAGAGCAATTCTGTCTTTATGTGTTAAAACCTGATCATCTCAGCTTTTTCTTGTCAAGGTGTAGGAAAAGTAATGATGAAAACAATGGCTCAATATGTTTCTTTTGTCCTCTGTCCGTCCTCATTTCAGTCCACCGTTGTCACTCGTCTTGCTGCGTGGTTTTCATATATAATATTTCTTATTCGTATTTATATTTTTTACAAGGTATAAAACAGACCCATGGGCGTGACGGATTCATTGTTTGAAAACATCTAAGCGAGGCGAGGGGGTAGAAGGGACGGAGGAGGTGAAAAAGAGGGAGGAAGGGGGAGGTTCTCCATCCAAGGCTGTCTTGTGATTTGTCCCTTGCTGGAGATTTTTTATTTTTTTTATTTTTTTTAAAAAAAGGAAAAAGGCCCCCCTCTTGATCCAAGGCTGATGAGGAGGGTTGGGTGGAGGTAAAGAGGGTTCAACCCCTCACCTCTATTATGTCATTTGATGTGGGGCTTCTAGCATCTCCATAAGGAAGGTGTCAATGGGCGTGTCGCCGATGAGCTTGAAGAAGAACAGGTGCTCTAGACACTTAAGACCGATGGAGCGCAGTGCAGGCAATCGCAGCAACAGCTTAGCAAATCTGTCACAACACAAAACAAGAATTTAGCACAGGATGAAAAGCTGAAATAATTTTAAAGTATTTCTAAGCTTGCAGTTTCAGGGGCATTAGTTTTGGCATAAATATGCACTTTGTCATAAGCAGGCGCTCACCCATCCAGCTGCAAGTTATGATTTAAGAGAACTGGTGATGCTTGCACACACAGGCCTCACATTAAATATAAGACTAAGAAAAACCTGTTTTGAGCAAATGGCAAAACTTCAGTGCAAAACTATCACACAATAATAATTTTAATAGTTTTTTATGCAGCTGTAGATGGGTTTCAGCAAACTTTCAAGCTGAAAATAGCCACGAAAAAGCCACAGATGTGCCAGAAACTGCAATTCCTGACACAACCACTTGAGGCAGATTCCAAAAGCTAACCAGTCCCCATATACCCTCATGATAACATGCCCAACATGTTTGCAACCAAATGTAGTAAATATCTATACCCCCCTTGTTTTTGATGACCAAAATTGCCATCCCATTAAAAAAACACAAAGAATTAGTATCACATAAATCAAGCTTATACTATAAGTTAAAACATCATCTACTGTATCAACTCAACTAATACGGTCACATTTGGTTTAAAAAAAATCCAAATTCTGTCAATGATTCATATACCAATTCACAACATCAATTTTTGATATACAGTCTATGTCAAAACTGATAACACGGTGAACTCAAAGCTACTGATAAAACACGTTTCTTGTGTGGATGTACTTCAAGCTTTTTTCTTTGACTTCTACCTCATGAGAGGCTGTCTGGGTTGAGACTTTAAATATTAATAACAGCTGCAACAATAAACACACTCGTGCTCTTGATTTTCTCAGCACCGCAAACTGGTAATGTAACAATAAGGGGTCGGTGTTTATGATCTTACCTGCCAGGCTGCTCTGGGTATTTCTGTTTGCAGTAGGCCTCTAAAGACGCGTAGACTTTCTCTCTCAGAGCTTCTACTTCGCCTGGGTTGGACAGACCTTTAGAGTCTGCGGAGAGTGGCAGAAAGAACAAAAGAATTCACTACACCACGTGGCTAGGCTGTGCTGCTGTTATTTGTACACAACTGGACATTCTTCTTCACTATAAAAAGAAAAAAAAACCCAAAGAAGTAAACAAGTAGGCGTGAAAAAGCTTTCAAATCTGCACTTTTGCCCAGTGGAAAAACTAGCATAACTCAATATGGAAAAGCATCTCCACATTCTGGGCTAGTCCAATTAAGACCGCAATTCTCAAGCTGCACCAATTTAAGCTTCACTGGACTCATCTTTGATTAACATTTCTGACGAACAAAGCATTGTGAAGTTGACAATCAATGAATGTACATTGGTTGTTAATGGCTGGACCAGATCACACAGTGTGTGAAAGAAAAGGACTGAGGGCCATTTTTGCCTTGCTGTTCCCTTCACCCCCACCCCCACCACCGTATGTTTTTTCTCCAGTCAGTGTAGTCTTGCAAACCCCTAATTAACAAGGAATCAGGCGGAAAAGTGAACAGGGGCCAGTGGGTCTGGGTATGGCCTGAACAAAATGTGAAACACAGAGGATCAGTGTGTCCAGGGTGAGCAGATCCGCAGAGCCCCAGAGAGATTCAGGGAGCCTCCCTTACTGAGTCACTAAAAACCTGGGTCACATTCATGGGTTAGTTCAGTCCACTTAGATTCCATTTGGATAAGGTTTAAATACAGAACAGCACACTCATAGCAGAAGTGCCTTGGCAAGACACGGGCCTCAATTAAAGAGCGCACTCTTTCTTTGGACCTTTGCGGGGGAACGTAGTAAAATTTACACAAGGTTGGCAAATTACAAAATAAATGAGAATTCATCAATTTCAAGTGAAAATGGTGCCTTGAGAGAATCAAGGTCAACTCAAGGAGATAGTTTCCATTACAAGCTGAGATACCAGAGCTGAGACATAAGTGATGCACAACGCAACAGCGTTCTTGAATCTAAATACGTTATATTTACTTTTAACAAAAGTCTGGCAGCATTTTGAGACCATTTCCCCAATGTGAAAAGTTGTTCCCACTGGAATTGATTAAAGCCAAATGAAAGCTGAGCCAATGAGAATAAGACACATTTGTCATTTTCTATTTTAAGCCTGCTGTGGGATAAGGTTTAATAATCAAAGTTGAAGAGTTTGTGTTGACTAAGCGTTACGCTTCGAGTCCTCAGTGACTCATATTCTATTCCTGCAACGTCTGTGTCGGCTGATTATAGCTAGAAACAGTAGCAGCACCACGCCACAGTGCACAAGATCTTTATACTTTTAATAAAAGTTGCATTTCACTGGAATACGCTGATATTCAGAAAGAAAAAAAAAAGCCAGTATACAACAATTACTCCGAAGGAAGAATTACACAGCGCAGTAGTTTGATGACCCATTTCTCTAAAAGATTTTTAGTCATTTTACATTACTGAATATATATATATATATATATATTTTTTTTTTTTTTTTAATGAAAGTTGAAACTAAAAAAAAGAGAAAAAAGAAACAAGAGTTTGCATTGTACAAACAGCAAATGAAAGCTTTTATATAATATACACAATGGTTACCTGGGTTGAAAAGGACAATAGCTCGAAGGCACCCCAGTTCTGTCTTATCCATCTGCATGTCCCTCATCTTTGACACCAGCTCTGTCAGCACTCTGCACAAAAGCAACAGGAGACAGTCAGAGATGCTACTCAGGTTAAAATACTATGTCAAGAATATTTAATTCTTGGCTAATAGGCAATATTTGTGTAAAATGAAACTAAACCAGTGGCAGAAAATTAAAGATCACACTTAACTGGATTTTTTTTTTTTTTTTTTTTTGCAAATGACACATTATTCTTGACTGGTGCATTGCAAATACGGTTTTAACCACTTTCAAGTTTGCCTCTATTTGAAAAAACATGCACACAAGCTTACTCTGGGCCCACAGTTAGATCAGTGGAAAAGTTTACAGCCCTGCAAAGTAATTATATTTAGTACATGGTTTTCATAAAACGAAAGCCGCAGAGTAAACACAAGCTGTAATCTAACACCAGTGCTCCCACTGTCTGTGTGTGACATCACGGGTGGGAGTGGTGGCGTGTGGAGTCGCTCGAACTCCTCACCCCACTTTGACTCGGTCACACCCTCTCCCTGGCACTCTTTATTTTCCCTCTCACTCCGTTTCTTTCTGCTCCTCGCGCCCAGATAGTAAAGTCAATTGTGGCTCTTAGCTCATTCTAATTCAATTTGCTCTAAGGAGGAACAACAGAGCTTAAAAAAAGACAGAGAGGGAGAGAGAGAGGAAAGGGACTCAAGCGTTTAAGTTGATCAGTCTCTTCATTTGTATGGAGAAGAGACAGTGGACCAGATAAAGAAACATTATCAGTTCTCTGCATCTTAATGCTTGCCACAGTTAATAAAGAGATGGAATATGTCCTGTGGCTGTGAACGCTGATGACTGAGCGCACAGGCTGCTGATCAGAGGCGCAAGAAGGGAGACACAAAGAAAGTACTCAAAGTTTGACTGTGGCTTGACTGAGTCTGATGACAGCACGTGCAGCTGCAAATTCTCTGCTGGCTCCAAAACTGTGCAAGGAAACATGCGCTTCATTTGCAGTTTTTAATTTTCAAAATATAATAACAATCCATGACCAGAACTGTTCAAGAGTAACGTAGTTTAAAAAATATATATTTACAAAAAATCCCAAACCAATACAAACAAAATGTAAGATATATTTTTCTTATACGTTTGACAAACTTTCATAAGGGTGGTTCCTGCATCCAGCTGCGCTGTGACTCTATGGTGCATGGATTGTCTGTATAAGATATGAGAGGTTCTGTGTGACCCCTGTTGTGTACAGGCGTAAATATTTTATATATTGGAGTCAATCAATTGTGCCTGTGGTGCTTGGCATTCCCCATTTTGTGTAACATTTCATTGTTTCGATTCAATGTTACATGAAATATTCTACAAGGGGTGGACATTTAATAGAATTTTAATCTCGATCAGAATTTTGTCTTCCCACAATTATGACATTTAAAATGAATACTCTGCCAATATAAAACGCAAAGCAAAAGCAATTTAGGCACTCTCTAAATCAGCACTTGATCATGTGTCTGTGTTTGCCTATCACAGCTGGTCCCTGCAGCACAAAGCTTGAAGTTGGACTAAAAGACAAATATACAACAAAAATCCAATGTCTGGCACAGCAGAACGCAAGGAGCTTGTCTCTTGAATTGGATCAACATCCGTTGTTTGGATTTTGGGGGAAGTGATGTTAAGAACAAATCATAATGGAAGAATGCTGTGAAAGAGTGCTGCTTTGCATTGCAGATGCAACTGAAAATATGCCACAAAATGCAGTATAATTAATGAATTAAGGCCAAGAAAAACAACTACAGATGTAAATTGCCCAAGTGCCAATTAAAGGGAGCCTGTACGACACAACAGCGTGTACATCCAGCTCACAAAGACACACTGGAATTGTTACAGTTATTATTCCACATTGGCAATATTTGTGCTGTATCAAAACCTCATGGGATTTCACAGCTGACAAAGACTTTGCTCTGAGTTTTAGTCTGAGTTTCTAATGCTAATGTGTTATCAGGAGAGAGACTGATACACCGATGAGCCGATATTATTGGCTGATATTACTCATTTGCCATTATATTGATATCAGTATTTTTAAACAGCCGATAAATAAAAAATTTAAAATATATGAAGAAACAGGAGAACTAACTTTAACCATGTTACGAGATTGATGCTGCATAGTTTGTCCACCAGGGGGCCCTCTACAACTTCTCTAATGCAATGTGTTTAGACCGCCAAATCAGCTGATCTGACAAAAGTTAGGCAGAGAATAAAGGACTAATCCAAATGTTTTTGTAACAATGAAACAAGTTTATTTTTAAATTTCTACAACATCTTAGTAAGGACTTATAAATAAATAAATACACTTAACAAATGTTTTGTGTCCCTTGATGTTAAACAAAATATCGGCTGATACTAAATATGAGTATCGGTAAGACTAATACTTTTCTAACTCTTTAACTTTTATTAACTTAAAAAATAGGCCACCTTTATAAATCACAATATTATCAAAGCACTACTTTCAGGTTGCATTACATGCTACTCGAGCACACCTTTAGAAAGTGCTACCTAATATATTATTTACAAAAGTTTTTGGTGCAGTTTCTACATGAATTTAGATGTCACTAAGTCCAAGAAAATTTAGTAACCTGTCAAAGATGGCTCCCACTCCGGCACTGTGGGCACTGTTGCGGTGAACGTGCAGCCCCGTTGCCAGCAGAATCCCGTCTTTAACCGCTATCGAGCGGTGCGAAAATGATGCAATGAGGAGCTCGTTCCAACCTGAGAAAGAGATGAGGAGAGGGACTGAGAAAAAAGTATGAGAAATAAAACCACTCACACTCTCCGAAATCCCCAGTACAAAAGTTCACACAGCATTCGAGCAAAATGAAACTGACAACAAAGGAGGGAATTCCAATGAATCAATTAAGCTGCGCACTAAAAGCATGCAGCTTTCTCAAGCACAGGCATCAGGTTATTACTAAGACATTTGAATCATGCTTTCTAAAGAGACAAGCGTGTAAACGGGATGAACTGCGCCTGCCATCGCAATAAAGACAACAGGCTTGATGCGCCAAAGCAGGGGGCTCGACACGGAGCGCCCAAGACACAAGACGCTGCCGTTTGAGTGACAGGGCTCCTTTAACTGTTCTGCCTGGCAACACCCGCCTCTTCTCCCCAGAGTTGAGTTGGGTATGAGCGGAGCCGGGATGCTTTTATCTGTGATACAGCAGAACTAAAGCGGTTATTTATAGAAAACCTGAGAGCAGAGACGAGCGTTGCCGAATAATGTCTCTCTCCCCGCTTTGCTGAAGTCTTTCCATCTTTTTATATGTGCAAAGGATAAGAATGATGGGAGGATTTATTTATTTTAATTTGTTTTTTTAGGGTAAGGGATGGGTGCGTTATAGCATTTTTTTTTCCTGGAGGAGGATTTAGAAAATAATGGTGTAATTTAGAGTGACAAGCAAGCAACAAGGGCAATGTGTTGGGAGAACCCAAAAGACCTTCCTGCATGTGACGTTAGTGACTGTAGCAGAAGTGACAGATGATTCACTCTCCGTTTTACATCGCTGCTTCTGTGATGCTTGCTTTTCCTCATACAGCAGATGCATGAAGAGACTCTGGGTCTGTCTCTTGCATCAGTCACATGACCGAGAGGTATCCAGTGTTCTCTTTTTTTCTGACTATATTATTAATGTTCATGGGCATCTGTTGTATCTACAAATGTGACTTATTTAACAATGAAAACAATGTCCTGTGATTCTGTTATCTTTATTTTTATTTTTGTTTAATCCTTGTTATTTTAAACAGCAGCAATTACTTGCCTTTTTAATACACAGTCAGTGGGCATAATACAATACATCTTACACTGAGTAATCAGTGGTTTGTTGAACCAGCAAATTTGATTCAATTTATTCATATAACAATGACCATTGATTCCAACCCATATCCTGTTAATTATATATCATCACTGCCAATCACTGCAAATTGTTTGCTGGTTAGATCATGCAAAATACTTAAGTCAGCTCGACAGACCTGCTCGTAGAAGGATGACCTGGTCGTCCAGCGGCAGCTCAGAGAAGTGGGGGATTCTTTTAGCCCACTCAACCAGGGTAAAAAGTTGTTTGTCAGCTGCTTGACAGATATTTGTCACTGGGTCGTTGGGCTGCAGGGGACGAGAGACAAAGATAGAACAGGTTAAAATAAGTCAGAAAATCAACTACAGTGTGAATTAAATAAGATTGAAATGTTAGCTTAATAATAATAATAATAATAATAATGGATTGGATTTATATAGCGCTTTTCAAGGCACCCAAAGCGCTTTACAATACCACTATTCATTCACTCTCACATTCATACACTGGTGGAGGCAAGCTACAGCTTTGTGTCTTTTGGCTGAGAGCCTTGTGCTAGGGCATAATTGAGCTACAGTGCTATGACAACGTATTTCCCCACCCTTCCTGATTTTTTAGTTCTTTTGCATATTTCTCACACTTGCTACCAATGGTGGTACAACCAGGTATTAGGGTTTAGGGGGCAATTACTTTTTCACATGGTGCAAGGAAGGTTTCGATTTCCTTAACCTTTTAAAGCCAAGCGTATCGTATTTGATGCATGTGTTTTTGTGAGTTTTTGAGACTTCTATATCATCAGCGTGACTTTTTTAACCCTATAAAATATAATTGGCATAACACATTTTTTAACACATTTTTAATGACTAAATTGCAAAAATATGGCTAATGTAGCAAATGTAATACAAATTAAAACTCATACATATGCAGATTAAAATTTGATATATCAAATATTTTTTTATATATATTTATGTAGAGAGATTTTCTATAGATTTCTGGCAGTTATTTCATGGTTCAGGTTTTAAAGGGTTAGTAAATTTAAAATATTGATTTTAAAACTCCATTTGTATTTACTCAGTATATCTTTGTCTAATATTAAAATTTGTGTTATGATCTGAAACATGTAACTGTGACAAAAGTGCATAAAAAATAAGAAATCAGTAAGGGGCTTTTTTCATGGCACAGTACCTATAACTACGTAATCACACACACACTGACACCAACATGAGTGCCCGCCGTGAATAATATCTTCTAAAGAGGTACGGTGAAAAAACAAACAGTGATTCTGTCTCAGCTTGTGGAGGAAATACCTGCAGAGAGCTGTCAGTGAAAAAACAACTTTCGCTGAGCTGACTCTTTCTTTGGGGACCTTTTAGCCAAAACACAAATCAGCCTCTCTGACAGCTAGTAGAGCTCAAGAGGCCCTTGAGAGGCTCCACTGACACTTTACTACAGAGCAAGTGGTTAGGAGCTCAAAGAGGACTTTATCACAGCACCAGGAACGGCTTTGTAAAAAGGTAAACCAATGTGCTCACAGTAGTGCTTCTAATAATGATTGTGTAATTATGCTGATAACCACATTTGGCAGAAATGACTTCAAGTAACACCTCTCAACATCATCGTGGATGAATTTGGGTCCTTTCAAATCTCCCGTTTTTAAGTAAGATCATTGAAAAAGCAGTTTCTCAACAGCTCAGTTACTTCTTAAAACAGAATAATTGCTACGATGCCTTCCAGTCAGGTTTTAGACAGAATCACAGCACTGAAACCGCTCTGACCAAAGTGTTCAATGACATATGTCTGAATACAGACAGTGGAAAAATGTCAGTCTTAGTTTTACTGGATCTCAGTGCAGCATTTGATACAGTTGACCACAACATATTACTCAAACGACTGGAGAACTGGACAGGTCTTTCAGGAACTGTACTAAACTGGTTCAAAACATACGTAGAAAACAGGAACTACTTTGTATCAATAGGTAACTTCACATCTGAGCAGACAAGTATCACATGTGGAGTTCCCCAAGGTTCCATCTTGGGACCCCTTCTGTTTAACATTTACATGCTCCCACTGGCACAGATTATAAACAACAACAAAATAAACTATCACAGCTATGCAGATGACACACAAATATATATCACAATGTCACCAGGAGACCGAGGCCCTGTACAGGCTCTTGGTAAATGCATTGAGGAAATCAATGACTGGTTGTGCCACAATTTTCTCCAGCTAAACAAAAACAAAACTGAGGTAATAGTCTTTGGCGCCAAAGAAAAACGATTACAGGTCACCAGAGAACTTCAATCTATACATCTAAAAACCACAAACCAGGCGAGAAATTTGGGTGTAGTGATGGATGCAGACCTAAACTTAGAAAAACACATTAAGACAATAACAAAGTCAGCTTACTATCACCTCAAGAATATATCAAGGATAAAAGATCTGATGTCTCAACAGGACCTGGAAAAACTAGTCCATGCATTCATCTTTAGTAGGCTTGATTACTGTAACAGCATCTTTACAGGTCTACCTAAAAAATCAGTCAGACAACTACAGCTCATTCAGAACTCTGCTGCTCGAGTCCTCACTAAGACCAAAAAAGTGGACCACATCAGTCCAGCTCTGAGGTCCTTACACTGGCTGCCTGTCCGTCAGAGGATAGACTTTAAAGTTCTGATGCTGGCCTATAAAGCTCTGAATGGTTTAGGACCAAAATACATCAATGACCTCCTGACCCAGTATGAACCATCCAGATCCCTCAGGTCATCTGGATCCGGTCTTTTATCAGTTCCCAGAGTCAGAACCAGACACGGAGAAGCTGCATTCAGCTTTTATGCTCCTTATATCTGGAACAAACTCCCAGAAAGCCTCAGATCAGCTGAAACACTCAGTTTATTTAAATCCAGGTTGAAGACTCACCTGTTCTCAGCTGCATTTGAATAAAGCACCAAATCCACACTTTAAGCTTAAATTTCAAAACTTACATTTAACTACTGATTTTATCTACTGTTCTGATTTTATCTGTTTTGATTTTATATACTGTTGTTTGTTTGTTTGTTTGTTAATTAGTTAGTTAGTTTATTTGCTTGTTTTAATCAATTTTAAATCATGCTTTTTATTTGTTCTTGTTTCTAATGTCTCTGTAAAGCACTTTGAATCACCTTGTTGTTGAATTGTGCTATACAAATAAACTTGCCTTGCCTTGCCTTTCTTCACTACGTTGCTGCAGTTCATTAAGAGCATTTGTTTATGCACAGCTCTCTTTAGGTCCCACCACAATATTTCAGTTGAGTTGATATTTCCACAGATTTGTGGGCCAATGCAACAATTGAAATATTTTTTTTCAGCCAATCTGTTGTGGTCTTGTTGCTGGCCAGTTATATACGACCAAATTTTGGTCACATAACCGGAAGCTCTAGCAGTCAGACAAATGGCCTCACATTTCATCGTGAGTTCATCGTTGACCCAAGGACAGAAAGGTCCCCAGGTCAAATCATCATGCCTCCACTTCTTTTCTTGACAGTTGGTATGAGGTGTTGTGTTTGGTTTTCACCAAATGTGATGCCGTGCATTATGGCCAAACACTCTGTCCAAATGGCATTGCTTGGGGTTTTCATCTCGAGGTTTGTTCAGTTGCAACCTCACGGACCTAAGCCATTCTGTCATGTTCTTTGACGAGTGAAGAGGCCATACTTGTTCGGTCTTTTGTTATGAACTTCAACATTTAGCACGCTAACTGAGGCCTGTCTGAGATCTTTGTGCAGTGCATCATCTGCCCTTGGGGTGATTTTGCTGGGACGTCTGCTCCCCACTGGGAAGACTGTGGTATTGTGTTAACACGCACCTGAAAGCTCCAGACCGGCAAACTGCCAAAATTGCTTTTATAGAAGTTGTCATAGCTGCACCAAGAGCAAAAAAAACTTGTCCATTGATAGACAACGCAGCATACAAAATGTAATTCCTGAAAACAAACGTTTCCCGCTCACCAAAAAAATGAAAGGGAAAAGAATGTGTGCACCTTTTTAGCTTTAGTCAACAAAATAATGGTATGAGCCTAAATAAATGCATGTCTTTTATTTAGAGCTTTTTTTTTTAACATACAAACTGAAGTTGAGGTGAAAACAAAGCCAGATTTGATCCTTATCTGCTAATGTATATCTAATGATAAGTGTGTTCTTTATAGAAGAAGACAACTTCTGCATGCAATGAATGCAAAATTGCAAAGACAAGGACTTGTTCTCCTTAACTGTCCTGTCACATTTGATTCAAAAGTATTGTTCTTTGACCCTTGGGGAGTAGCGGTAGAATACTAATGCAATGCATACATGCTCCATGACTAACTCAGTAAACTGTAACTCCATCTGGGCTTTGGGTTAAAAAAATCCACAACAATACTGCCATTCTCTGACAAGTAATTCACAGCCATCCCAAGAGTACACATGCTACTCTTGATATGCGTGTGTGTAAACAAAGGCTTTGTGAACATGCTTTTGTGCATAATTTTAAATCAAGTCAGCATCCCTAAATTCTTTTTTTTTTAATTTTTTTTTTTAAATGACATCAGAAACAGCAGTATGCGACATTACGTGATGGCAGAGCTTCAGTTCATCCTTTGTCAAGTAGCTCCACATGAACTCGCCCTCTGACAAAAACAGTTAGCAACTTCTCCCCAACTTCTCCTCCAAATCCCACAGATCGATGCTAAAAGCTAGGAGGATCCTGACATCAACTGCAGCTCTCCAGAGGAGATTAGCTCAAGATGAAGGAGAAAATATCTCTTCACTCACATTCTCCTTTTATAAAACACAGGGCAAAGACTATCCCATCCTCTCCACTACATTCCCTCCCTGCGGTGTGAAACTAACACACTGACTGCAGAGCATCACAAATACGCAGCTCAAATCTGAAAAACTTAAACCAGACACAAAGCCTACACTGTTTTGAAAACTGTAAGTCATCTTGTTTTTTTTTTCTTCAGGGAGAGAAAGAAAACAGGCACCTTATGAATATTTCAGCATCTGATCTCCGTGGGAGATGTGGACGCCGCAGCTCAGTACGACAGTTTTCGTGAACTGCGCTTCCTCCCCAAAACATAAACAGATCCGGTTAATTCATTCCAAAGGGCACAGCCCGCCAAAAAACAAATAAAAACCACAGGGGGCTTCAGCGTGCGCCACAATTGAGCCACCGCTCCCCGTAAGAATACAAGTCCCAGGGTTCTCGTTAAACATGGCAAACCTTATGAATGTTGCATGGCTATCTTAGCTGTGTTTAGACTGACCTGGTTTCTTTGTCACCGTCTGTGAAGATGACGAGGAGAGGGGCTTACAACTTCCTCAAACAATTCATCTAAGTACAGCATTACATCTACTGTACTTACTGTTCAAGCCAAAGAGTGGACTTTAGGATGTTATCAGCCCCTGACCCATGAAAGGATAACCTCTACAGTTATAAAAAAAAAAAATATCTCACAGGTTAGGTAGAAAGACTACTTTTTCTTTTAATTTGGAGATTAGTGGCAAAAAATGTGGAGGAAAAACAGCAAGAACACCAAAAAACCCACCTGACACAGAGAGTAAGGTCATAAACGGACATTTACTGTTTTTTTGTTTTGGGTTTTGTTTTTGTTTTTTTTTTTTTTTGGGGGGGGGGGGGGGGGGGTAGCTTATTTAGGCATTTTTTTTATACGTCTGCCACAAACAAAACTGTCTGCAATCCAGGCAAATCAAAGTGTTTCTAGCAAGACACCCTTCCACTGCTGCGGTCGATTAGCAACTTGCATTCTTCCCTATGAAATTTTCATGGGGAGACAAAAGATTTGCTCTTCAGTCTTTCATTATTGTGCTTGAACCACACTGTACTAGAGTGACAACAGAGAGAAAATTGGGTACTCACACAGATCAGGATAAAAATGAATTACTCAAGTGTCCCACTTTTTAGATTTAAAAAAAAAAAAAAAAACAACAACAAAAAAAGCCTTTCTTCATATGTCATAATTACAGTTAACAGAAAGATAAGACCTTTTATTAAAATTCTCCATAAAGTAATTCAAATATAGTAGAAATAACAGCAAGAAATAACACAAAAAAGAAAGAAAATGGGATGTATAAAATGGAAGTAAACCCTAAGGATTAGTGAATGATAACATTTTCCCCTCTGCCCTTCCTACTTAGAAGAAGACCTCTCTCTCACTGACTAAAGGCATATTACTAACGACTGTTTAACTCCTGTTCTAGGTCAGCATGAGATAAACACACCTTATTCAGCTTGGCCAGACCCCGACCATTAGACAGTGGCGGTGGCCTATTCATGGTGTACACTCATGACCCAGGTCATGTGATTAATTACAACATGGAGCACTGGTTCTCAATGGAGACCTGGTAGGGGGGAGGCAGGGGAACAGCATTTGGATAGCAGAGGAGTCCTTGTGGTCAGGACAGAATGCATGCCAAGCCTCTGCCAACATTGCAGGCTTCACTTCAATTAAAGGATCCGCTCACTCAAATCAAAAAACAAAATTATATCTCATTTTTTATTCCTCGTCATATCCAGCTATACTTAATGTCCTGGTTTAGGGTTTATATACAGTAGTGGCTAAGAATTTTAAATGCCCACCACAGCCCAGGCTACCAATACTTGGTTGGTGGACAAACTGAGTGACACCAATTGTTGCTGGGCATCTCCTACCAATAGCCTGGAATCCAGTTCACCTTTGTGAGGTTTTCCGCTGCTTTCATCATCATGAAGAAGCCCTGTACCACTTTTATATATATATTCACATATATCTTACAGTAGCTTGGTAACATTAAGTGCAAACACAGCTAACATTATGAAAGATTTTTTATGGTTGAAGATAATTAAAGAACAACTTCTGTTTATTCTTCTGGCAACAGTGTTTAGCCTTGTTAGACTCTGTTACACTTTATCTTTTTGCTAAGCCCATTGACTAGTATGATGACTTTGCCTCTGGGGGCAGTGGGGATTTTTCACGGCTTCCAGCGTGAGGATATTGGACTCTCTATTCCATTAGCTACTCACTGCTCATGAGAGAAGATTCAGTTGATAAATATTTAAATCTCTAACAATAGCTAATATTCGTGAGATTATATTTCGATAAATACCTTTCCTCTGTCTTGCTTTCAATGCAGACATTTATTTTATTTATTTCCATGCATCGATTAAACTTTGGCTACAAACAGACAACAAAAAGAAACCAAAAAGCTCTTGACCCTTGATGACCCTGAATATTTGTGTATTTAACAGGCAGATATCTGTTTGTAGCTTAGAAGGTAAAGGAAGGCGACTACCAATAAAAAGGTTAGTGGTTTGATCTCCAGCTCCTTCACTTCACATGACCAAAGTGTCCTCGGGCAGAATACTGAATCCCAAATTGCCTTTGATACATTCATCGGTGTAATGCATTACATTTAATTTTTAAAACTATTTTCAGCATAATCATATGATTTCCAATATGATTTTGCTCAGGAGTTGGCAAAGAATACATTTAAAACAAGCCTTTAAACACTTTCATTGCGGTTTTCTAATCTGTTGTGGAGGCCCTTAGAAATCTTCCTCTTGGTGTTGGGCAGGCAGCGGGCATCGAGAGACCCAGCGTGGCAGAGCCCAAACACTCAGTGCATTAGTATGTCTGAGCTGCTAGCCGCTCCCCCATGAATCCCTACTCCTCCTTCCTCTCCCTATAATGCCAACGCTCATCTCCTACATTTCCATCTGGCCCCCCGAAAATAGCTCCCATTTACTCACATAACAGCCTTCACATTTCTACCTTTACTTCACAAGACATTTCCTTCCCCCGAAGCAGATGAATCCCAGAAGAAGTCCCCTCTCTCTCCCTCCCTCATTCAGTCTCACTCTCCCATCTCTCCCCCCTCCCCGCCTCCTTTGGTAGGCTTCTGCACAGCTCCTCTGTTTCCCATGTTTCCCAGCAGAATTCCTGAGAAAGCTGAGGCTTTGTGGTATGCTTTCAGGAACAGTCTGCCTGTTGCATTATTCATCACTCCTAGTCGCCACTGTGTCAAAGACAGCCCACAGTGCCCAGCTGATACTAAGGGGCATATATGAGGAAACACACAGCTGAGTGAAGGAGCTAATAGACCAGGTAAGCTAGTTCCTGAGTCCACAAGTGGTAACCTAAAAAGCCCCGAAGGAGATAACAAAGGTATTTATATTTGATATTCAGTAACATGTCTACCATCAGGCAGCAGGTAGATGAGAAAAACAGCCGCAAGCTTTAAAAAACAGGGAACTAAAATGTGTAATTTATCTGAAACATGGTTGATGTGAAACATTACTACAGCAAGCATATCCACATGCAGGCAAATCTGACTTGACTTATATGTTTGGCACTCTTCACTGCAGAACTGAAATACATGAAGCACTCACACATGGAAAGAATTAAAACAACTTGTGGACAATGGTGGAGCAGCTCCAGTGAGTCTTTTGAAGCATAAATTTCTAAAATATAACTCATAAGCCATAAATCTAAAAGTGAACAGCTCTTTTATACTAACTGCAAACCACTACATTTAGTATTTAGCATGCATATGCAGAGATTTTAAGTTGCCTTTTAACTGAGATTCATTGTATTTACTGTCCAATACCTAGGAGCTCCTAAGTGAAAGCTGTTGGGAAGCTTTCACATTTAAGAAAATGACAAAAGAAAGAAAGAAGTCAGAACACAGATGTTGTGTTTTTCAAGCTTCCAGTCAAGATGTTGAAAAAAATAGTGTTAAGCAATAAATGCAATAAAAAAGACATTTTGACAATAATTTAAACAGTAGAGGAGATCTAGAAATGAATCAACCTGTGCTTAATGCTAAGGCATTTTTATTGACAACTAATTTCCAGCTAATCAGAAATTAATAGTTAAGTATGACTAGTACCACTGGTATAACAATGGTGCATATCACTAATTAGTGTGAATGCTGAAAAGCATTCACAGTATTGTTATTCTTAAAGTGACAATTTCAATAAAAATTGCCAGTTATTTTAACTTAAATGAATTAGAAAAATGTATTATATCATTAAACAGTGCACGACTGGATGGGTCTCGCTTATTCAAAGAAAACAAGCCTATGGTGTCCATTAACACACACAAGTTGGCTTTGGACCAAGAGAAACTCTGATATGATTGTGACACATCAATCTTTCATGAACTCACTCACTTTAGCCAGACTGCAACAAACCCTTCCTCCTGCTACTGCTTAGTTTGGATAATGCGTTGATTATATTCCATTGCTGGCATGGACGCAGATAGCTGGAAACGGTAGAGTACGGTAGTTATATTTGTTATATTTCTTTGAAGTATAACAAATTTCTTGGAGCACATGCATAGCTGTAAACTAAATTCTCTGCAGAAAAGTCCATCAGGTCACAAAAAATAGACGGGCACTCGGAAGTCCGTACGGACCCTCACGGTCACGTCCGATGATCAAATTTCTGGCACTTGGACACAAGTGGAACCGAGCAGACTCACAGACATGGAAAGCATGATAAAGGTTTAATCGGTGAGGAAGGAGAAATATTTGAATAAGTTCACATCCTCAAGTTGCGATGAACCCAAACCAGTTAAACTGAGAGATTATTCAGTCTGGACATTTGAATGAGTTGGATGAGTTTGGTTTTCTTGAGAACACCATTGGAATACTGAATGTCTTCAGGTGATCGTGACTGAAGCTGTGAAGCCAGCCAAGATGAAACAGTTGACAGATAATCATCCTGTCAAGTGAGTAAAATACTGAGAACGAGAAAAGAACTCAAAGCAGTAACCACGGTATCAAATGGAGGGAACTAAATAGGTGGAAAAACTGACCCACCATCCAAAGTAAGTCTAGATAAATCACTGTGTGTGCTCCTATGAGTGTAAATATAAACATAAAAATCATATAATCTGAATCTGCATTACACAAAAAAACTCACCGAGTTTGATGGCACACCGAGGTTGGTCTCGATGTAGGTCTCGGTTTTAGGTTCTACTGCTTCCTCGGCTTCCAGGATCTTCTCCACGGGCATGTCCTCGTTGGCGCAGCTGGTAGACTCTACCTCGTTCTCATTTTTCTCCTTGGCTCGCTGGCGCTCCTCCTGAACGGCTGCATGTAACAAAACTGGTTTCGGTCACTACTGCTGTTTTACAAGGTCAGTATGTGATCAAAAACACACTTTGAAAGAAAGAAAAATGCAAGCTAATAGGGTTTTGACTGTGAAGCTTAGCAGCTGTTTTGGTTCACATTCACAGTTTGGTTCAATGTGATAAATAAACTGTGCACTGCAAGTCCTGCAACTAGTGAACAAACATCTAGCCTGAGTCTGTTTTCAGTGCTGAATCTTCCCCTTTGATTAATTACTTGAATTCTTGCTGCGTTTGTGAGTGTGGAATAATTGTCCACACTCGGCTCTACATCGGTAGTGAACTAAATACATATCTGGTGCTTGTTCATGGCTGCTCGTGCTTGCCTGAGTCTGTAATTTAGTGTTCGACATTAAGTGCATCTTGGTAAGCAACTGAATAGTTCATAACTCCGAATGTACAATGCCAGCAAAAACATAGCCGAGAGAGTTTAATCATCAATAATTGCTTCAGCAGTGAGGATGGAAAACAGAAAGACCTTGGGTCTGCATTATGTACAACAAAGCAGCATGGAAATGTCCAAGGACATCTTCCAGTTTCCTTATCAAAGATAAGTCTTCTTTATGCAGTGCTCACTGACATACACAGATCATTTCTAGATAAATAAATAACATTTGGCCTGTCACTCTTTTGTTACACCATGAATGGAAGCCAGAACATCTAAAAAAAAAAAAAAAAGTCTCAGCACAAATCAATGAAGACTTTATCGTGTCTAAAAACACATTCAAACGCAACCGTGCTGGTTCTGTCATCCGATTGGCTTGGCAAGCAGACACAGGAAATGGTTTGTGTGCCGAGCAGACACAGAGACTCACTGCGGCCGAGGCAAGAGAAACCGCACCTCCACCCTCAAGTGAGAATGAAAAAGACGCATGTCTGTGTGTTTTCCGTCTTTTCAAAGGGCTGTAATTCACTTAATTCAAAACACCACCGAAAAAAGTACTGTGGCTTTTTTTTTTTTTACATGTTTTTCTTCCAGCCATGGATTAATAAAAAGCTCTTGACATAATGTGTTTTGTGATAAAGGGCTGTTGGAAATTTAAAGTCAGCATGCAGGTTTATATACACACACCTGGAGAGCTGCACTGCCACACACACACACACACACACACACACACACACACACACACACACACACACACACACACACACACACACTATCGCACACAATGGGGTTTCAGATCTGACTGAAGATCTGTCTTCTTGAGTTTCCCTTACTCTGGTTTCTATTCCAAGTCCCGAATCAGAGAGGCCGTGGTCTTGTTGTGGGGGGGAAAGGAAAGCAGGGGTTGTTAGAGGAGGAGAGGGAAAGGGGCCCCACTTTAGAGGAACTGCTGTCTGGCAGTGGAGGTCAGCTCAAGGGTAGAATACTTGTGTTGGAGTCAGGGAGAGGTGAGGAGGGCTGAAATCATGTTAGCTTTATTCTCCCCTCCTCCTCCTCTACTCTCCTGACTGGGAGAGCATAAATTCATTTAATCCTGTTTTTCTGTGGATTCGCTCAGCCTTTTGGGCTACTGTTGCCATGTTCTCCAACCACAGCCCCCCGGGCTGCATGGGGAGGCTTAGGCAGCATTGCAAGTGAGGCAGAAGGCAGTAAATGACAATATCCTTGAAAGGAATAAAGAGCCCAACAATGACATAAATAAAAACAAGAGAGAGGAGATGGGAGGCCAAGTAAAGGTCAGGAAAAAATGGCCTTAGATAGAATATCCTCCAAAACATACCAATGAAAAGAAGAAACCTATTCTCCTCATTAACTGTGTTTTCTTCAGTAACCACCCACAGACACCTGGTTAACACATGCTGCTGTTTTTGCATCCTTAGATCTCTTAGCCATCTCCAAGCATCAAGTAGTGTAATCTATGCACTCTTTTCAGTAAACATGGTTGCCTTGATGAAGAAAGGCAGTAACTGGCTTGTTCAACGTGCAAAAGAGTGCTTAACAGCACTGCTGAAAGGGCTAATATTTCTAACACCTAGATGGAGTGTTAAAATTCACACCTCACAGAATGTTTTTCCTCCCCTCAGACAACAGAACCACTTTCAACCCCACTGTGAGCTTTCCCTGGAGACGCTTTACTGTGCTGCTCCATAATGAATTACAAAAGCTATCTGTCAATTCAGTGTTCACGTTGTGTTGCTGGGTTTCTTGAACTGCTTTGAGCCAATATAGCCATATTTAAAAAAAAAAAAGAAGCTGAAGATGACATGAGAACTTGATATAAAAACAAGTGCATGGGTGAGGTTTGGCAGTATGCAGCAGACACATGTTTCAAGATGTGCCATTAATCCATTTCTGAAAAAGAAATGCAAAAAAAGGCAAAGTTGAGAACTGGTAAAACAGAGGGAATAAAGTGTAGCACACAAACGGATCATCAAAATGATTCTCCTTTGAACAAGGACGATTACGGGCAATAAAGCCGAACCCAGAGTACCCAGGTTCACCCCAAAGTCAAGATAAGTCAGGTTAAAACCTGCAGCCAAAAAAATCCATTGGTTTGAAGTGCAACTGAATCCCAGAATCTCAATGAGAACTGAAGAGTCAGTGTTTCTCTAAGTTGTATTATGTATTTGTTTGGGGTGGTTTTCTATTTAATACTTGGAAGTAAAAGGTAATTATTATCCAAACACAACGACACCAGATAGTCACGTGAAATTGAATAATTAAGTGTTGTAATTATGTTTGTGTGATGTGAATATTAAAAGCCCGACAAGGGATGAGGGTTAAAAATGAGAAATAGCTAGAAACTCTATGCGCAGCACATCTGTTTCTTGCTCCAATTCAGAACTTGATAGTCTTCATTTCATTGTGTGCTATAACAGCAACAACTACCATGTGACTGTACTGATCACCTGTTCAGTACTATGGAGTCCTTCTATGCACTTCTGTCAGTGTTTTTACTGTCATTATTGAAAGGATCAGAGAGATTAATAATCACTGCCTTATATAAGAACTCACAGATGTCAGCAAATCCCTGGGGGGAAATTGCCAAAATTATTGGAAGTACAAAGAAGTGGAAAATCATGTTTGCTTCAAAAAAATCAACAACAACAAAGAATTGGCACCCAAGAGGGTGGGAAAAAAAGTCTTGTGAGTTTATTTGTTTCTATGGTGGCTGGCACCACATATAAAGCACTGGGGCTCGACCACAAGGCAATTAACACCACGGAAATGAAGCATGAATGATGGCAACGGCGTTAGCTACTTACGTCGGTTATGCCGTAACCCCGACAAAGATTGACTGCAGACGTTTAAATCTTTTAGTCTTAAAGACCAACGTCTGATTTAGAAGAAAAAAGGAGATGGAGCTGAAGATTCTGTTTTCAAGAAAGATGGGATTTGCATTTGCACAGACCCAGTCCATGTTAATAGCCTCTGAAAATGGGAGACTATGGAAAAAAATAAGTGTAATTCCTAAACAGGTAAAAGAAAACTTCTGTTAAACCTTTTGAATTAAAGCTCAAAGTCTCTGGTCAAAGTCTGCAGTCCCAGTAAAATAAATATCTATTTATGTGTAGGTAATGGTTTCCTTTTAAAATAACATTAACACTGAAAAATGACTGAATAATGGTAGAAATTGAATAATGATCTTAAACTGGGTTCGAATAATAGGCCCTATATTTCGTCCCATGTGGCTGATCGAATCTTTGAATGTCTTCCAAAAGGACAGCATTATGTGCACACCATCAGCAGCTTATAACTTTAGGAATGTGGTGCAAATTTTTCATCGTGCTGTGCAACTACAAGACATCATCCAGTTGGAGTACTCAGTTGGAGTATTAAACTTCACATATCTTGCAACATAAGTACAGCATCCATCTTTTGCACTGTGTGAAAAATGAGGTGGCTTACAATAACTAGGTAAGCTGTTCCCCACACCACATGTAAATTTCCAAAAATCATTAGAAGGAGAAAAAGACAAAAAAGGATTCCAGGAAATACAGGAAACATAAACTCGCATAGTTTCATAGTTTAACCGAGAATGTTTTTCTTCAGTCTACATTGCTGAAGTCTCCGTGTGGATTGCCTGCTCTCACAAACCCTCATTTGGTTTCCACGCACAGCCATGTTTGATTCATGGCGCTGAACAGATGAATGCATTCTAAAAAACTAATGCTGCAAGCAGAAAATTCTCTCATTTGAGATGCCGGGTTTTCTAAAAATTTGATGCGTCTCTAACATATGACGTCAGTTACCCTTGACATCGCTTGCTGGGTGAGATACAGTTGGTCTTTGCAGCTCTGCATCACTTGCCAAGTTTATCAAAGTATTCTGTTTTTTCTTTTCTTTGGCCTATAAGAAGTGGAAACTTTGCAAAGAAAAGGAAGGATTACATTTGACATGTCAAAGTATTTTATGTCAACTTCTAGGGTATTTTGAAAGCTCTGTCGTTAATGAAGTCGTAGCTTAAATGAGTATTTGTGTGCAGTGTTGGGTGTAATGCATTCCAAAGTAATGTATATAATGAAATCACATTCTTCAGTAACATAGTAATGTAACGTGCTCTTGTACTAAATTCTATCATTAGATTAAAGTTAAAATGACGTTGTTACTAAAAGTTCTTCAGCTATCTACATGGGAGGCAGATAGAAAGGCGGAAACATAAAACATCAAACAAACTTTCTTTTTTTCCTGTGAACTTGTGCTACAATCAGATCATTTCAGTTTGCGTGCTAGAAGCAGAAAAATGGTGAAGTGGAAGATGGACATTACTGCATCCAGGAAACAAACAACAGCTTTGTACTACTAACATAACTTCGGCTCTTTGCAAAAATCTGCACAGCCAGCATGCTAACGCAAAGCTAAAGCCCAGATATGTGTGCTGGCCCCAGCCCAGCAGTCAGGCCCTAGACTTCAACAGGTAACAAAGGCAGTGATGAGCAGTCACGCTTGCAGCGCTGCAGCTTCCTTTTCAGCCTGTGCATTATAGAATTAAAGTAGAATCGCTGTGGCAATTGCTTTGAAGTGTCTTTGGGCTGTTTTTCAACTTTGCTTTGTTTTTTCAGCTTTGTGTTCATACATAAATACTGAAAGAAAGATCGTATGTGTGTCCTTATTAGAATAGGGATTTGTTTTGGTGTAGCTTAAGTTATATTGTTAACACATTACTGATGAGTAATGTGAAACTGATATATTGAATAATGCAACAGTTATGTACAGCACTTTCATTTCAAGTAATGACTCCGATACTGTTTCTGCACCAGTGTCAAACGCACCAGCAGTTTGAGTGCAAACCAAATTCAGAATACCTCAAAATTCTGGAATCTCAAAATTCAGTATATTTCTACTCACAGAAATGCCAAAAATACATATCATATGGACTTCTGAATGTACTCCTCGGCTACTCACTTCCCCAAAATTGAGCCTTTTAAAAGGAAGATTAATAAAGATAAGGAAATAGGAAAGTGAGACATTATCCTCAACGGTATGTGCTGTACCTTCTCTCTTCATGCCCATGGCTAAACACTTCTGGTAGCGACAGTACTGACAGCGGTTCCTCTGGCGTTTATCAATGACACAGTCTTTGTTGTCACGACAGGTGTAGGTCAGGTCTTTGCGGACAGTCCTTTTGAAGAAACCTTTGCAGCCCTCGCAGCTGTAGACTCCATAGTGTTTACCTGAGGAAAAGGGAAAAGAGATTGTTTGCTTAATGTTAGTTTTTGATCCTTTTTTTGGAAACATAAGGTGACACAGTGCACATGGAATTAGCTGAGTTGGCCGTTTTGCTGCTTCTTCATTAGTACACACCTATGACCTTACCAACTACAACACATTCGCGGAATTTACTGTGATTTCATGAACATGTTATTTACCATTCTGTGGTTACAATAACACAAAGAAATACCCAGGAAACACTTTGAAAGAACAAAACAAAAATTATGATCACAGACCCTTCTACTAACCCTTTGGTAATGAAGGAAAAGAGAGGCTCACTAAAGGGAATATGTGAGGGGGGGGCAGTCTAATATGGTGTTGTCTGACCCTGTTTCTAACAGCTCTTTTTTGTTATTTATGACGGATGGAGTCCATTTGGTTTCTCCAGTGTTGATCAAACTGTTTCTTTGTTATCTCTCTGCTGGGTCAGACCACCAGAGAAGATAAATAAAGCCCCCGAGCACAGCTAAATGAAGCATGACTTGCTATTAAACATTGTTTTGATTTTCCCCCTTGGGTGCACACAGCACCAATGACGCAGGATGACAGTAAAACTGTCCAATGAATTAGATATCCACCTTTATCCAGAGGCTACAAACTTTTCATGGTTATCCCCAGAAAAAAATTAAACACATGGTTATTTGTTGGCAGTGTGGGAAAAAAAGAGATTTAAGACAACTCTACAAAGATGAGTGCTGTGAGAGTCATTTCCTGGGATAACCCGTGGTTATCTGTTCACCCAGGGTTAATGTTCTTGTGGTTCAGGTGGTTAAGCTAGAAGTTGGCCAAATGATAGCCAATGTCTAAGAAAACTCTGGAGCAAGCTATTGTTCTTTGAGAAGCCAAAAAGGTTATTTACAATCTTTATTTATTGTGCAACCTAAAGTGCTACGTGAGAAAGTTTGATTTGGGACAAAAAAAGATTACAGAAATATTAAGGGTGCCAGACTTAAATGGAATTTTATGCCTTTTCTTGTAACACGTTATATTGACTTTGCTTTATTGTTATCGTTACCATCTTTCAGAGACTAATCAAAAAATAGCCTTAAATGACCACCCACCCACCCATCTGTCCATCCATCCGTCCATTACTGCTTATCCATGTTTGGGTCAAGGGGCCAGGAGTCTAAGGAGAGACATCCAGGCCTCCTTCTTCCTGGTCCCTGTCTCTGCCCTTCTAGGGAGACTCCAAGGCATTTCCAAGATAGCTGAGAAATGTAATTTGTCTAGTTTCAGGTCTTTCCCAGTGCTTCCTCCTGAAAATCCACTAAACAGGCTCTGGTTGGGCAAACTCCCATGCACACTCGAATATCCCGAAGAGGTTCCACGATAAAGACAAAAACCACATTGTTTCTCCTGAACACACTGTAGAATATATCTTGTATCTCTATCTGAATATAATTTGCCAGTGTCTGAACTCTAACTGTGTTGAAATGAAAATTAAGAAACTCCAAAATCTGCCTCTACTTGTCCCACTATTCATTGTACTGACTGCTTCACAGTAGGGATGAATGATGAGTTGCGCATGGTCGCCTTCAGACATAGCGCTTTCTTGTTTCAGTAAAAAAGCGATTCAAGGTTAGGTTTCATCCAATCAAGATGATCTTTTGCCACATGATTTAGGTTCCTTTCATGTGCGTTTCTGTTGCTGCCCTCACATGCTTTTTTTTCCAGGAGTGGCTTTTTTCTGGCTTCCCTGTCATTTAGCCCAGATTTTTAAAGAATTCTGATGACTGTTGTCTTTCCAGGAAGCTCTCCCACTCCAACAAGCTGCAGTATGTAGTTCTGCCAGAGCATACTGTGGGGCCATTTTCTGACCGAAGTTCATGTGTGGATCTTCTCCGGAGGTTTCTCCATGTGGTTAGAGCCCAGGCTTGGGCAAGATGCTGTGTAGTCCTGTTTTATTTTAATTGGAAACAGTGCAATGTTATCCAGTCTAAGCTGTTTAGATTTTTTTTAAAATAATCTATTCCATGTCAAGTCTCCCTACAATCTTTTAGAAAACTGCATAAAATTCTTAGAAATTTCTGATTGGGAAGTGATTTGTGAACATGTTCAAATAGTCACCTAAGTGCTAAGCAGTGCTAAATGGACTTACATGGAGACGTTTCACCGCTCATCTGGAGTTCTAAATGATTAGTGGGAATTTCCCAGAATTTTAAATACTGTAGTGTAGAGGTGACTCCATTGTGTCTGCTGCACACTGTTGAAGCAGCTGTTAAAAATTTTAGATGCAGGAGATGCAACATTCATTGTTCATCAATCTGTTGATGAACAATGGCATTCCGATCACTGCATCCAGTTGGATGTTACTGCACCCAGTTGGGGGCAGACATCAGAAGGCCCATTTTGAGTAACTACCTATTTCAGGGTCTTCTCTTGTGTGTTTCTGGTTCTTGTTCCCCTCTACTCTTGTAAACCCCTTCTTATCCCAGAGGTGTAGGGCTCTTATAAACCCATATACTCCAATTTGAAGCTTCTCTCTAAAATGTGTAGTCCAAAAAGCCCCATCCATTTCCACTGACATCCTCCCAAGTGAACTTGGTGTTGCTGTTCACTGCACAGATGTGCTCTGTGAACGTTTCCAGTTCCTGTGTTTTGATTTTCCCCCTTCGCACACCTACCTTTAAAAACAGTAATCTCCAGTGAAAATAACCTTAGCCATTACCAGTTCTCAAAAAGATTTCTGACAAGGTCAATTCTGACATTGAATTATTTTCATGCTTCCTTTGCAGACAGTCATCACAGTCTGATGTCACTCACCTGAGGAGCGGTCACCGCAGATGGCGCAGATGTGTTTGGTGAGTGACAGAGCTGTGCTCGAGGGCTGGGCAGGCACCTTCATCACGCCGTTGAGGCCCAGTGGAGGCTTTATGTCCTCCGTACTGCTGACAGAGTTCATTGGAGAGTTCAGCTGGAACATCAACACACAGAAACACACACGCCGACAAGTCACAATGCAGCCCGCTAAACTCAAAACATCAAAATCGCACAAGCACCGTCAAATAAATCACATAAGCTTAAGGTCAAATTCAACAAGAAGATTATACACAATAAGGACATTACATGAAACTGGAGTCATGTCACTCAGGGAGTACTGAACAATCTGAAATGTACAAAACAAAAGCCATATTAAGACTACTGATGCGTAATATAGATGGTCAGCAGCCCTAGCAACACCTCTTTTTTCCTCTGTCATTTCTCCCTTTCACTCTCCTCCCTCCTGTTCCCCTCATTTTCAGATCTAAATCTGGCGCAGCAGGATCCTGCACCACTCAACCCCAGGAACTCTTTTATTCATGCTCTCAACAAGCCCTGCTGGCTCCAAAATGTTCAGCGATAGCATAACTCTACTGCAAAATTGAACAGTACAGCAGAATAAAGAGACAGCATTTGTTTTAGCAGCAGCGCAACTGCAGCCCTAAGTCTAACTTCAATAGTTGCCTGTGTCTCTCTCTCTGAAGGAGCTTTGATACAATTCATCCAAAAATGACCCCTCTTTGCTTTCTGCTGAAAGTGAAAAGCAAGGGGGAGGCTAATTATTATAACAAGCTACACGCTGTTTCCAGAGGAGATAAACGTTAAGGGGAAATGTATAAATTATTCACTAAATATACTGGATGGAACAGAAACAAGCCAACTATTAGTGGGAAAAAAATGACTTCATGAAAAAAAGTAAAAGCACTAGTCTGATTGACTGTGCTAAAACCACAGTAATTTTACATGATGGTAAGAAAGGGGGAAGGAAAACTGCATATAGTCAGACAAGTAGATTCTCCACAGGCACATTCATAACAGAGGGATGAGAGACAGAACACTATTGGCAGAGCAGAGCCAGATGTGTTTTTATTAAGTTACCACACATGAGAAATGTCTTATAGCACAAACACTTTCTGAGTTAAAATTAAGTTCATACTGTTGCAGAGAAACCCTGTCTATATCTGCTGGGATTAGGAATGACAGAAAAGCCATTTACATCTTATGATGACAGGGCTAACATATTTTGTCACTCTAAAACACACCCTAAGCTGTGTTTACACTCATCTGACAAAAGTACATTAAGAGCATAATGGAAGAACATAGAAAAGTATACATCAGGGCAAACAATGCCCTTTATTAGACGCACAGGACATAAACCAAACAGCCACTGAGTTAATATGCATGTTGGTAAGTGGTTACACAACTACAGTTGTAGCTGTGGAATATCTTTATAACTGGGAATTACAGAATCTCAGGTTTACATTGCTACAATTCATAGAAATATCACTTAGATTATACATGAAACTAATTAGAATATTAGCTAAAAATGCCTTGAAATTAAAATGGGTATTATTCTGTTTTTATTCAGAGTACACGAGTAAAGGTGGTAGACTTAAAAACTTTCAGGAAAAAAAAAAAGAGAAGAAATGTTTTAAGTGATTTTTTGCAAAATCACATTTATTGGATACACACGTGTGTCCCGGTGAGCACCAAATGGATTTTTGATCCACATATTGTTAAAAGCAAAATCATACTGAAAACTTAAAAGAAACAGACGGGCTGAAAATCAAAGGAGCTGTAGCTGAGATATACTGAATTTTAGTGAAGGGTCAAGCTCCAACAACCCTCCAGTCCAGAGTTCCCATATTTGAACTCATCAGCATGTTTCATAAGAAAAGAAAGTCAAGGAACAAAGCTCCTCTAGAACCATGGACAATATATCAGTTTAATTTATTTTTATTTCTCTATGTATTTTTACAGATCATGTATCATAATGATAAGGCAGATAAGATATGCATACAAAAAGACTTTTATATGCAGCTTATATGTAAATATGTAAATAACTACATACTCAAATTGCAAGTACACACGGCCAAGATACTACCTGCACTGCACACAAACTGTATACAAGCCACTGTGGCATGTCACCTTCAACAGATTACACACCCTAAAATCTGATCCCTCTTTAATGCTGAAAAAAAATGTTAGCTGTGCCAAATACATACATATTGCTGGAAGCTACAATACACCATGCTTCCATTGAGAGAAATATTCAAGCCCATGGTGATTTGCCATCACATCAAATAGGAAATACTAGATGTCTCCTGCATCATTTTACACATATTTCCAGAGAATTCAGCATGACATATGGGGTGTCATGGGAACTTGGGAAACTGAGTTGAATTTCAAAATTATAGCTTACATAAGTTAGAATGTTTGGCTGTGTGAATGATGGATTAACTTGGGAGGGAGGGATGAGTGAGTTAAAAAGGCTAAACCTCCTTTCACCATAAGGAAATGTTTAGTTTACACCCTGGCACTCACCACTGGCCTGAGCCATGCACACAAACAAACACACGCATACAGAGGCACACACAGACAGCCTCAGTTGGAAAAAAAAGGTTACCATCCTGCACAGTTTCTTATAGTACTTTAGACATCAAATAAAGGTTAAAAAGGAAACATTGTAGAAAAACACAATACAATGCAGAATTTCAAGGGACACTAAAGGTCAGCAATGCATGCAATTCAATATCTGAATCAACTCCTGGGAGTCAAAGCTGATGTCATTGTTTTCTTCCAGTATAAGGCCACGTGATAGGAGCGTGACGAATCAATTAAGGATATGCAGTGGCTTACAAGATGCAATCAGCCAGAAAAAGTTGGTATAATTTTTGCATCTGGTTTTCAAGCTAAAAAAAATGTCAGTGTTCATTGTGTATCTACTTATAGCAGAGCTTATCAAACTTTCAAATACCCCCCCAAAAAAGTTTGCAACACCAGTCCCACCAATCCTTGCAGAATCTTACTAAAATAAATATCTTCAAAACTGGATTTAAAAGAAAAACATCCCGTTTGTTTTCCATCATTAGATGATATTCATTCAGATGAACTTCTTTTCATATCGTTCCCCTGGTTATCCAAGCAAGCCAAAAACCCAACTCCCCACTGAGGTTCAATGCCCCACCAGGGGGCCTGTCACACAGTCTGTGGAACACCATGGTTTAAGGGGTCCTAAAACAAAGACCTAGTGTTGATGCTAGTGGTAACTGTGAGAAAGAAAAAAATAAATAGAAAAGATTAGTTTGGATATAGCCTCAAATTTGCAGGACAAAAAGGATACAGGGATATACCTGCATCGCTTTGGCAGCACGTGAACACACCCACATCTATGCAAGTTTATCCACATGCATGCACAAACCCACATCATGAGGTCTTACCTCAGTTAAACGCCTGAGTCTAGTCCTTTCCCCTGGAGTGCAGCACTAACAGAGCTGTCTTCCTGACTGAGACAGTCTCTATCAAACCCTCTTTCTCCCTGACAGAAAAGATTCTTCCCTCTTACAATCTATTTTCAGTGAACCTGCAACTCAATCTCAGCAACACTGCTCCCCAACAGTGGGGTGGGCAGGCTAGGGGGGGGACTTTTCTTTTCCTTCTGCCCATGGCGATGGAGACAAGGCAGGGAGATTAAAGTGGCTCAGGACTAGTTCTGGAAATAGAATATATGCACCCGCCCTTACAGCACACACACGTATGTGAACCATTGCAGGGAGGTATGCCAGTTGTGTGTACAGCTCAGGGAAACCCCACTAACAAGCCTCTCTTTAGACACCAAAGAGACACTTTAAGGACAAGAAAGCTTAAAACAGACGAGGGTCATTTAAAATCCAAGACTTTTCAACGTAACACACGATTCCCTGCAGAACAATGTACAAAACAAAAGAGACCTGAAATGGTCTAACTAAATTACACATTTTTTCTCTCTCTGCAGGTGTTACATAACATGTTGTGGAGGGCATTCCAGTGATACATCCAGTACAGTGGGGGTCTGTGTCTGCTTGAGGGTGTCAGATTCTGCACTGAACTGATATGCATGATTATATGTTCTGTGCCACCTGCTGGCTCCAGCATTCTGCTGTAACATTCAAACATTAGGCTAAAGGTGATGAATTAATAGTTCTACAAATATGAATGGAAAAGCGACAGAAAGTATCAGTGGCTGCATGGAAATATATAAAAAACAGCACGTAAAAAGTTATTTATAAGTGTTACTTTGGTTTGGAATTACAAAAACACTATGACACATTGTGCCAAACAAGTGTTTTTTTATGTTGGGTCATGATAGCAACACATATGTGTGGTTCATTACAGTGAAGAAAAAACAAACAAACTAGAGGTGCACCAATCGATTCTCCGGGGACCAACATGGGACGATTTCCGACCAGTTAGCCTCCAGTATGGACACTTATGAACTGGTCCATTTTGTGGGTGCAAAACATGCACACAATGGTGCAGGTAAATCTCACACACACACTTATAGCCACACACTATCATGTTAGTGTGGAAGTTACCCAAAGTAATCTATGGCACACCACCACAAAAACGCTCAAACCAACAAACCATATACCCGATCATCCCCTGTGCATTTTAAAGAAACTACAAAGGAAAAGTGGCTAAAACTAAAGCTATCCAGAGCTCAAAGTGAGACACAAGCCAGCAACCTAAAGTATGTGGTAAGAACAAAGGATGAAAGCACAAATTTAGAAACAAGTGAGAAATAGAAAAGATTTGACAATGAAGCACCTGCCCTGTTATATGTTAAAGGAATAAACACACTGGAAAATGATTTAAGCACCTGACATTTGCTTTGTTACATAAATCAGTACAAATTGTAGTTTAATAATTCATTTTATTTTGAAAATAAAAATTGGAATTGGCCAATAAAACTGCAATCAGTTCATTTTTAAGTGAAACCAAAGTTTTACTATGTGACAGCAGCCAAAAACAGTACATCATGGCCTTTATTACACCAATATATACTCCAGTTACAAAGTACAAAATATCCAATCATGAACCAGTGATCTCAAAAACTAAATATACTACAAAAAGATAAATGACAATACAATAAATTATAATATTTTATTATTGAAACCATAAAGAAAAAAAAACAATAGTTCAACAAAATAACGATGAAGAGAAAAAAAAAAGTGTATTAGTGCAGCTCACATTACTCATAATTCATTTTAACAGAAATAACAGAATATTCTTGCCAGCTGAACAGCCCCTGTGAACTATTAATATTCTATGACAATACATGGCGGTGGAAATCTAAAGAAAGGAGCGTCCCCTGAGCGAACACAGGACAAAAGAGAAAGAAGAGTAGAGACAGTAGAGGCCTGTGCTTAAGATGAGCTTAGCTCGATTCAGAGAGTCAGAGCACAGAGTTTGCTCGTAAAGATACTTCAAAAGGAGACATCAAATCCTCATGCACCACTCCTTAATGCACAATCCTCATGTGGAACTTCAGTTACTTTGCTGTTCAAGGGCACCTTTGTTAATACAGAGAAAGTTATCTTCACTGGGTCTTTTCAAAAACGCCCTTATAGAATTTCTTCATAAGGTTTTCCATTAAAGAGCGGCACAACATGACCACGAACTGAATGTTCTACTTCACAACCCACTGTTTCCGATCACACTCCTGACACTTGTTCCGCTCCCTCTACTGTGCTTTGCTTAAGAATTATTAATTTTTGTAACTTTAATTTATTTCTGCTTTAAGGCATGAAACTGAAACTATCTGCAGCTAGAATGTAAAAGCAAGGAAGTGTGAGTGGACCTGATACAAATCTGCTGTTGACACGAGATGAAGTCTAACCAGCTGTCGACTGAGAGGTGAGGACAGGGGATCAGGTAATGATCTAGCCTAATGATAACCCCGAGTCCCCTTTCACCTCTGACACATTGTGACAATCACTTCCTTCTAAAAGAACACTTATCTTGGGACTCGTGCAAAGCATGGGTGGAATGAGTGAGAACTTTCCTCTCATCGCTGTGTTGTGTGTGTGAGTGCTATCTTGACATGCATCAACAGAGACGGGGTATCAGGTTTCACACAGGGAGGATGTGGTGATGGACCCCTCTTCTGTAGCCTGTGGGCTTTAGCCACAGTTAGATAACTTATGAGAGATCTTAAAGACACTTTTTTTGAACGCAAACAGCTCACATAACAAAAACTAATCAACGGACACATGCACAGCACAGCTCATGCAGTCATTTGTGGATGAACTCTGGGATCCTCTGCGAATAGGTCCTGTCATGTAACAGCAAATTACATGAGTCATGCTCAGGATGAGGAAACAGGAAGGAAAGGCAAATTCTAGCTATTACAGTATACACTGTATGACCATCATGATTACATCCAGCACTCTCAGAATTACTGTCAAAAAGACATTTTTTGGCCTATGTAATGGAAAAATGTCTGTATACTTTATGCTTCTACAGACTGCAGTACATAATGTGTACTTACATTGTACTTACATTAAGCTTTCTAAATACACAGTAATTAAAAAGCACCGTGTTACCATTATATTCACCCCTACATAGTCACTGCATTGGCCTATTTCAAAAAGAACAAAATGTTATAACAGGAAACAATAATGTGACTATTTTTTGAACTGCTTACTTAGCTGAAGCCTTGGTGATTGCATGTGGAAACCTTGTATTTATGGAGGCTTTTAGCATAACAGTGAATAATTAAGTCTCCCTCAAAAGTCTCAGTGAACGAAAGGAATCAATGAAAAATAAAAAAAGGATCCCTCACTTACACATGGGATCACAACGTGGCCATAATTTATGTATTTTAATAGCTTATTAAGTGAATACATACATTATTTATCAACCATTAAATAAAGCCTTTGGTTACAAAATATAAATCCTTCCTAAGTATGTCTTTTTGTAAAATAGCTCCGTGATTATTGTCACTAAGCTCTATTAAAACGCTCTCCCTACTCTCTCCCAGTAGAATTTAGCAGAAGCAGACATTATTCCAGACAGCTTGGAGGTTTCTAACACTCGCACCATGCTGTGCCATAGCAGATAAAATGAATCATCGCAAGCACTGCCAGCTTATGTGTGTGTGTGTGCGTGTTTTGACAGAAACTTTTGTTGCAGTGAAAAAAAGAGGATATTAAGCCTATCAGTGCTGTGGAAGCAGTGAGCCTTGCAGCAGTGAAGCTGGAATACACACAGTAACTTGCAGCTGTTGTCTCACCTCAGAATGGCACTGCTGGGCATGGATTTTGTCTAAGTGTTTTTGGAATCTATTGGAGTTTTTGCACATACTGGGGTGGGTTCACGGCATGAGTGGATCTATGTGTCTATGTGGATATTAGAGATGGACCATCCGATATTACGTATCGGTATCGGTCCGATACTGACCTAAATTACTGGATCGGATATCGGAGAAAAATAAAAAATGTAATCCGATCCATTAAATATCACGAAAGCACCTCACAAAACTTGCAACACGCCGTAACTCACCTCAGAACGTTAGCACGTTGGAGCAGTATGCATCACGTGATAGAGCGGCTGTGGCATGCGGGACCTGTCGGTGGTCTGGATAGCATGTGGAGCTTCGCTAGCAACCCGGCATTTCATCTCCGACAAAGTTATCCCGAGAGAAGTAAAGCAAGTGTGTAAGTCCATCTCTGAATGTTTGTAAAGCATTCCCACGTTAAGCTTAACAAGCGACTGCCTCTTCTTGCTGCTACTTCAATCATGAAACTGCTTAATGATCAGCTGATCGGCTTTTCTGTCGCGAGTCCGTGACTCTAGTTTGCTTTTGGCCCACTTTGCACCAGAAAGAGGAAACCAGCGGCTGAACAACAGCAGCACGTTTAAGCTTGATCAGCTATTGTTAGAATGTATTTAATATTACTTTCTACTCCAGGATCTTTTTCTACGTAGCTGACGCTGGCAACTGTGCAGGGGCGGATCTAGCAAAGTTTAGCCAGGGGGGCCGATAGGGCATGAACAGGGAAAAGACATACTTTTCTTTCTTATTCTCATTTAAAATGTCTAGCTTTTAATAAATAATTATCTGACACCCAAAGTTTTAATTTGATGTAAAATGAATAGAAGTCAATTACTGTATATAGTAACTATTAAGTCTAATATACACTCAACAAAAATATAAACGCAACACCTTTGTTACTGCTCCCATTCCCCATGGGATGGACGTAGAGACCTAAAATTCAGTCCAGATACACAATATAACCATCCCTCCCAAACAGTGGTCACAAATCAGTCCAAATGTGTGGTAGTGGGCACATCTGCCATATTGAGATAATCCATCCCACCTCACAGGTGTGCCACATCAGGATGCTGATCTGACATCATGAGTAGTGCACAGGTGTACCTCAGACTGCCCACAACAAAAGGCCACTCTGGAATGTGCAGTTTTTTGCGCTATTGGGGGTCTGGGGACCCAGAACCGGTCAGTATCTGGTGTGACCACCATTTGCCTCATGCAGTGCAACACATCGTCGCATGGAGTCTATCAGATTGTCAATTGTGGCCTGTGGAATGTTGGTCCACTCCACTTCAATGGCTGTGCGAGGTTGTTGGATATTCGTGGGAACTGGTACACGCTGTCGTATACGACGGTCAAGCACATCCCGAACATGCTCAATGGGTGACATGTCCGGTGAGTATGCTGGCCATGCAAGAACTGGGACATTCTCAGCTGCCATCTGCCCTGAACAATGTGAACCATGATTCATCCGTGAAGCGCACACCTCTCCAACGTGCCAGACGCCATCGAATGTGAGCATTTGCCCACACAAGTCTGTTACGGCGACGAGCTGGAGTCAGGTCAAGACCCCGATGAGGACGACGGGCATGCAGTTGAGCGTCCCTGAGACGGTTTCTGACAGTTTTTGCAGAAATTGTTTGGTTGTGCAAACCAATTGTTCCAGCAGCTGTCTGGGTGGCTGGTCTCAGACGATCTTGGAGGTGAACCTGCTGGATGTGGAGGTCCTGGGCTGGTGTGGTTACACGAGGTCTGCGGTTGTGAGGCCGGTTGGATGTGCTGCCATATTCTCTGAAACGCCTGTGGAGACGGCTTATGGTTGAGAAATGAACATTCAATGCACGGGCGACAGATCTGGTTGACATTCCTGCTGTCAGCATGCCAGTTGCACGCTCCCTCATTGCTTGTGGCATCTGTGGCATTTTGCTGTGAGACAAAACTGCACATTCCAGGGTGGCCTTTTGTTGTGGGCAGTCTGAGGTACACCTGTGCACTACTCATGATGTCAGATCAGCATCCTGATGTGGCACACCTGTGAGGTGGGATGGATTATCTCAATATGGCAGATGTGCCCACTACCACACATTTGGACTGATTTGTGACCACTGTTTGGGAGGGATGGTTATATTGTGTATCTGGACTGAATTTTAGGTCTCTACGTCCATCCCATGGGGAATGGGAGCAGTAACAAAGGTGTTGCGTTTATATTTTTGTTGAGTGTATATACCCTAGTAAGCTATAGTACTTTTTCCTTTGGGAAGGTACCATCTGTGCAGTCTGCAATTTTGTTGAAGAAAGATGTTGAATCTATTTAATATTTCTTGAAAAATAATTGATTTCTGTGCATTTTTTTTTCACACTGCATCAAATTAAGGTTGATTACGTCGATTAAGCATCATGAGGTGGAGCGTGAGGGGTGGTTCCCTATTTTTTATTTATTTATTTTTATTGTTGCTGGGAGTTGGAACCCTATTAGTTAGGTTGCTTAATATATATGCTAAGTACTCTTTAAAATACCAGAATAGGGAGGATGGTGTAGGTTTAAGTTTATTAGATTGATCAGTATTGCTGAACTATGAAATATTTTTTTTTGCATACAGGTATAACAGAATAGCTTTAGTGTAGTTGTTGTTTTAAACTTGAGTATGAACTTATACAAAATGCAGCAAGATATTTAAAAAACAGTTTTGTTGATTAAAAAACACTATATCGGATTCATATCGGTATCGGCAGATATCCAAATTTATGATATCGGTATCGGTATCGGACATAAAAAAGTGGTATCGTGCCATCTCTAGTGGATATATGAATTTCTGGAGTTACATGCAAGCACAAGCGTGCATTATCATTTGGTCTCCATGTACATGTGTAAGTGTGTCGTTCTGGCTTTGCGTGGGTGTTGATGAGCATACAGCAAAAGCCAGGGTGTTTCCTGCATAGAGAAATTGTTGGTGCCACCCAACGATGTTTTAATCAGAGCCACCAGAATTTAGTTTCAATAATTATTTTAATTAATAATCAATTTGATTGAGTTTGCATGAAATTCAGAAGATATATGCAGCATAAAACTTGAATTATTATTTTTTGATTAGTGTGTGACCTAGAATGCAAATACTCTGCATATATACATTTATAATGGCCAATGATAAAATTGTCTTATTCCAAGGGAAAAAAACAACAACAAAGAAAACAAAAACAAAAAAAACCTCAGTTTTTGCAACCTTTGAATAAACATGTATTTCTAACTGATAAAATGAGCTACATGCTGTAATACTGTCTGACTATTGAAAATTAGAGATGCACTAAATGATCACCCAGCAACTACAATCATATGTATTTGACAGGCTGCGATGGGCTGATTAATCTTAGATAAAGATTCTGTGCTAATCCGTCATAGCTTGACATGCACTTGTCCGGAAATGTAACTAAATATAGGAAAATATGTCACAACAACTGCAATATCTGTGCTAGATGGAAATATGTCGTGCAAAAGACAAAAAATTAAACACAAATTGAATTATGTAAACTGCGAATGCCAACAGCCAATTATCTAACAATATATCATTTCCTATTTCCTCATTTTGATAGCACTGAAAATAAACGTAGGTGACTACAAAGTCTTTTAATGATTTATTTGAGCTGTTCTCTTTGTTGCAATATTAAAATGACTGTTGTGACATCAAATAAAAAAAAAAAAAACAGGAAATGGGGGCACAAGTTTGAATGTATTTTGGATTTTTTTTCCTAATCTAGTCAGCAGGCCAGACTTCAAAATTATTGAATTATCAAATTATCAGATTTATTATCAAAATCTGGCAAGAAAATTGCAACTGATGCATGTCTACAGAAAATGTATGAATAATGTGCTGCACTTGCACTTGAGTTGTCTGCCATTCAGTATTCCCATATCACACTCTTTGTGAGAAACTATTTCAAAAACTGTACACTGGCATGTCCTCTTTGTTGTAAAGATGGGTCACTATCTTACATTTCACTTCGAGATGGATAAAGACATATTTTTGCTTTCAAGACAGGCACCAGTCCAGAGATTAATGCTCTAGTGATTACGTTATCAGTGTAGCTTTTTAGGTGTTTCCTACCGTGCACCATAAAAATGAACAAAATTATATGTCTTTTATCAAATAACACATAATCTGGCAGCAATTTAAAGACCATTTCAGTGTAAAACCACCAATGAATTTAGCAGTGTTTTGCAAGTCATTTAGTTACATTTCCATTTTCCACCATTTGGCGGATAATGTGATGACAAATCCAACTGCTTTTAAATGATGAGTCTTTTACTTGGGTAATAGTATTAGTGTCAGGCAACTGGATTCCCTTTTACTTTCCATGGCCGACAACAAGTAAACAAGTACTTTATTGATGACTGTTTCCGACTGATTAGCTCCCTAATCCTAAACAAGATGTTGGGTGATCAACACCAATTCTGCCAGAATGAGGTTTGATACTGAACATCTGACATTTGCAAGATTAAACTAATCTGTTTCAACACTCTTTTCATAGAAAATGTCAGCCTTGCCTTCTTTGTGTAACACATCTTTCATTTTTAGTTATGAATGCTGAAGAAAATAATTTATTATAGGACTGTAAAGAGTTTATAAATATAAAATGACTAATATCTGTGCATGACTTCAAGTTTTACAGGCGCCTGGGCAGTGACAAAAGTAGAATTAGTCATACAGAAAGTGTCATTACACTTCACAGACATACCACAGCGTACATGTCTGTCCACAGGCTGCATTGAGTTGCTGTAATATCACACCAGCAGATGCAATTAAAGCCCTGAAGGGATTATTTCAAGCTTTAAAATAAAAGTGTGCCCTCAAGGCATTCAAACAACAATGTCTAGAGCCTGCACTATGAGGCTGCACCGTGAAACTTAAGCCTAACGTTAGCATTTCAATCCCTTATAGCTCCTACCTCCTAAATGGCCCAACTCCTGTGTGGCACAACACAAGCAGAACACACACAGGCCCAAGCTTTATCACACAATCCATCAGCTATTGAAGCCTTGTAAAATAAAAAGTTATGGAAAAAATAACAAAAATAAGATCACTAATAAAAAGCAAACAAAGGAGAGGGGCTTTAACGTAACTCTTTGTCGAACTATTTTCTATAAAATCTGCATTCTCCCCATCAACACAATGTATTAATCATTTGCTTTAATTCCGTCAGAACTGCACTGCATCTTTACCTTTATAGTGCTATGGGAAAAAGTGAGCGCTAAATTGGTTTCAAAGTTTTCCTTAACACATCTAAGCTTTGATTGGCGTTAGAGAGCCTTGATTGCTCCCCTAAGACCTTACACACAGTTCTTTTCTACAGCCATGGAGCCATGATGTCATGCAAAGTCCATCAAAGACCACAGCAGTGGAAGGGACCTTTATTACTCCCACAGAGAAAGGGGCTAAGGTCCACCTCTCTCTCTCTTTCACTTGAATGTGCTGTGTTTCAGGCTCCTAGCAACACAAACGCCTAAACACGATGTACTGAAAAGTGGCACATGACATCACGGCCGCCGCTCATTTATAATTTATTAAACGCGTGTTCCATTTCTTGTAAAACATTTACACCTTTTTCACATTTGTGTTGTTGAGTCCAGAAACAGTCGAGCTTAATGTGTATTTTGAAAGCCTTACTGTGAGACACTGGTCTGTTGTTGGTTTAGGATTTGCTGCGAGGTTTCAGTGGGAGGACAGAACCCAGAGGGGTACAGACTGCGTCTGGAAAATGGTAGCCAGCCATGGTTCTATGATAAAGAACCCCTTTTTCCCAACAGCCAGACAATTCTCCTCATTGTCACTGCAAGTGTGAACTGTGTTCCAACCACTATAATCCCTTCCATGTGTTTGGGTAGTTGCGGTGTCTGTGATCGGGGGACGGTCTGTCTTCTCAGTAAGTTCAAGCCTACAGACATAACCACTGATGAGTTTGATACTAAGAAGCACGACTACGGTTTGCCAACACACCCAGAGCATATAGCTCAAAAGATGTCTTGCAACCTCTCCCTTCATAGAACTCCAGAAAATATGAGTTGACAACCCTGGCAAAACCACGAAATAAAAGACAAAGTATGCGCTTCAAATAACACACAATATCTTTTATGTATAGTATGTTTGCTGACAATGCATGGTCCTCTTCACAGAGAAAGAACATAACCGCAGTATGTCATTGTGTCTGGATGCTCGGGACAGAGCTGAAGGGGAAGTACTGTTGTTCAAGATGTAAGAACTGGCTGATAATAAAGGACTGTCTCTCTCTTTACATGTGGTTAGCTTTTTTCTGAGGATGTGAGACTCCTGTATGAATAGGACTTTTGTTCATCTTCTCCCAAGCTTTCATCATGTTTTCAATTAAACCTTTGATGTAGAGGATAGTTAAACCTTGCTGCTTTTCATTTATACACTGTTTTTTATTGAAAAATATATAGCTTTTAGGGCAAAGTAGGTAAGCACGATTACCACCTGACCGTGCATGTCCATCTATAAATGTAATCTTTCTACTGGAAGATGCTGCTGAGTGCAGCTGATGGTCAAATAAGGTATTCTTGTGATTATTGTATTTTATAATACTACATATGCATGTATGATCATTAGAAAGAAAGTACAGTATATGCAGTTTGGTGTGTGTCCACGCCTGTGCATTGTGAGCCGTTAGCTTAGGCAGGGTCTCACACTGGTCTGGGCGGTTAAGTAGTGAAAAAGGCTGAGCTGTGACCTCGTTCCAGTTAACTGCTCCTGACAAAAGCAAGTCAGCCGAGTGGCATATGCCGTCTGACTCAAATCACGTCTTATCAGATGTGCCGCGCCTCACGACCACAGGGCAGTGCCACCATCTTTATGCTCTAAGCCACTGCACTTTCAAATCAAACCACTGTTCCCCACCTTTGCTGAGCAGCAGCAAGAAGCCTCAACAATCTCGGTTATGGAATCACTCATAGTTAACCGTTTACAAGACCACCTGTACAGTTTGGGTTTGGGTGGCATTCGAAATATGTAAAACACAGGTGTCAACAATAACATTTTTGTTTTTCCTTTCTTTATTCTTTAGCATTAATGAAATGAGAATTTTTTTAAAGCTTTGCAATATAATGATAGTATGCAGATACACCTTAAGTTAAGCATAATACTTGTGTGTATACTGCTTCTCTTAGACAGACTAATCAAAAAAGTCAGCCAAAATGATATTTTTTCTTGTTATCTAAAGATATTTTAACATTACAAAAAATGTATTTTCATTATTTTTTGAATAATAAAGAAACAATTAAATCGCACCAGTACGGTAACCTTCGGTTTGTTGGACGCATTTGCCCTCACATCAACTGTTTCAACAAATGAACCACTACAGCACTGTAAATACTAAACCAGCTATAATTACTGTAAGTACAGTATTAAAACAGTTGGCACTAACTGAATCAGTTGTTACTGGTTCTTGACACAGCTACTAAAAATGGTGGGATTGGCTGTGAGGCGGTACAAAAATACCCCAGTATGCTGACACCACAGGATATTTTTCATGAATGCCATAATGTAAACATATTTTTAAGATTAATGTGTACACCTAAAAAGTTATATCAAAACACTAAAGCACGTGTAAAAGATTCATTGAGACAGAGCAGTTTTTCCCCACAACCTGGTACACTGACAGTTGCTTCAGTATATTTCATGATTTACTTTTAATTTTTCAGGCATCTGATTGGTTTATGATTGAGCTAACTGCTAACTAGCCGTTTTTGTTTCTCTGCTCAGTTGGTTGTTGTGTGGTCCTCAGTGTCATTCAGCTTTCTCAAGTCTCCTGTCCCACTATTGGACAAATTAAAAATCCACCATAGTCTAATATCAGCTCTCCACCCCCACACGTGTGCCTCACTATCATCACAATGTAAATCAGTGAAAAACATTGCAGGTTCAGCTGAACCCACCAAAGTGTTTTGCTAACTAAAAATTTCACCTGCAAATAAAGAATACCCCTCCAGGACAGAAATGGCAGTGCAGATGAAAGTGTTGGAATCATAAAGTGCCCAGGAATAAGAAGGAGAGGGTAGGGAGAAGGACGAGGGGCTTTCTAGCAATGAAAGATTTTGGCTGCTTTCACAAAGTGCTCCTAATCCACTCTAAACTCCATTACATGTGGGACACTTTCACTAAGAAGACACAGATAAGCTCAACAATAGCGAGGAGAGCCCATCCAAAAAAAAAAAATAAAAAATCAACAAACATAAAGAAGGGCAGCAACCACATTTTGGGGGGAAACTATTTCAATTTTAGATATGGCACCAAACTGAAACTGGGCCACTGTATGCTTTGATGTCTCAATTGTTTGCGTGTGTGCATTTAATAGCAAAGAAACCAAAGCTTATTGATGGAACAAAAATGACAGAGACAAAGGGAGAAAATGGAGATGTTGTGACAGAGACAAGGATAGAACAAGACTGGGAAAGTGGACAGCCAAAGAAAAAGGATGGATGAATAGAAAGAGACGAGAGTAAGATATGGCAGGGAAAAAATATGCCTCAGATATAGAAGTAAGAGTGACAGAGCTAAACTAGTGTGGGATCCCAGTTGAATAGGACTTGATTAACTGTGCCACAGGGTCAGAGCAGGGTCTCTGTCTGCTGGGGCCTGGCTTACGAAAATGATATGTGTGCATATATGTGTGAGTGTGCAAGTTTTGACTGTAATTTGCACTTTTGAAACATGTGACTGCAATTTGCAAGACACGATATACGTAAATGGTTTTTCTGGTTGGCTTAGGGCAGCTGCACTTCTCTGTGATCTGAAAGGGAGCACAGAGAAAACCTCATGAAACCTAGGATGAAGGCTTTCTGGTTTCTTACAGTATGAAAAATGTAGCATTAATGGGTGTTCATTTTGCCCTAAACACACTACAGCTTCTTGCTACGAGGCTTTTTTTCTTGATCTTGTGTAATAAATACAGTGCACACCTCACATTTACAGAGATCTGCTTTTGCCCCTCGTTAAAAATGGACAGTAGCAAAACTTTTGGTCAACAATATCTATATAGAAGAATTAAGAGTTGTAAAAGGTAGAAGGGTCATTAACTTAAATTTTTGCCTTTTGTAAGTGCCTCTTGTTGGCCCCAACAAAACAACCAGCTACTAGTAACTCACTTTTTTCCTCATTTATTTCTTTGTTTTTAATTTGAATTACAATTATAGAATATATGAAATCCACTTTATGGATATTGGATATATGGTAATGGATATTTAATTTCCTTCATCACATTTCTTCCAAAAATAGCTAACTTTAAAAAACATTTGTTAAAACGCACAATAATAAAATTACAAAGTAACTTAATGCATTTTGGAGTAACATCATATTTAAATCTATATGAGGAAACAGGTGGAATTGATTCTATTAATGTTGTAAATTTGCAATATTGTACTTTGCCTAAAATAAAAAAGCAACCCATGATGTGCATGACTCTCAAACCTCAAATGAAAATGTAATTAAAACTAATGAAAATCAGAATTTGGTCTATAATGAGAGATCTATAGTGCAAAAAACTGTCAGTTCTTTATTAAAACACAACATATAGACAGCAGTCTAAGTTCTCCAAACTTTTTCCTTTTGATACAAAAATAAACCACACTGTCCCTGCAGTGGTTCTACTGACATTTTGCAGACCACACACCTGTTGACCATTTTGGACATTTTGGATGTGAAAATCCTGCTGACAGTGTAAGATGTAGTGAATAAGGTCCCAGTCGCACCTGGCTTACAGACTGATCAGTGACCACCTAGCAACCGCTCACTGTGAGGGATAATTTAGCACTCCCTGACCACTTGCAAGTTGCTGAAGGTTGATCAAAAGTTGCTGGGAAGATAAGACCTGCATATTGCTTTCGCCTATAATTTGAATGAAAGTGATGGATCTGTCTACAAACACCGTCCAAGCTCTCCAAGCTGTACTGAAACTTTGAAAAGTGTGACATAAACCAGAAACGAAGACCATTTGCCTTCAAACCAAAAGTTTTGAAACATGCTGGCACAACTTCACAACTCGTTCTTTCGCACTTTCTTAGTAATACTGCTGCTTGGCCAATATTTGGCAAGCTTTTGCAAACAAACATGAAAAACTACAGACATTCATGGAACTCTGCTAGCAATTAAAGCTATCAGTAGGAGGTCTTCAGTCCAGCATCTTCTCTGTGACCAAATTCAAGGAAAAACTCCCTTTTAACAGGAAGAAACCTCCGGCAGAACCAGGCTCAGGGAGGGGCGGCCATCTGCTGCGACCGGTTGGGGTGAGAAACCTTTGGGCTAACCACGAGAGTTCCAGGTTTAAACTATTTCAGGTATTAGAAAGTGCAAGCAACAGCTATGGCTGTGAGTATCAAAGAAATATATCTTTTGGTTTATCAGAAAGTGAGCAGATAACTTGTTGTCAGTATGCTTACTAATCTCTATAAAATCATCCTTAAAATGTAAACTTTTAAAAGTGTCTCTTAACAGGCCTCACCTGGGGGCTAACGCTAGGACCGTAGCCCATGCCAGGTGAGTTCATGGAGTGAGGGCCCATGGGTGAGCTGATGACAGAGAAGGGTGAAGCCAGGCCATTCATTGGAGAGCTCAGCGTACTGATGGGAGAGTGGAGAGGGCCTGAGGGCCCCATGGACGTTGGGCTGAGTAGAGATGGGTGCATTCCACGGTGGGAGGTTGGTGATCCCAAGGGCGAAGAGGTCACCTGGCCTGATGAATCTGTTCAGGAAAAAAAACAAAAAACAGAAAGATTACACATTTTATCTTGACGATTCCAATGAGCAAAGAAAATCACTGATAATAAACACGGGTAATTCTTACCATCCCGTCATATTTTCTTATGATAATAAGGTCTTTTGAGTTTGCCTTCATAAGCTTTTCAAAGCAAAATGAGACAGGAAAAACCTGATGCAAGGCTTCACAATTTGGACCAAAAAGCCACTTTGATAACTAAGTTTTGAATAAACACTCAGAATTCTTCAAAACAACGCTCTCACACTTGGTTTCTTCCAGCCAGGGTCGTTGGCACCGCAAGGCTAGCACATCTGGTAAAGTGTGAAGGCAGTTCTTTAATGTGAGTGCTGTGCAGGAAAATGGACAATTCAGCAAAAAACACTTAAGACAATTAAATCCAACAATCACCAATAGTGGAAAAACCACAAAGTCAGCGGCTGAACGGTTGTGGGTATGGGCAGAATGTCATGAAAAGCTTGTGTACATGAACCGGGTGTTGGTTTTCTTTACTCTGCTGTTTTTCTCCACCATCATTTTTGATGGATTAACATATCCTGGGAAACTTACAAGTAATGTACCAACCATAAATGGACATAGTTTCCAGGTCTGAAAAGTGAAGCCAGCGTAAAAGTGCCTTAAACTCATGTAGTTCCAAAAAAGACTTGTGGTTGCTTAGAAGTGTATGGAAAGTGACATTCGGCTTTCTTAATCTGCAACTTCATTAAACACTTTCCTGATGAGTCTCACCTGCTAGTCTCAGGTCAAACTGAACAGAAGATTAAATCCATTTGTTCAACTGTGGTCCGTCTAAGAGTCACAAAGGAGAATAATCCAGGAAAGGCTTGCTAGCTAATGATTTGTCAACCATAAATCATTAGCCAGCGAGTGCACAGTTTCACAATCTCATTCATCCCTAAGTCACTACATCTGGTTTCCAAGATGGCTATGGCCAAAAAACTGAAATCACAGATTTAAGTGGGACTTCACAAACCAGTAGGTGATGTCCTGGTGGCAAGATACCCCTTTTATACTGTCTATGGTCTTCTCTTTAACAGTCAATCCTGTTCTCAGCTATGTGTATAGTGCTTAACACAAAGAGCAGAGCACACCGTGAAGTAAAGGCAAACGTAGATATACAATGAGACAAAGGAAAGAAACAAGTGTGACATTAAAAGAAATAAAACACAGTAGAGACTTATGGATATGGGGGGCCATGGATGTGGTAAACACTTAAAAAGACTGTATAACTTTACAAAGCAGTTCTGCTGCTCTCTCACAGACTGCTTCGTTCTGGTAAACTGAAGTCCTTCCTTGAGGCATCTACGAGGTCAGGGATATACACTGGATTTATATTGCATATAGCTTATGAATGGGGTAGTAGTGGGCTCAGGAAAATGACAAGCATGACCTTGCACCACAGCTGAGGAGAATCCTGCAGTGACTGAGACTGAAGTCAGAATGATAAGGATAAGGTCATGTGTACAAAAGCTCATCTGCGCTCACAGCCCCCCCCCCCCCCCCCCCCAAAAATCATCAGAGCTACTCTTTATCTTGACTGAGCTTTCCATCTTTCCATCAGCTGTCAACACAGAAGATATGAGACAGGTGAGAACATTAGCAAAGAAGTACTGATATGCTGTGCTATGTCACTGAGACTTTGGCAACTTTGTTGTATGTGTACTGATAACAAACCTCCTGTCTCAACTTTCAACACTGCAGTTCAGTCTTGCATACTTTCCATTTATGACTGAGCCTGCCTTTGCTTCCATCATTCTTTTTTATAATCTCACATCCATCGACCCCATTTTTATTCATTAAATGTCCCACAAAGGGACACACCGTTAAGACACACCAGCTTTTTGAACATAAATGTATTTATAGACATTATAATTTATCAAACAACAGTGGCCTTATCAGTAACTGATTCACATAATTAGTTTTGCAAGCAAAATGCTGAACAATTAAATGTTGCAAAAATGTCCATGAATAATAATAATAATAACAATAATAATAACAATAACAATAATAATAATAGTGACATATCTCAGTGTCTCCAAAGACATTCCCTCATTTTTGTATTTTAATTTACAACAATTTCTCAATCCATTTTTATAGCTGGCATTAGAGAGCTGAGGTTCACATCAGTTTCTCTGTTGTCCTTAAATACCCTCCTTTATACCCTGTCCTATTTTGACACTGCAAGTTCACTCTGTCTGCTCTCTGCAGTGGGAGCATGGACACATGTTATGTAATGAGTTGGAGTGTGGCTTGTCTATCACGCTCCCACATTTTGTACGTGACCAGGTTCCTCTATTTTCTGCACAGTGGAAAAAAGCAGATAGCTAAACTAGTTAAAGGCAGAGATTAGCAACTTTAGTTTCTTTTAGGAATTCTCCCCATCCTTTTTATTGCTACGTAGCCAAAGTAACAGCCATACAAACTCAAATCATTTAAAGAAAAATGCTACAAAATACATTTGCAGGAGCACTGGTTTTAGCAGCACTCTGCACTGAGTACCAGTGCAGTTTTCAGCTGAGTCAAACCAAATACTTCCTGCACATCTTGCTTGACTCAAAAGAACTTCCTGTTAGAAACGACACACACACACACCCACACAGAAACACCCTATCCTTTGGAAAATAAACAAACAGACTTGTTAAAAAAGGGGCTAATAACAGCTCTGTATCTAGCTATGTTACTTCAGTGTTGGATCCCATGACTGATACTTCTTGAGCTTCTATCTGTATGATTAGATTTTTTCCTCCAAAAATATGTGCCCACACACACATAGCTCCAAAATAATTCCCATAACCCTTCTCCAACTGGGTTTCAATTCAAGCAGATAAAACGAGAGGCGGTATTAGAGTTGCCAATCTGCCATTGTAGCTCTCAGTGGGGGTGGAGGGTAGGGGAGAGTGGGACTCAGCAAACAGAATCCCAGCAAGGCCCCACCTAGAGGGGGGGATGACAGAGACAGGCTGGGAGGTAGATCCGCCTGTTATGTCTCTTTTTTCCCCTCCCATTCATTCTTTATGTCCCTCTTTCTTCCGACAGCTTTTGGAGAAGAGGAAAATCCAAAGCAGAACACTTTTCCCCTCTAATGTTCCCCCTCTTTATGACCAAGCAGCGAACCATGTGGTCACACTGGATTGTATGTGGATGGTCTTGTTTGGACAAAGCTCCCAGAACATAAAGATTTCTCAATGCGAAATATCTGTGTGTGCGTTTGAGTGTACAGTATGCGTGTGTATGTTTACTCTTGTTGGAGTTGGGTTGCCAGTGTAGGATTACAGCAGGATGAAAAGGACTCTGTCCTAATCCTCCCCGGAGAGGAAAGCAGAAGAGAAAATTAGGGTAGAGGAGACAAGGAAAGAAAGGATAAGGAAACAAATAATGGTTGTAAGGACAGAAGAGTGGAGAAGAAGAAAAAAAGCAGAAAGGAAGATCCAATGAGAGAAGGGGAATCAAGAAGAAACAAAACAAGAAGAATGACAGAAGAAAGGAAAGAAATGACTAGACTGGACAAGAAAAGTAAGCAAGGAGCAAGATGGAAATAAGGTTCCTCTGTACATACACAAGACATGTGCATTTAGGTTTAAATTAAGCTTTGCCAAGTTCTCCTTTGAGATAAAGTCCCGGCTCACACAACAAGATCTCAAATTCCAGTTTCTGTTATCAGTTAACTATAAAAATACAACTCAAAGAATCTCTGTAAAATCTTCAACCAACACTTTGACTTTAAGCCCAACTAATCAAGGAAAAAGAAGTGGAGAAAAAAAAAGGGGGGGGGGGGCAGCATTGCCACTCCTGCCTGCGTTTCTTCATATAGCCAATTCCATCTTAACCTGTTAAACTGGAAATGGGAATATGCATCGTGAGCAGTCTTGGAAAAACAACCTCTGGCAGCCGTTTGCACTGTATGCAAGATATGAAATAAACCTGTTCAAAAGATAAGAGTGACTGTAAAGCCAATCACTGAAAAAGGGCAGGGCAGGTAAGAGCAAAAATAAAAATTAAGATAAGACTTTATTGAATCCATGACGGGGATTTTTTTGCGTTACCTCAGCTCAGGTACAGATATCAAAATACAAATAAGTACAATCAATGAAAAAATAAGTAAGATAATACATTATATACAACGGTAGCACACACAGTATGTGATTATGGATATGGTTGTGGAACTATGCAAGACATAAACTATATAGCTTAACATAACTATTGTACCACTACTATTCCTATGTACAGGGAGTGCAGAATTATTAGGCAAGTTGTATTTTTGAGGAATAATTTTATTATTGAACAACAACCATGTTCTCAATGAACCCAAAAAACTCATTAATATCAAAGCTGAATGTTTTTGGAAGTAGTTTTTAGTTTTAGCTATTTTAGGGGGATATCTGTGTGTGCAGGTGACTATTACTGTGCATAATTATTAGGCAACTTAACAAAAAACAAATATATACCCATTTCAATTATTTATTTTTACCAGTGAAACCAATATAACATCTCCACATTCACAAATATACATTTCTGACATTCAAAAACAAAACAAAAACAAATCAGCGACCAATATAGCCACCTTTCTTTGCAAGGACACTCAAAAGCCTGCCATCCATGGATCCTGTCAGTGTTTTGATCTGTTCACCATCAACATTGCGTGCAGCAGCAACCACAGCCTCCCAGACACTGTTCAGAGAGGTGTACTGTTTTCCCTCCTTGTAAATCTCACATTTGATGATGGACCACAGGTTCTCAATGGGGTTCAGATCAGGTGAACAAGGTGGCCATGTCATTAGTTTTTCTTCTTTTATACCCTTTCTTGCCAGCCACGCTGTGGAGTACTTGGACGCGTGTGATGGAGCATTGTCCTGCATGAAAATCATGTTTTTCTTGAAGGATGCAGACTTCTTCCTGTACCACTGCTTGAAGAAGGTGTCTTCCAGAAACTGGCAGTAGGACTGGGAGTTGAGCTTGACTCCATCCTCAACCCGAAAAGGCCCCACAAGCTCATCTTTGATGATACCAGCCCAAACCAGTACTCCACCTCCACCTTGCTGGCGTCTGAGTCGGACTGGAGCTCTCTGTCCTTTACCAATCCAGCCACGGGCCCATCCATCTGGCCCATCAAGACTCACTCTCATTTCATCAGTCCATAAAACCTTAGAAAAACCAGTCTTGAGATATTTCTTGGCCCAGTCTTGACGTTTCAGCTTGCGTGTCTTGTTCAGTGGTGGTCGTCTTTCAGCCTTTCTTACCTTGGCCATGTCTCTGAGTATTGCACACCTTGTGCTTTTGGGCACTCCAGTGATGTTGCAGCTCTGAAATATGGCCAAACTGGTGGCAAGTGGCATCTTGGCAGCTGCACGCTTGACTTTTCTCAGTTCATGGGCAGTTATTTTGCGCCTTGGTTTTTCCACACGCTTCTTGCGACCCTGTTGACTATTTTGAATGAAACGCTTGATTGTTCGATGATCACGCTTCAGAAGCTTTGCAATTTTGAGACTGCTGCATCCCTCTGCAAGATATCTCACTATTTTTGACTTTTCTGAGCCTGTCAAGTCCTTCTTTTGACCCATTTTGGGGACTGCAAAGCTCTCCAGCGAGTAGTGCGGTGCTCTGAGCGGATAATTGGAGGTGAGCTTCCCTCCCTCCAAGACATCTACAGGAAGCGCTGCCTGAGGAAAGCGGGGAGGATCATCAAGGACTCCAGTCACCCCAGCCATAAACTGTTCAGACTGCTTCCATCAGGAAGGAGGTTCTGCAGCATCCGGTCCCGTACCAACAGACTGAGAGACAGCTTCTTCCATCAGGCCATCAGACTGCTGAACACGTCATAGACACCTCAGCTTCACTACTGGAACTTCAACATTATGCACTCCACACTGTATATAAATGCCACTTGTTTTGCACATATTCAACTCTGTATATTTTATATATTTTATTATTATTATTATTATTTTTTTTTTTACTATTTAATTTGTAAAAATGTGGACACACACACACACACACACACACACACACACACACACACACACACACACACACACACGTAGGAAAATATTTAGTATACACATCCAGAAATGCATACACTATTATATATTGTACATATATTTATTAGTTTCAGGTTGGCCATTCTTGTATTTTGCTCGTTTGTGTTGTTGTGTTTGCACATCTCTGTTGCTTGTGGGGCTCGCACACAAGAATTTCACTCGCATGTGCTGTGCCAGTGTGCCTGCACATGTGATGTGACAATAAAAGTGATTTGATTTGATTTGATTTGATTTTGCCAAAGGAAAGGACGTTGCCTAATAATTATGCACACCTGATATAGGGTGTTGATGTAATTAGACCACACCCCTTCTCATTACAGAGATGCACGTCACCTAATATGCTTAATTGGTAGTAGGCTTTCGAGCCTATACAGCTTGGAGTAGGACAACATGCATGAAGAGGATGATGTGGACAAAATACTCATTTGCCTAATAATTCTGCACTCCCTGTATAGACATGTACACACACACACATGTGCACACTAAATATACATTTGTATACATATACATACATATATACCTGCGCATGTCCATACACATAGAAGGTCCATTATGCATGAAGTGGTGACCGTGGATGTTCACAGTGTCCAGTGAGTCATGACATCGTGATTGAGGAGTAATAGAGTCTAACTGCTGTTGGGATGAATGATCTGTGAAAGCGCTCCTTCCTGCAGCGAGGGTGTTTCAGTCTCTGACTAAAGGAGCTGCTTAGCACACTCACAAACTCATGCAGTGAGTATGTGAGTGTGAAGCATACTGAAGCATTCGCGAAATGAGTGGCATCTGCCTCTCTTCATTGGCAGTGAGGCGGTGGAGAGGGTGAGCAGTTTTAAATTCTTGGGGGTAACTGTGACCGAGGACCTGTCCTGGGGCAACCATATCACCTCAGTTGTACGGAAGGCCCAACAGCGCCTCTACTACCTGAGGAGACTGCGGAGCGCACACATTCCCAGATCTCTGATGTTGAACTTCTACAACTGTGCCATCAGCAGCGTTCTGACGTATGGATTTCTAGTGTGGTTCCCCAGCTGCACCAAGGCCGATCAGCAAGCACTCCAGCGGGTGGTGAAAGAAGCTGGCAGAATTATTGGAACAAGTCTGCCAGAGATCAGTAATATCTTCCCCACTCGCTGTCTGAGGAGGGTGCACAGTATCCTGCGGGACCAACATCACCCTGCGCGCCACCTTTTCCATCTGCTGCCCTCAGGGAGAAGGTACAGGTCTATACAGGCCAGAACATCCAGACTGGCCAACAGCCTGTATCCACAGGCTGTGAGGCTCCTGAACTCTCTGCCCCCCTCTCACGGACAATAACCATATCCAACTTCTTAATAGCAATGAACTGGTCTGCATTGGTGCATCATATCTTTATTCTCTTCCCCCTCCTGCCCCCCCCCCCTTTCTTAAATAGATAACTATCATATCTGATATCATATCTCACAGTACAATAATATTGAATGGGTTGCATTGTTGTATTTTGTCATGTTTCTCAGGTCTTTGTCTGAATTTCTACGAACATTATTGCTAAGGATTGTCTTATTGCATTGGAGTCACACTGGGTTAAATATGTACACTTGGGTTTTAAGGGGTATTTATTATTTTCTTCTTTTTTTTGGGTTGTATGGAAGCCCCAAACGCAATTTCATTGTTCTTGACAATGACAATAAATAAATAAATACTAAATACTAAATCTGTCCAGGTTCTCTTAGCGTCAACTTAGAAAAAAGGGTGACTCACAGCTGTAAGCCACTTAGAGCGTTGCCGACTGCAGGCTCTCCCTGCCAATTTGTCAAAATCGCTGGGCACACAAAAACAAGTGACAGCTACAAATAAGCAAATTAGAGCTTGTTTTGCTGACAGAGACAAAGTTCTCCACTTATCACCTCTCCACTTCATTCAAAAGTCTCCTACATCTAAACAATGCCTCCCTCCCTTTAGCTTTCCTTTCTTGCTCTTTCGTTCTACTGTTGAGTGTTATTACAAGGGGGAAATTTTGCCAATTTATTATCTAGCTGTTACTCACTTGTGTGTTTAAAGATGATAAACGGATGAGAATCAGATAAGAAGGGATAATGAGATGACAGATCAATGCAAAAACAGGAACATGTTGGAAGCAACCTGTTTACATTTTTTCTGACAGGTGAGCTGCTGCAGTTGTGATTAATGACCACCCTCTCTCCAGAAAAAAAAACGACACCATCTGTTATCTGCACAACAGCACTGGTGTAAACAGTACAAAGAATTTCTGGTCTGTACAGGATTAAAGTGAGTGGGATGTTAAAAGGGGTGCGATTTAACTGGCGCGGAGATGGGTTTGGTTGCTAGCACACGCTAGACAGCACATTTTATTCATTCGTGTAAGCTAACAAATTGTTTTGTAATTTTAGACAGCAGGGGCAAAATCCCATTCATATAGTCTCATTCTAACAGTCAATATTTTAATTTAATCACCTTTACTTCCATAAATTTAACCACTCCTACTCTGGAGAAATCTATAACTTATATTGCACCATATGAAGTTGCGCTTAAATTTTGGATGGTTGCTCCATTTGCTGGTAGTTGAAATCATGTCTCAGAGGTACAGGTATTCAAATATAAAGAAATCCTAACCATGTGGACCTATTTGGAACTGTTCAGAGCACCTTGTTCAATTCATGCCGCAAAGAGATAAGCCAGTTCTAAATGGTAAAAGGGGGATTAACGCAGTGCTAGCAAGGTTTACCTGATAAAACATCTGATGAGTTTACTTATCTACATTGTGCGTACATCTTGGATTTAAACATTTTCAAAGCATCTCAAACAACATGCTGGATCAGTCTGCTTGTTAGCATTAAAGTAAAACAATCAAGCAGGAAAAAAACCCTCGCCGTTCAATTTTCAGCAGCTGATGCACATAAGAACTTGTGACAACATGAAAAGATAAGCAACCACTGTTCTCACATAAAGACTACAAATAACTCAGCTGCCTTCAGAGCTAACACCATTGGTTGCATTCCCTAACGAGCCCATGAGATTGTGTTGCCCCTGCCACCAGCAAGGGATGATGCATTATAGATGGAAAGTGCACCACTATAGTCGGAACAATCCTGAGAGCCGATGAAAAGTGTGTCTTTCCTTTCTTTAGACTGCTGTCTCACAAATGACTTCTCTGGCTTCATATGCTTGTCCTCTCAGCGTCTCATTCACCTTACTTCGGAACAACCTGTTTTGTCTAACCTTTTTAAAAACACATTCACAATCATAGCCATGTGCCTATACAGAGGCAGACAGATGCTCATTTTTCATTCCATGCCTAACTCTGCTCCTCTATTATTCATCTACTAGTGCCACAGTGGAGATTTAGTATAACGCAAGGGCGTGGGATGCTACAAAAACAGAAAGCGAGAACAGATAAATCTCAGTAAATCACATACTTTATGTCCAGTTGCCTTTTAGCTATTAAATCTCCTGAATCATCATCAACAGAATTGACTGTCAGTAGACAAAAATCATAATGCTCTCTCTCTTTCTGTGTTTGTGCATACACCACTGCCAATTTTAGTTTAATACCTCTATAGCTTGTGTCCAATCCCATATTCTCTGAAGACTTTGTTCAGTCTTTCAGTGCAGAAAAAAATGCAAAAACAAACAAAAAAAATATCCAAATGGGCTTGATGTAGACCCTTTGCACAGACGACGTGCTTTCTATACTAACCGTGATTGGCTATGGCTAAGTTGGGGAATGATGGCATAGGTGAGAGACCGGCCAGGAAACAAATGATCATTACACAGACCGACTTTGCAATAAACGAAGCAGTCATGAGTCACTTGCACCTACACTGTGGCACTTTAGTAAACTGCAGCTCCAAAGAAAAAACTGGATAAAAGGGTGGCATGTTAACAATAACACGGGCCCTGTTTTTAATGCACCCCTCTACCCCACACCTTCTGTTGATTTGAGGCACCAAGCAGTATTTTTTTTTCCCTTTTTCTTTCTTTTTTTAAATTCTTCGGAACAACGTTTTAGGACATCGTCTAGGTGAGTCACTTTTGAAAAGCACAGAGCGGCACAGAGCGAAGCCGGAATGAAACACTAGTCATTAGCATTTCTCCGGATGTGTTCAGGAAGAAGAGAGAAGAGGAAAAAAGAGATTCAACGAAATAACCCAGGAGATTCAGTGGGCTGTGGAAAAAAAAAACAGAGCCCAAAATAACATGGGAGTTGGTATTACGGTTTCATTTTTAGAGTTTTTACTGCTGATGTCTCTATTGCCATGACGACAGCGGGCTCATATTTTTCTCAGTCTTCCATAAACCACTTTGTGTATGCGCTTCAAAAACTAGATCATTATTCATTGTTCTTTTTTCTCCATTAAGCTTCACACTTTCTGTGTGCGCGCATGTGTGCTCATTAATTGGGAAATGTCTGTCTACTGTTTTCCACTACATAAACAGACTAATCTGGTGCCCTCAGTTATGTCCAAAGTGTAAATATCTGAGTCTGATATGTTTACTCTGTAGATAGGAGAGAGGAAGTGGGGCTGTGTGTGTGTGTGTGTGTGTGTGTGTGTGTGTGTGTGTGTGTGTGTGTGAGAGATGGTGTGTGTGTGTGAGAGATGGTGTGTGTGTGTGTGTGATGGTGTGTGTGTGTGTGTGTGTGTGTGTGTGTGTGTGTGTGTGTGTGTGTGTGTGTGTGTGTGAGAGATGGTGTGTGTGTGTGTGTGTGTGTGTGTGTGTGTGTGTGTGTGTGTGTGTGTGTGTGTGTGTGTGTTTATTGTGTATAAAAGATGGTGTAGGGAGCAAGCTTGTGATTGGCTGATGAAATATCAACTGGTTATGCATATAATCGGCGCACACTACTAAAAAAGGTTTTGTTTTACAAACTTATTATGTTCATAAAATTTCTGAAATTTGGATGGAAAAAAATCCTATTCGCATTTTCCACTAGTAAACAACCTGTTCTGGCTCTAGAGCATAAAAAAATCTGAAAACTTCTGTTTGCAGTGATGCAAAAAATATGGATAAGCGAGGAGTTTTCATATATCTAATAAAAATGTAAGTAAGTGTCAGGGTCCTGGGTCTCCTGACCCAGCGTTTTAGTTCTTTGTGATTTTTGTATTATTGTACTTGGTGTGAGTTTCTAGTTTCGATCCCTTGCCCTTCATGTTTCTCTATGTCCCCTCTGTTCTGTGTAAGTCTGTGTCTGCATGTTTGATTTCCCCTCTGTGTCTCTCGGTTCTTAGAGTCCTCTGCCTTATGGTTTATGTCTCTGTGTTTCTTAGTTGCTGTCTCCACTGTGTCAAGTTCGCGTCTCTGTGTGATACTTCCTGTTTTACTTTGAAGGTCCGTGTCTTATGTGAATGTGTCCTGCTTTGCTTGTCTCGTCAGTTCTAATTTCCCCCAGCTGTGCTCTCCTTCTGTGTCTCATTCTCCTCGTTACTTCCCAGTGTATTTAGTCCCTGTGTTTCTCTGAGTCAGTGTTGCGTCGTACCCTCAACAAGCTGTGTGTGTTTTGCCTCCGTGTTGCCAGTGTTTTGTTTCCAGTTCCAGTTCAGTGTTTTGTTTCCAGTTCAGTGTTTTGTGCTTCAGTGTTTTAGTCCACCAGCGTTTTTGTTTGTCTTTTGGTGAGTTTAGTAGTAAGAGGTTTTCCAGCATTAAAGCTGCGCTTTAAGTTGAACTTCTGTGTCTGAGTCCTGCATTTTGGATCCACCACTCCTGCTTGCCCGCCTGCCACACAGCCAACCATGACAGTAAGCAAGTAATTTAAGCTATAAATAAAAGCACTAGCTGTTCATATAGCATTGTGGTGTGGTGATTAACACTGTTGCTTCACATCAAGAAGGTCCTCGGTCTAAAACAGCATACTCCAGCTTCCTCCGACAGTCCAAAGATGTGGACTTAGATTAATTAGTGTGTCTAAATTGCCCAACAATGTGAATGGTTGTCTGTCTCTCTCTATTAGCCCCACGACAGGCTGGTGACTTGGTGTGCCCGCCTCTCACCGTAGGGCAGTTGGGATAAGCTCCACCAATCATTAGTTATTATTAATCTCTGACTCTCTTTCACAGTGTTTTTTGTTCTGTCTTCCTCCCTTCACCTCCAACCAGTTTCGGAACATGGCTGCCCCTCCCTGAGCCTGGTTCTGCCGGAGGTTTCTTCTTGTTAAAAGGAAGTTTTTCCTTTCCACTGTCACCAAGTGCTTGCTCAAAGGGGACCTTTTGATTGTTGCTGCTTTCTCTCTATTAGGGGCGACCATGGTTCAGGGGGTTGGGAAGCTCATCTGTACCCGGAAGGTTGCCGGTTCGATCCCCCAGCTCTCTCTGTCCTGGTCGTTGTGTCCTTGGGCAAGACACTTTACCCTACTGGTGCTGGGCAGAGGGGCCGATGGCGCGATATGGCAGCCTTCTGTCAGTCTGCCCCAGGGCAGCTGTGGTTACAACTGTGGTCTGCCTGCACCAGTGTGTGAATGTGAGAATGAATGAATAGTGGAACTGTAAAGTGCTTTGGGTGCCTAGAAAAGCGCTATATGAGTGGTTCTTAACCTTGTTGGAGGTACCGAACCCCAGCAGTTTCATATGCGCAGTCACTGAACCCCTCTTTAGTGAAAAATAAAATATGATGTTTTTCAAATTCAAGACATAGATATGCTTTTTACTAGTGCACAAAATGAGCCGTGCATGTCACGGTGGAGGCTCTGCCGAACCCCTGACCTATATAAATGCAATCCATTATTATTATTCTAACGTCTTCACCTTACAATATAAAGCTCCTTCAGGCAAATGTTATTATTTAGCGCCATATATATAAAGGGAAGCAGAAGAGAACGTTCACTAAATAATCACTGGTGAAACAAATAGTTAGTCATTATATTGTAGCTAATTGAAGCAGATTTTTAAAAATACTTATTTTCAAATTCCAAATATTTTACCCTGAAATAAACCCTCTTTCTTCTGTTGACGTGAACTTGGCCTTGTGTTTTCCAGTGGGATTGATGCAATAAATGAGTCTATAAATAATAACAGAATTTATGTATTATGTACTTCTTGTAAATCTTAGTGGAAAGCTTTGTAAGCATTTATAACTTAAAAATAGTTTGGATGGTATTTCTCACACACGCCTCAGTGTTACCTCTTTAACGCTGTCTTACTTTTAGAAACGAGTGGTTGCAGACAAAAGAATCTTATCAGCATCTCTGCTGACTATGAATTTAGAAAGGTGTATTATAGGCTCATTAAATGGGTTTTTGTTCTTAGTCCTTTGTTTCCTGTGGTCTTTGTGCTCATTATGCTCCTTGCACAATTAACACTATGCTACAAGATAAAACAAAATACCATGTTTACATGTTTTTGTCATCTCAGTTTTTATTAGTCAAGTCCTCCATCCTCAATACAGTAAGTGAGGATTGAGGACAGTGCAAGAAGCCACATGGTGATCAAGGAACTAGATGATATGATCAGACAGGCCAGCTGCAACTATACCTCGATCTTTATGACAGTGCTAATCAAAAGTATCCAGACTCTCTTTATACTGTCTGTTTAAGCCCACATCTGCTGGGATTCATGAACCAACTTGTAGATTAAACAAGAGAGTGTAGGAGCAACAGATAAAGGCCTTAATGTGGGATAAGTGGCAAAAAAGAACCAAAACAGGCCACCCATAATTTCACAGTAGGTGGGCTGCTAACAGCCATCATTTGATACACTGTGTTGATATAACCCGCTTCTTTTTGCCTGCTGAAACAACTGCCCTCATTAAAGACTTAATTCTCTCCCTCCCACCTCCCTTTTACTCTTTTCTGTCTCTCACAGGCTTTATTTTCCTCCCATTTCAGTTCATTTCCCTGATAGCATGTGGATAAAAGAGCCAGCTCCTAGGGCATGCTGGTGCCCTCAGTGACTCTTAAGTGTCTGAAGAGGCCATGAAGCTGTGGCTAGATGTGGCTAGGTGCCAGCTAAGCCACAGATTACTGGCACTATTGCTAACAGTGCCCCGGCTGCCAACACTATGATCTGCTGTTATGGCCTAATTGTTCTCTTTAGCTCTGAGGTGATATACCATGTCTCCCTGGGAGCTCCACGCAGAGCACCAACCAGCTCGTGCACAGAGATACAGTTGACTGAGGTTGGGCCAAATTCTTATGTACAGATCATTTCACACACTGCTTGTAACTTTCTGGTCTAACCTTTAAACAAGGCAGATCTGAAGAGTTTGAAGCAAAGCCAAATGCAACTGGTTGAACAACCTGAGAAATTACAAAAGGAACTGTGAGCATCAAATTTAGTTTAACATATTTCTCACTGGGTAAAGACACACTTTAGAAACCTTGCTCATCATGTGAATGCCACTAATCACCAAGCTTATCCTTATCCTTCCCATATTGCTTTATTTAAGTATGGAATTACTTGGTGGCTGTTTGTCAACTGCACTGTAAATTCAGTCATGCTCAGTGATTTGCTAGAATGAGAAGGGAAGGCTTTCTTTGTAACGTGTCTTCAACTAGGGCCATATAGACGCCATAAAGATTTAACCCAAGGAGCTCTGAAAAATCAACAGTAACCAGCACCCTCAATTTAATGTAATCTCGCCAATATCATGAGGAAGCAAATCCAGATATTTTATTATTCATTGTCTGTAAGTTAGAAATGTAAACAACTGCTATACAAAACCACAAAAAAGCAACAAAAAATTTGCACACACAAATACACAAGACTTAGCACCCCCAAAGTAATACTTCTCCACCCCTACTCCAATGACTATGAAGGATGAAAAAGTTTTGAATGTTAAAGGGTGTCTTTGTTCTGTTTTTAATGCCTGCACAAGTGCAGGATCATTAATATCTAATCTGGCTGCAAAACTGCTCAAGGTACATACAGATATGGGACTATTAGCTGGTTACGGATTATAATTTGATGATTAAATATTGAGCTGAAGTTAATTGTATTTGCTTTACTTGAAGAAAGTCAAACACACTCGAAGTACTACCTATAGTAGGTAGCTTTATTTACACACCAAATTCATTTACACACATTTCTCACTGTGAGGAGAAAACTAGTACACCAAGAGATAGTGAAGAGGGCAACAAATGGAGTAAAAAGGCCAAAGGCACAAAGAATGAAAGCAACATAGCTACTGTGAAGGAAATGTACTCAACAAATGAATGACAGCCATAGTGAATATATCTCACTTGCTGTGCTTTGGTCAGTGGCTTATGTCATAGACATCAACTGACAATACCAGTTGATCAAAGACATGGCGTTGAGCGATAATTACTTCTGCAGCCTGCAGAGCAGCTGTCGGGTGAAGAAGATTACACTGCAACTGATGTTCTTCAGCTCTGTTTGAGTATTCATTACCACAGCAGCTTAGTAAGTCAAAAGAGGTCAGTAATATTCGAGACCGTCAAGACTGACAGGCTCTTTGAATGACCTTAATCAGATAATGTGGAGGTTTTGGAGGCGATTTTTGAAGTTTGCAGACAAATGATGATGAGAAAACATCACCTTTACCACCTGCTTTATTATATTATAAATCTCTATGATTAAGATTTGCAAAGCAAAAAAAGAAAAAAAAGAAAAAAAAAGTATTTAAACCTTTTAAAGACATGTAAGGTTTCATGGCCAAGACTGCTATGAATACATGTAACTGGGGAAATACAACACAGCCAGGAAGCTTCTGATTCATTGAACTTCCTCTTTTGTTGAGCCCAGAGATGAATATCACAACACAGACCCTTATCTGACTTGCTCACTGCCAAAACACACTTGAAGGCGCACGACCGAGTATATACTTACAAACACAGAGAGATAATGAGCTGACAGCAAAGCACATGACTGAATGCAATTTAGCAACAGCGGGTACAAAGAATCAGATCAATTTTTTTTAACTTTCATACATAGCTAGGCACAATGATGCATTCATCATTACAAACAAGGGTCATGTTTCTGCAAGGTCACGCTCATGAAATAAAATGAAAATGGTTTGTGTAACGACAAAGAAAGAAAAACACTAAAACAAACCTTGAAAATTCTCTCTCTCTCTCTCTCTCATATATATATATATATATATATATATACATATATATATATATATACACACATATATATATATATATATATATATATATATATATATATATATATATATATATATACATATATATATATATATATATATATATATATATATATATATATACATATATAAATATAAATACACTCAGAAAGTATTAGAGAACAAAGTGGTTTATTTTTGCACATAGACTATAAGAGGGGCCTAAAAGCACCAGTGTCAACAATTAAAATAATAAATGGTTGCTCGATGATGTCGTACAACTACACAAACTGAAGTTATCTGAGGTCTGTGTGGCCAGTATTTCTTTCTAAGAACACTGCAAGCCACACTACAAATAATAAAGCCATATGATTAAACCAACTAAACAGCTGAATGGATTTCTGTATTTCACCTTCAGGCTAGTCAAAAATGAATCCAGAAACTTTAACTGATCTTTTTCTGCAATTTTTAGAATAAAAGTCAGCAAAAAGCCATCACAACTAAGTAAATAATGAAGAGCAGTCTTTAAAAGGTTAATACAAACACTGCTAGCAGGGAAAATAAATGTAAATGCAGAAGATTTAAAAAAATTCAGCATTATATGTGGAGGAGTGGAAGTGAAAATGTTAGGTGTGTCTTGTATTTACGGTGGAGTCATAAAGCCATCAGTGACTGATGACTAATTATACCAATTACCACGACGGCAAAAACAAACTGCCCCTACCCTTTGGTGACATCAGGATGAGGAATTTGTCACTTCCTAACGTGTTTGGAGACAGTGGGCGATTGACGACTTCCATTTGTGTCAAGGAACCACTGAAACACTTCAAAAGCTGAACACTGTGTGTCTAGGCTCTGTTTATGTGGCTGTTTACTCTCTGCAACACCTGGAATTAGCCCAAGGCAGATGTTGACCCACACAGAGCCTTATGTCCACCCTCCCTGCACTCATTTGCCGAGTCAGTATTCAGCCTATAAAAATGGTAATCGTCCTCTTACACAAATCTAGATACAAAAATACAAAAGTAGATTGTTCACATTTAGTTCTGAGACACAGAATCAACACCAAAGCTTTATTTCCCGTCCCAGCGGAAAGATTAAATATACTGACTCTATTACAAGCCTTTTAGATGTCTTCCACCCACCTTTTATTTTCTCATTTTTCCCCTTATGATGATTATTCTTTTGTTGTAAGCTGTGAGGTGCTGGTCTGTTTGTACTGAAATCCAAATGGAGAAGGAGCTGGCTCCTGGCCGTAAGCTGGAACTGCCATACTCCCACCCCCCACTGCTTCTCCTTCTTCCTCTGGGGAACAAGCCAGAGATGAAGGGAATGGGAATGATGGGTAGAGATGGACTGATCGATGTATGAACACATAGAATGAGCGGCTAGAGATTCATAAATAGATAACAGAGATTCAAATGGGGGAGGAAAACAAAGTGCGAGAAAGTCTCTCAGAGAAAGCTTATAACACTGGGGGCCGCTCGGAGGGTGATGGGAAACTATGTGTGTACGTGCTGCAGGAAGAGGCCTCGCAAACTGGGTGGGAACACACGCGCTCCAATAAGACCAGAGGTTGTGTGTCCTGAAGAACACGTGTGTGTGTTCTGTCAGTTCTGTCACTGGAGGAGTGTACTTTGGATCAGTGCATTGACTCACCGAAAACAAACACAAAATTCTGCAGGCCAGAGGATCGGAGGCACGCTGTATCCAAGACAAACAAGCGAAATCATGAAAATATAGTTGCATTGACTGAGGCCCAACCTTACCACCCCCACGCCTCCATCCGCCCCCTTCTCTTGCTCTATTGCACACAGTCTGTCCAGTACACACAAAATCAATTACCTTTTGGCCCGTTATTAACAAAATAAGTCAGATGGACAACTCAAACAGCTTGTGTCAACAGCGTAACGTTTCTCCCCTGAATGCTTTATTTCAAACCAACAATTAATTCAGCTGCCAAGTTCCAAAAGAGCTGCTTAGTGACACTGCTGGTTCTAAAACTCATATTTTATTTAAGCAAGTGAAAATCTAAACACCGCCCTGTGTAGCAAATTTGCTGCAGAAGAAAACAAGCGACAACTTTGGAAATTTCATGAAAGAGACAATTGTTCTTAAATCAAGGTGAAAGCCAAGCTGTTGTCATGGCCATGTGCTGTGTTTTTGTCTGCCTATTAGCAAGGTTTTGCAAAGACTAACTGACATGTTGGAGAGCCCATTAACCATTAACCACAAAATGATTTCTCTTCAGGTATCCTTAAGATCTGTGTTTTTGTAGTGTAGACCTTTGTAATCTGCATCTCCAACAAGTATTTTCTGCTAGAAAGGACAGATCACATTTGATTTAAAATGTCTGAGCCTGGAGAGATGATTTTCAGGAAGATGCTAGATCAAACAGGGATATGGCTCATGGCTGAATTACCAGCATGGGACATTTTTCATGGGGTCGAGAGAGGTTGCAGAAAAAAAGAAAAGAAAAGAAGAAAGCGCAAACACGGTCAACTGAAGCATCTTGAGCATCTGCAGGTCCTTAAGTGGAGCTGACATATATGTGGATCAGAGTCTATAGATGCATGTGTCTTACCCCTCCCCAGTGCACATGCTTTCACATTTAATTTTTCCCCATACTTCCTCTCCTCTGTTACTGTTTCCTTCAATGTCTTTCCACATCTTTTATTCTGCCTTTGCTGCTCATCACAGGGACTCCCCAGAGGTGGAGGATAATCCCTGTTCGGAGCAGCAAGTCTTTTATGTCCTGGGAAGACACACTGGTTAGAGTGCTGCCAGTTCTTTTTCCTCTCTACTGATACCTCGATCAGCTTCCAAGCCTTGCTGTCTCCCGCTCTCTCTCTATTTCTTAATGTTTGTGCTTTTGAACATGTTCTTTCATTATATAAAACCCATTTCTTTTGCCAGGGATGCGACTACCACTACTAGCCTGTGTTTACACAGCATCAGCAAAACAAAAACACAACGAGTCGGATGCATCTCGAGGTATTGGAGAGGAATCTGCCACTGACTGATTCTATGCACTTATGTATGCTCTGCATGTTTTCTAAAGCGCACAGTCAAGGTTATTTTACAAGAATGTAATAGAAATGACTCTAAAAGCTATGTTCATGCAACTAGGACTATTATTTACTGTTATCAACTTCAGCAACTCAAGGCTGGTAGCTGCCCTTGGTCACTGAAGATTTATTTGTCATCCACAACAGCCCCAAAAATATATTGTTGCATATTTCAATTGCTATACCATAGTCTAGCCGAATTCTTTTCAAATCAAAATCACAAGATATAAAATCACCATTGAATATTTATTTTGGTCCAGGTTGTTATTTCTCTGCCTTCCTATACATCATTCTTGGAAAGTCCAGAAGATTGTGGCTTTCAAGGAAGAATGTAAAAAAAAAAAAAAAAATGCAGCCCAACACCAAAAAAATGTGTAATGTTGATGAAAAAGCCAAAGACCAGCCAAATTTAAGGGGAGTTAAGCTAAAGCACCTCCAATAATGCTTGTATACAATTGCAAGTGCTTCTTTATTTCCAACAGATTCACAGCCCTGCTTTTCAATTGTAACCTATAAACATAACATTAGTGAACCATGACCTCCATCAAGCAGCCTGTTCAAATTAAGTCTTGTTTGAGATTGAGTTGGTTACAATGGCGTCAGATATTTAATCAACAGTTTAAGCACAAAAAAGGATCGTTTTTTTAATGCAAATGTTTTTTCTCCATTTTGGTAAAGAAATACACTTTATATGTTTTCTTTAATACTTGTATTATTAAAGTGAGGTTTTAGTACAGTTTTATAAACTGAAGGCTGAAGAGCCAGGTTAAACTTACCACATAAATTCACAGGTTGCTTTCGTTTAACGTTATTGAAAAGAAAAAAAAAGTTACTGTGTAAAAGCGGATATCTGATACATAATCTTGACCTTAAGAAAAAATTACAATGACAGACAATAAACCCTTATAACAAGCTATTTGGTGAAGCACAAAGACTTTTTCAAAGCTTTGAAAAAGCTTCACTATCAGGAATTTGTTTGCGTTTGGCCAGTGCAAAGAAATCTGAATGGCATCGACTAACAACACCGCTCTTAAGTGACAGTTACTATATGTTTTTTAACCAGGCTTGAAAGAGGAAAATCTTTGTAATAAAATAAAACATATACATGTTGGAAAAGCTAAAACATGTGATCCCTTCGACTAGTCTCAGGTGTACACAGAAACATGGGAAAAGTTTTCAGGCTTTCAGGCAGAAAATGAGTCATTCTTCCACTCTTACCACCGAACAATGATCCCTCAGTCCTATCAAAAGGTTCCTTTACTGCATGATACTTTTTTCCGATGATGCAATGATGCAGCACAGATTCTCTGTGACATTTGTGCTGGGAAAGTAATTTTCGAGAAAGTCCTTTCCCCATCGCTAAAATCCATATTTCTTCTTGCCTGTGCCTCTCATGGCCTGGATGCCCGTGAATTACGTGTTGAGATTGGCTTTGTGACAGAGGCCAAATAAAGTGGGTGTTATGACTGGCATGTAGAACCACTCCTGAGAAAAACAGGTGTCGTTCATTGGCTTACACCAATGTGCCCATAACTGCAGAGCCATGTGATTGGTGGAAGGAAGACACCACTGCACAGAGAGGAAGCCGCTGATGCCAGGCGTGTTTGTGGGCATGGGGCAGCGGAGGTGAAGGGAGAGAGGGAGGATGAGGAGGGAAGCGGGCGCCGCAAAGAACAGACCACCTGGATTACAGGCCTCAAAGGCCAGCCTGACAGAGTCAATCTGAACAACAGTGAACAGAAGACAGCCAGTCTGCTGACTTCCCCTCTCTTGCATTTTCACTGGCAGTCTGCCAACAAACACATGCTGCCCAGCAAAACTTTCAAAAGAGGCTTCAGCTCGGGTTTTTCCACCAACTTAAAGGGCTTTTTTCCCCCTTTGCCCACTGAAAAGCCAAAGTAAACTGATAGACTCAAAAACACAAATTGCAATATAAAAAAAAAAAAAAAAAAACATTTAAAAGAATACTTCAAGCCTTCATAAGATGCAGAAGCAATGCTCACATTGAGATAACAATCCAGCATTCTAGGGTTAACAGGATAAATACATTAGCTGTAGGCAAATACACTGGGAATTACCGGTTGATGGACCAACATTAGCTGACTGGAAGCTTTTAACATACCACTCAACCCGATCACTTACAATTTTTTCTTATTTTTATTAAACAAAATTTAAATACTCACTTATACACCAAGTCTGTAGTACTGCGAAAAGTATTTGTCCCTTCCTAATTTTTTTCCTTCTTTTTTAAATCCATGCAAACAGTGGGGTGGAGTCATCAGTCAGTCGCAGGACCAATCTGGTCTCTATAAATGAGAAAACAATTGCCCCCTAAACCTAACTGGATGTGCCTGCTTTGGCAGCAAGAACTGCAATCAAGCATTTGGGATAACAGACAATTAGTCTTTCACATTGCTGTGGAGGAATTTCATCCCACTCTTTGTACAATTGTTTTAATTCAACCATATTGGAAGTTTTTCTAGCACCACTCTGAAACCTTCATTTGTTTTGGGGTTGTTGTTTCTTTTAGTGATTCAGAGGTATACTTGCTGGTGTGTTGCAGCAAATCATTCAGGTACATGTTTGATACAGTGCTTTTAATGAAATGCTGTGTCAGCTTTACACCAGATGTAACGGGAATAAAAAGTCTCGTCGTCGATAGAATATTTTTACATCTTGATGGGAACCACCAATTAACATTTTCTTTTTCTTTTTTTTTTTTTACCTCTTAATTTCAAGAATTATCAGAATCCAGCAGTGTTTTTTTTTTGTTTGTTTTTTTTGGGGGGGGGGGGGGGGAGCATTTTTGCAGAATCTCTAATTATTAAACCATGAATTCTGACTTTAACTGAGGCAAGTGAGACCTTCACTTTTTTTAGATGTTGTTCTGGGTTCTTTTGTGACCATTGAGACATTCTTTTGTAGGCTGGCCACTCATAGGAAGGTTCACCACTGTTCTCCATTTGTAGATAACGGCTCTCGCTGTAGTTTGCTGGAGTCCCAGAAATATCCAGACTGACAAATGCCAATGACTTTGTTGCTTACCTGTTTTTGGATTTCTTTAGCTCGTGGCATAATGTGTCGCTTTTTTACCAGACAGGTTCCTACGTGTACGTGATTTCTTGAATCAACACGTCTGTGACAAATGTGGTTAGCTTTGATTTAACAATAGCGGCAATTGCTTTTCAATTTCAAATTTGGAGCTTTTTTCCTTTAATAAAGGAAATTGTCATTTAAAATCTCATTTTGTATTTACTCAGGTCATCATTTCCTAATACTAAAATCTGTTTGATTATCTAAAACATGTTAGTGTGACAAGTACGCAAAAAATAAAATGGCACTGTGTATGAGGTCTTAGTGTATTCATACTGTTTAGTGTCCATGTGGGCTTTCACAAATGAATCAGTATGTAACTTCTACAGACTTCGCCCTTTACCCAGACAGATGCTCCAGTCTAGCCAAAGGCTTTAGATGTGGTGCAAGAGGAGTCATTTCTTCACTTCAATCTATTTTCTTTTCTTCATATTTCTGCCTTTGCTTTGAGAAAATTATTTTTCCTGCCCTCTTGGCACCTCCACTGTGAGGTCACTCTGCCATATCTAACAAGGATCCTTAAGGCAACGAGGGTGTGAATTACTCTTTTCTTTATCCTTGTTGCATCCAGAAGTACAACACAGAGGAGGAGACAAAGAAATGAAAACACACAACCTTCAACAGAAGGCAAGGGCTCAACCAAATCAGCAAACTAATGGGAGGAGGCCACTGGCAGATAACTTGCACAAACAGGCACACTCCTCTTTACCACACACATACTGAAGTGTTTTGCTTGGACTCAAATCCTTGCGATAGGGAATGTTCAGATGCCTGGCTGCCATCTTCTCTCAGCTGAGAAAATGCTGTCCTCTTGCCATTGGAGTGTCAGAGGAGGATAGTGAGGAGGACAAGACTCCCGCGGTTGTATATTGCCTCTGTAGATAAGTTGCACATTTTTCATAAACACACACAGATGCAAACACTCACCAATTAGACGAGCAAGTAGCAGGCCTAAGTTCCAACCCCCCTGATCCCCTTATCTACCCACCAATTGTTTTAAGTCATAAATATGTTACCACACATGCAAACACACTGCAATGATTTGCCATGCATGACAGCATGGGTATGAATACATAAACATAAAAGAAACCATGAAGCCATCAACAGATTATTAATTTCAAAAGCCCCACGTACACCCACCCACCCACCCACACACATCGGCTTTTAGAGTTAAACTATAAAAGATGATGTGCCTCGCATATATGCTTCAGCAAGTATCTGAAACACATAGATGAGGAGGATATTAAAAAAGAGCAAAAACAATAATTAATCACTCAATTTATTCAATGGAATTTTATTCGCACATGACATATTATGTATTTATGTAACTACTAAAAATACATTCGAAAATGTTTACAATTTTTAACCATTAAGTGGCTACTTTGCTTGGCAAGTGACCTGTAAAGTCAAGAATTCACAAACCGACTTATCTTAAGGCTTGTTAAGCCTCAGCTTTGTTAAACAGAAAAATATAAACAAGGGAGGATGACACCTCATGGAAAAGTTGCAGGTCATTCCCCTTTTCTGACAATCACTTAATTAAACTCAAAATGCAACATGTGTTTGCCTATTTTGAAAATAGCAAACTGCAGCTCCGCTATACGGCTATGTTACAGAGCGGCATGAAGCAGGATATCTGACAGACAGACAGAGGAACCAATCTGAGTGCTGTGCAGCTCGGCCCGACGCTGATTGATAGCTGGCTGTGGATCCTGAGGGGCATTGAGAGTTTAATCACCCATAACTGCAATTACAGACGAACACGTCAGACTCATAAAGCACTGAAACAAGATGAGCACCTCCTTCCTCTCCTCCCCTCGGCGCACATCAGCCAAATTCCACTAAAGCTCAAGGAGGAACAAGGGAGCTGAAGGCATAACCTCAGAGAGAGAGACACACACACAGAAAATCCCTACCTAGTGCAAAGCATTACAGAGGAATTGCAGAGCATTAATTAGTACTTTTAATATACTCATATGCTATAAAACAAGTCATTATGCACTCTACTTGTAGTACTGTTACCTTGTTGTGAAAACGAGTGGGTGTGCCATGTTTCTATAGAAGACATCTACTGTAAGGATCTCGAGGAGCCTTGATATACAAGATTCAAAAAGACTTTACCACAGCATCAGTGAACATTAACATATCAAATATGCAAAGCCACATACACACACTTATACCTAAAGCATGCATGTGGATGTGCGTGAGGGCACACACTCCTAATGATCACATAAAAGCTTATAGCACAGCATAAGACAGGCCTTAGGATGGATTAAGATGTACGCCTTTATCAGTGGGTTCCCACAATCCCCCCTAGAATATCTCCGCTCTCTCTTTCTCCCTCACTTTCTTTTTTTGCTCTTCTCAGTCTTTCCATTTCCTCCATACCTTAGGGAGATTGCTAGAAGGAAAAATAAAGAAACAGAAACATTCTTCAAATATGTATGTGAATGGACTGGCCGCTGGCAGAGGGTCACCTCCGCTCAAAGCAGCAAAGGTCCAAAGTAGTCATATTAATACTGAGGATAAGATTAAAAGTAGATGAAAAGGACAGGCTCCTTTTGTCACCAGGTCAAATGTTGGGGGGGCTGGGTGGTGTCAGAAGAATAGCTGATGCCATGATGGGAAACCAGAGATGAGAAAGCAGAGGTGGGAAAGGGAAAGCAGATTTTTTCTACAATGGTTTCATAGAACTGCAGGTCTAATAAACACTGTGCGCCTACCTTCTCCACATGTAAGGCTTTTTCCACCGTCAAGTATCACTTTGCCGCTAACAGCTGCTATAACAGACATTTCTGTGTAGGTAACCTTCCTTACTCTGTCATATGTCAATCAACAGTATACTTAGCTCCCACTGGTTGTTGCTTCAATCGCTTGTGTCAAAGTTCAGAGAACTTTGACAGTTTGAAGTGTCACTGATCTTCCATTATTTGAGCTATGTATCACTGCTATTCTATTTCTCTGTTAACACTCCTTCAAGGAGGGGAAAAAAGGGCTCTTTGGGTCAAATTTTCAAAGAACAATAACTGTCATTGACTACTTCCTCATACTATAAAGCTGTGCAAAATACCCATAATAAGCTAAGGTGACAGCTGGAAACAGACAACAATTTGAAAAACATGAAACCCTTCACAGCTGGTGAGCTAGTACCAGAAAATGTCAAACATGAGCCCAGAAATGTACATCCAGTGTAATGCCAACGGAGGGCCAATTTAGACCTCTCCTCTCTTTTGGAGTGCAGATTAGAGACAAGCTTGAGAGACAACCTTTAAACTCTGGAGTTTACCGGGGGGCACGGCTGGTCACAAGATCAACAGAGCAGTTGATTCATGACACAGTGGCTACATTACAACACACTGCTGTCTGCCACATCTGGTCCCTTTAATAAAGAAGCCTTCTGCCAGGGGCAGTGAAAGTATTCCTTTGTGAACAGAGGAGGAAAACATCCCATCTTCCCCCTGTCATCCCCACTCGGGCAGATCTGAGTGTGTTCCTCTGCTATAGTAAGCGAAACCTTCCCACCTGATTGGCTGCAATCTACTCATCAGCTGCACAATGATGCGAGATAAAGAGGGTGAGCTGCCCTGTGTGTGAAAGGTCAACGCCTCTTGGCGCAGGGGAGCGCACACTATGTAAACAGGACAGGCAGAAGGATCAATCATGTAGAGCGTATTTATTAGTTTAGTTGGCCGAGAAGTACATCCACTGGAACATGATTCAGGACTAATCATATGGAGAAAAAGAGGCAGAGGAAAGAAACGGGGAAGGAGAGGAAGCGAGATGGAAAGAAGAGGGGGGGGAGTAAGGATGTAGGTTCAAGTAGAGACTGAAAGTATTTTCCTCCACCTTTCTTTATGTATATATTTGCACAACTAAAAAGACTGCAGGGTGGGTAAACACAGAAGAACTTCAGTTTCATCTTAGCTGAGCCATATGAACAAATATTGCTTGATAAATTATGATTGCTTCATAAATATAATAATTATATCCACAAGAAGATAGCGAATAAAAATACATTGATTCAAATTTCTTCACAGATTATTTTTTATCACATTTTGATAAATATATATGTTTCCCATTACAGGGCTTCAGCCGAATAGAAAATATGTCATATACACACACCTTCATGTAGACCTGTTTTGCATGTTAGACTCCACATTTACTGAATTTTAATAATTACTACACCAACAGATGATATTAGCAAGAGCCTCACCTCCCATCCCACCATGACTGGGTGGCTGTAGCTCAGGTGGCAGAGCAGGTGAGCCACTAATCAGAAGGTCGGTGGTTGGATCCCAGGCTGCCTCCTGGCTGCATGCCAAATATCCTTGGGCAAGATACTAACCCCGTGTTTGCCTACTGGTGGTGGTCAGAGGGCCCGGTGGCGCCTGTGTCCGGCAGCCTCGCCTCTGTCAGTGCGCCCCAGGGCAGCTGTGGCTACAATGTAGCTTGCTATCGCCAGTGTGTGAATGTGTGTGTGAATGGGTGAATGACTGAATGTAGTGTAAAGCGCTTTGGGGTCCTATGGACTAGAAAAGCGCTATACAAATGCAGGCAGGCCATGACTGTTGTTTCATCTGTGCGGGAAATGGGTTTTCCCCATTTACTTAGTAAAATCTTTTTTGCCAATAATCCAGATGATGGTCCGCCTCACTGCATGCTGTGCTATGTGAAATTTTCCTGGCATCTTTCAATATTTGATATGGCACACCCAATAAAAGCAGCAGTGGAGTTTTTACATCATCCATACTTACTGGACATTTTGAATATTTCTTGGAGCACTGATATGTTTTCTTGTCAATCTTTAAATTCACTCTAATCAGTGACAATTCCTTGGAAATCCACTTATCCACTAACAAATACATGTTAGCAGATAGGACATGCGCAACCACATACTAATATGGACTACTGCAATTCATTATTATCAGGAAGTCCTGAAAACTCCCTGAAAAGCCTTCAGTTAATCCAAAATGCTGCAGCAAGAGTACTGACAGGGACTAGAAAGAGAGAGCATATTTCTCCTGTTTTGGCTTCCCTTCATTGGCTTCCTGTTAAATCCAGAATTGAATTCAAAATCCTGCTCCTCACATACAAGGTCTTAAATAATCAGGCCCCATCTTATCTTAATGACCTTGTAGTACCATATCACCCTATTAGAGCACTTCGCTCTCGCTCTGCAGGCCTACTTGTTGTTCCTAGAGTATTTAAAAGTAGAATGGGAGGGAGAGCCTTCAGTTTTCAGGCCCCTCTTCTGTGGAACCAGCTTCCAGTTTGGATTCAGGAGACAGACACTATCTCTACTTTTAAGATTAGGCTTAAAACTTTCCTCTTTGCTAAAGCATATAGTTAGGGCTGGACCAGGTGACCCTGAATCCTCCCTTAGTTATGCTGCAATAGACGTAGGCTGCCGGGGGATTCCCATGAAGCATTGAGTTCTTCCTTTTCAGTCACCTTACTCACTCACTATGTATTAATAGACCTCTCTGCATTGAATCATATCTGTTATTAACCTCTGTCTCTCTTCCACAGCATGTCTTTATCCTGTCTTCTTTCTCTCACCCCAACCGGTCGCAGCAGATGGCCGCCCCTCCCTGAGCCTGGTTCTGCTGGAGGTTTCTTCCTGTTAAAAGGGAGTTTTTCCTTCCCACTGTCGCCAAAGTGCTTGCTCATAGGTGGTCCTATGATTGTTGGGTTTTTTTCTGTATGTATTATTGTAGGGTCTACCTAATAATATAAAGCGCTTTGAATCGTGTTGTGATTTGGCGCTATATAAATAAAATTGAATTGAATTGAAATTGAAAAAAAAATTATATTTTACTGCTGCTGCTGTTTTTGTCTTAAGATTCTGTTGATGTCTGACGTAATGATCCAGAGCTACAGAAAACACCTGGAAAGCCATAACAGATTATTTGCTCATGTCAGAAGAATTCCATCTTTAGCATGTTTTTTTTTAACTTTACAAGGCAAAAGTATTTTTTTTGCGTCTTTTTGAATTCTTTGTTATGTTGACACCAGCAAATTTGCAATTGTGTATAAACACTACCATACATCAGTCTTCAGGGGTTGTTGTTCAAAATTGATTTTAGTACGCCCTGATATAACTAGTATCTAATAAAAGCAATAAGGTAGCCCCATGATGGATTAGCAACCTGTTCATTGTGTTTCCTGCCTTCAACAATACACTGTTGCAGTTCTGAGCAACAATACACAGTAAGGTCAGTAATCTTGTTTTGGACCTGACGATTAAAATTTTAAACAGAAAAACTTCCTTTTATTTTTTATTTACCCTTAGTGTAGTGGATCAAACATGAAGTAAAAAAAAAAAACTCTGCAACCACTGCAAACATGATGTCAGACATGATCTCCCTGATGTTGATTTTAGACTATGATCCTTTTTTAAATTTTTTAAAATTAATTTTTTACTAACAGAACTTGCCAATGATCATATTTAAATAATGTAACATGTTCTAAAGTTAGATATTAACCCTCATTTCACAGAACCCTGCGCTTACTTTTAAAAGTAACGTACAGTATATGTGAAATCTGCTTTTGTGAAAGTACAGAACATGTCAGAAATCTTTTTGTAAACAAGACAGTATAAGTAAAAGGGAGTATATATCTACAGGTTGCATAAGGTTTTGTGACAAATATTAGGTCATATTCTGGGAAATACAAGATCAATAACACAGTTTCACAACACCGAGAGCAGGTCAAAGTTAACCTCTCATACTTTCTTCAGATAATATCAATATCTTAAGTCCTAATTCATGCAGTGAGATAACAAAGTGCTGTAAAACTGTTAAATACACTTTTTAGCATGCTGCTCAGAGAATAGGGTTGTGCTCATTATGTAACCTGCAGGACTGCTGTGGTTAGGCATTAATTTTTGCACTCCCACATACTAATTGTGTTGCATTCAAAAATAACCATTATGTGGACAGGTAGTCAGAAGCAAAAATGCTTGAATAACAGCAAAACAAAACTGGTGATAATAGACCTGTTTGTTTTTCCATGAGGTCTAAATGCTCCTTTAACCCTTGTGACCTCTGGCAAGGCAGATGGAGGCCAGAAAGCACAGCAAGCTGTTGTTGTATTAAACATAATGATGTCTATAGATACTTCAGCTCACATTCAGCACATCTCCAAGTGTTTATGCTGGTGTATGCATCCGCGCGCACACCAGTATAAAACTTACATTCTGTGTGCAGCTTTTCTGTGTCTCTCTCTTTTGATACATGTGTTTTTGACACTCAATAGTCTGTTTGGTTGTCTTGTTTCGATTTGCGCGTCGTGCCACTGAGCGAAGTCTGAATAATGGTGTCGGATGAGACAGTGCCACCACAAAACTAGCCCGGCTGTTGTGTAATCACCAGGCTCACACACACGTGCCCCGTCTGTGTATCACAATACATGGAACAGATGGCGGGGAGGGTGTTAAATAAACACAAATACACGCTCATTATCAGCTTGGGTTACAGGCAGCTGCTGCCGCTCATTTTGCCTTTGACATAGATGTCCTATAAAATCGCATCCCGATGAACACTTCACATAGAAGGGTGAAAACCAAATCACAGCAAGGCAACCAAACAAGTCATTTCGGATGCGGCGGGGTATTGGGAGTGGACAGTTGAGGTTAAATAATGTGAGGGCTCAGCTCGTTCTAATCACTCCCCTGAATGGTACACGCTAAATCTAAAATGCAATCTGCCACAGCTGGCAAAGAGATGAAAGGAACACAACATTGTAAATACAATAGATACAGTACATCAGCACATCAATGCAGGTGTACATGCACATTTGAGTCCAGAGACATAAATACAAGCACGCAAAGACACCCATAGCTATACAGCGACTGATCCTGGAAAAAGCAAAGCATTAGGCCTGCAGTGCTTTTCTTTCTGGCACTAAGCTCTTGTTCTGATGCTGAGGAGCTCTTAACTTGACCAGCATTAATAGATGGCCACTAAATGCCCCATGTCTTCTAGATTATTTCATAATATCTAGCGCAAAACTTGTGTAAATGATTAACTCCTTCTTACTTCAACCATGAGAGGATAAGATGTGATATGACACCCGTGACACATATTAAGTGTCAGAAAAGGAGAAAAACAAAACAGCAGAACTTACAATGATTGCCTTAATATGCCTTGTCTTGTTTTGACTACCCACCCAAACCCCACCTCCCTATGCCCCTAAAAAACACAAAACAATATTACAGAGAAGACTGGACCGGTGACTGTTTCCAATTTCTGTTTAATGAATGACCTCATTCTTTTCTCCACTACTCTAAATCAAACACAGGCACCTATGAGCACGTGGCACTTGTTTTGGATCTGCTGCATTTTTTAAACATTACCCATTTTAATTGATCTCATTGCACTGCTTTAGCTTGCCCCTTTCAATCTCCCCACATGTTTGTGAACTTGTTATAGTGATTCATAAAGGTCTGGCTTACTGAACCGCACAGCAAAACCATCTGATAAATAACATCCGATGGTGTGTCAATGCTAAACCATCAAGTTTAAACTCTCACTCTGCAATCTTTCACCGACTCTGCCACCAGCTCTTAATATGACTCTTCCTTTACCCGTCCTCTGTATAAAGTCATGCCACCACTGCTGCACAACTACACCAGTCGATTAGCTCATTGTCAGTGACTGTAATGGACTTTTGGACACAATGCCCCCATGGCGTTTGGTGCGCTGTCCCTACTCCATCACAGTCACATTGACTGATCCGTCTGCACGGGCAGACACCAAAGGTCAACTTTCTGCAACAATGCCCCAGGTCTGCCCAGCACTCAGAGCCCAAAGACAGTGGGTAAGAGTATGGCTGTTAATTGAATTTATGGCATTTTAGGTGCACAAAGTCCACCAGCTTGCTTGTTGAGCCATCAACCACAATGATTGAGTAATCTGACCAAAGTGTTTGAGTGTTTACAACATGCATGATTATGTTCCTGCTCTTCTAGTCTCTGCTGAGTACATAACTGAGGGATGGAACTGGGATGTTAATTGTAATAATCTAGCTTTAATACTTTGATTTTGCTCATAATCAAACCAATTACCATGGTCTTCATGAGACGTCACCTCAGTTGTTGTTCTGTTTGTTTGGCAAAACAGGGGCTAAAGCTTTAGTGCTGCTAAAGCCAGTTCCTAGAGGGCCACCAGCTTCTCAGACCAACACCATGTCCCAACAAGACATTTCCATTAGGCACTGCATTACCATCACTCCGTCAATTGCTTTCTCCATGCACCTCAGGAAGTGGCTCTCTGTGGAGAAAGCACGGAGGATTGCAAACACTTCTCCCTCCACCTTTCACATCCCAGCATGTGCTGGCCTGCATTAGCACACTCGGATGGGCCTGTTGCTGTGCAGTGGGGGACATGTGACATTGAGATATCAGAGTTCTGCAACCCTGCCTCCACCCACCATCCTCATACACACACATACAAACAGACATTTTTTTACAGACCTCTCTGGCCTTTCGTTCTCTAACCTACACCCATCAATTCTTGTTTTGCCCTTTGCAGGAGTCCAAGGGCGGAGCCTGCACGAGGTGAGGTGGCAAGTGATACATTTTTGACCTTCCACTTCATGAGATCGGCTTCATTGACATTCGGATACAAGTGCTCGTTTCCACTGCCTCTCCCTTCCCCCACCACCAAGCCAGCTATAATGCCAAGCATGTCGAATCACTTTAGCATCAAAATACCAACAGTCATCTCCCCCGTCCTCTCTCTCCTGCTAACTCCTTACCCCTCGCTTTCTCTCCCCCAACAACCCTGACTGTCCGTTTCCCTTTCTCTCCCCTCTGTTTATCCTCCTCTGGGGGTGGAGGGGGGGGGGCGCACAGAGTGGGATGATCTGTCGCTGCCACTGCCTTTCCAAAATCCCATTGACAAGGACAGAAGCAACTGACCATAGTGAGCAGAGGAATGGCTAGAACTGCCCCTGACAGCACTGAGCCCCAAGTGCACTCTGAAAGGACACCTGAGCTCCCTCACCCCCTTGTTGACAAACAGGCCAGTGAACAAACAAGAAGTGAATAAGTCTGCTGTAACATTATGCTGGATCTCATTTTTGTTTATGATGGAGATGTTTGTAATAGACAAAACAGACAAAATGAGAATGTCTACCTCCACAAAGTCAAACTCTACATTGAAACTGCAAAGATACATTACAGGTTATTAAACGCTTCTGCATTCTTGTTACTTTCAATCGTGACTTAAGCCATGCTGGATGTTGCAAGCGAAGGATAGGAACAGGGAAACCATGGCCCAGAGAAAAAATAAGACTTTTGACCTCTTCCTTCTGTCTGGCCTCATCCAAATATCTTAGGTTCATCCAGATGCTAAATGGTAGCTTTCAAGATTCTTCATCATCTTAGAAAACAGAGAAAAAACAAAACAGGCGCCACAACAGATGGTATTTCTCAAAATCATGTCTTTTCACTCTCATTGTTTATTATGGTTATCTATCAAACATGGCTTTTTTCCACTGGGAGTAAATATTTTTGTCCATTGTACTTGCATGATTTATCCAAGCCTGTAGCATATTATTCTGCACATAAAGAACACAATTCTCACTGATTTTTTGAAGAGTATAGTACAGTAAATAATGGCTAAGTGTCCTTTTGTAAATGACACATGCAATTTTCTTGTATCTTGGTGCTTTGATGTTTGTGCATGGTTAGATGAGGCCAGTGCCCCTCAACACTTAGTCAGCCTGTCTAATATAAACAGGGCACTTTGGATCACGCTCAAGGATCCAGAAAAGCTGCACTGCAGGCTGATTCAGATGTTTCTATCAGCTAGCCATAGCAGAGATACAATCAGGAGTGAGATATCTGGGTCAAGATGCACGCATTCATTTATATTCATGCCATTGGTTAATTTGCCCATATATTCCAGAAGAAACCGACGTGCTTGGCTGTCATTAACATACTGTTCTGTGTTAGGCAACATGGGGCCTCAAGAATGAGAACTTGCTTATTCATGTTTAATTGAAGTTAATAAAAAATGCAGGGTTTATTTTTTTTTCCTCCATTTTTTTCATGCAGATGCAAAGCCTCACATACTGTACTGTTACTCTCACTCAAGGGGTCAAAATAAATTCCAAGGACAGCTGGCAGGATGAAGTTTCACCTTATCTACGTAAACTGTCTCTGAGAGAATATATTATCTATAGTCTAAATATAACGCAGCAGTAAATAAAAAAAAAAACCAAGTGCTTTCTGCTGAACTCCTCACTGTTTTTAAAGGGGGGGGGGGGGGGCAATGGATAATTTGTATTCCACTGTAAGATTAATTAGGCATTCAATTATTCTGTACTCCTGATAATTTACATTTAAATGCTGCTTCCAGTGCACAACCAAGATTTAAATTTAAACTCAGAGCCTTTGAGAATCTGAGCTCAGGTAATTATTCAAGTTCAACTCCCAGTCCTCAACTCCAGCACCCATATTTCCACTGTGGAGATGATAATGACCGCACCACAGCGACGATATGACAACTTCTGTCCATCCCCCATGTCCACGGCTGCCCACTCTTTTCACTCACCAATGGGTCTGAGCTGTAACAATGAGCTAGCATTTCACTCTGATGGTGCTGCTCTGGGATTAAGGGCTCAGAGAGTTATCAAAGGCTTAGTCACTCTGATTTCTAGTGACCCACCGAGGATGGCTGCGGATGGCATTCAGTACCAGCACAGAGACCTCCACCTCTGCAGATGCATTCTAGCTGCTGTGGCAGCTGGCCACCAGGGGCCATGTCACTTTAGGGAATCCCATGAGACCAGATGGACAGTATTTAGTGAATCCTCCTTAGATAAAAGGACTAGCTGAGAGATTATTAGAGAGCAATACAAAAAGAACATGAAGGGCAAATGTGAGGACACACACACACAAACCTCCTATCACAAAAATCAATACATAAATATCAATTATGGGGGAACTGATGGCTCAACTAATTAAGGTGTTAATCGTGGGAATTAAATTTAACACCAGAATCTATTTAGCTATCTGGCAAATTTTAGTTTCTTTATATTTTAGTCTTAACATTGTGATATTTTTCGCTGTATTGCATTTCATCCACACACACACGCACACACACACACACACACACACACACACACACACACACACACACACACACACACACACACACACACACACACACACACACACACAAAAACTCAAACATCTAATTAACTCTAAAGTTTGGCAGTTCTTATCGTAGTGAGGACAAACACCAGTGCTCTGGCTATAAGTAAACCACATACAACTAAAAACACGCAGAAATTAACTGGGCTTAGCATGAGATGAGTTGTGATTCTTCGAATTTGTGTATTAAAAATATAAAAATAACTTGTCTGTCCCGATGAATGGGGTTCAGGACCCATAAACTGCAGCTTAGTTACTTCTAGCCCTGTTGGCTTCTGACCTAGCAGGAAGCAGCCGGGAACAGCACTGACTCCAGCCAGCCAATTAGAGAGCAGGGAGCACGAAGCACACTGAGGCTAACGAGCTCCCTCCCTATGACCCTCCTCACCTCTTCAGGACCCCACGATGGGAAATATGAGGAGCCGGGAGCCACTTTAACTAGACATTAACCCCACTTCCCCACTCCAACCGCTACTCTAAAACCCTGCTGTGTGACCACAAGGTCCACAAACACATGCTGCCTCTCTCCAGAGGCCCACCACATGGAGTATTTCTGCAGAACTAATTCTGAAAAGCAACACACAGAAAAAACAATGAGCAAGTAAACACATATTTCTTGCAAGGAGATGGAGCTGTGTCACTAGCCCTACAGTTTACGCTGGGCTGGTTCTAAGTGGAGGGATAATGAAGCCTCTTTCCATGTAGTCAGAATAGAAAACGGGTTCCAAATGAATTGGCAGGATTTGTGAGGCAGTGAGATAATTCTGAGGCACTGCAATGAAACAGGGCTGCATTAAACACTAATGCTGCTTGGTATTATGTGTAATTGTTACTTATTAAAACATAATCAATAGAGAGTTAGAAATCACAAGATAACAATACACCTGGAGGGTTAATCTCTGCAGGTAGTGCCGGATACTCAAGATTGAGTTTCTGGTGCATCAGTCACATCCAGAACTAATGAAATAACAAGAGAGGGAGCCAGTCGTGATCATCTATGTCCAACATCCCCACCCCCTTTTCTCTCCAGGCAGAATTGGTCCTGTCATTTGGACCCTCCAAACACGGACCATATGCGAGTTCAGCCCTGGCAATCAGACTGCATTGTGGAACAGGCAGCTGAGTTCATCAGGAAAAAATTAGCCCACCGCTCTACAGGCCTCGCTCCCATTGGCCAGTCACGAGGCCTGCTCCGTTTGAGGGCACCCCAGACATTCCTGCGGATAATCTTTTCCATTCCTCTGCTCAGCTTGGTGAGGACAGACCAAATCACAGCACAAGGCTTGCATTGTGAAGGCCTTTTTCAAAAAGCTCTGTTTTCAATGCTGTCTCTCTTTTACACTCGCTCACCTCATGCACCACATTTCCAAAATAGAAAAAAAAATATCCCATCATGACTTCTTGTTCTCATTAAAAAGCAACAGAAAAAAAAGTGAAAAGAGGCCCTAAATGTTTTGCCTTTTTTCTAACATTATCCTGTGGAAAAGTGAGGTCTTGAATACTACATTTCTCACGGTCCCTTTCCAGTAAAAGTTTGTTTTTGAAAAGCCCAAACAATGTAAAACCACTGAAACCGGAGCCGAGCCACATCAGTGTGCTGCCCGGAGTTCAGCAGATCACTGCTGAATACAGCTCCCCCGGGCGAGGCTCGCAAGCCTTCCCAGAAACCTGCTGCTTGGTCACCCCTACACGCCTCACGCCCCCCACAGCAACTTGTCATTGTGGCCATAGTTGGGCAGCTGGAACATCATGATTGGAAGACAATCACACAATCTAGGGGCACTGGTGAATTTATAGAAACATATTCCATAATTAGACCCACAGATTATTACAGAGTCTATAAACTTAGACTCCAGAGCGGCTAGCCACCCCTCTGCTGCTATGACTTAACAGTTAGGTAACTTTCTCTGGAGGTATCCAGTGCTCTTGGCTGCTTAACACACCACCGATTTACTTTAACAACTCATGCGAGAATAGCAACAAGAAAAGAAACTTCACTCCCCTAACTCCTCCTCTCTTCTCTATTTGCCCCTGAGTCTGACACAGACAAAATAATCTAATGTTACTTGTAACCTGGTGTCCTACCAGTCTTAAAATAGCCACAACACAAAGACGTAAAACCTTTAACATATTTCAGTGAGACTACACAACTTATCCAGATGGTCCCAATTGTTCGGAAAACACATCCACCCTCATTATTAAACTCTGACAGTAAAATATGTTGCAATCAATCAAGACAACTCTGCAAAATACACAAAGATGGGGGCGAGGTTGGTAGAATAACTGTGCACCTCATCGTGCTGAAACTTGTCCATATGAAAGTATTTGCCTGTGAAAGAGAGGGTAGTGGGTTCTCATTTTCTCCCCCCTTCACAGAGCAGGAAGAGAAAAGAAGACAGTTAAGATTTACTATTGATTTTGAAAAAAATATAAAAACCAATAATATTTTAAATAAATACACAAACTATGGTTAAAAAACAAAACAAGACGCAGACTCCCTCCGTGAACACTTGGCCAGTGAATTTTTGGATATAAAATACCATCTCTTCAAGATTCTACTTTAATAGTTAGCAGTGTAAAATTTTGCAAGAATTCACCTATAATTTATTCAATACTGCCAACACTGTGCAGTCACAGTGACCTTGACCTTTAACCACCAAATTCAAACCCGTTTACCTTTTAGCACATGGTGTACGTTTATGCCAGGTGTAATGAAATTCTCTCCATGGCGTTCGTGGTTTGCACAAGAGTGTGACAGACATGAGGTGACAGTGACCTTGACTGCTTATGAGGAAAATCTAAGCATTCCCTCAAGAGTTAAAGTGACTGTTTGTTCTAAATTGCATGGCATCATTTAAGAAATACAATAATATGAGAATAGCATGCAGATGGACAACAAAACCCACAAAGCTTAGGTCACAATTTGCACAAGCATTGAGGTATAAATCTTGTATACAACATGAACAATATTATTCCATTCAAAATTTCCCGTCTTTTGAGCCCTTTCAGTGTTTCAAGGATAACAATGCGTCTCATTCTCAAGGGAAAACGTTTACTGCAGTAACAACTACAACAAGACAAAGAAATGAATAAAATTAGTGTAATCTTATTATTAAATTGGATTGCATCTTTTCTTCTTTTGGATCACTGTCAGATTTAATAAGACAATTTAAAATGTGGAAAGTCCTAAAGGCAATTTTGATGCAGACTTGAAAGAAACATGCATGGATACTATCTTTGGTTATCACGCACAGATTGTACAACAAGACTGATCAGATTTTGTAGTTAAGCAAAACTTATGATTCAAAGCCTTGAACTTTTTGTTTCGAATTGTGTTGGTAATCCTTAAAAAGGAAAAAAAACCCACAAATTTACTGATTATAGAACTATTTGAGTTTTTGGACATGAGGTGTTTTCCCTAGCTTTGAAAACGTATCAACAGTTCTCGAATGTTTAATAAGATTTACTCGTTATTTTTTAAATCCAATATACCACCTCAATAAATGAATTCCTCAGATGCATCTGAGAGCACTTAATAAGAAAAAAAGGGGGGGGATCAAACAAAACAAGAAAGAATTATGATTAATTTGCAGTTCAGTGCAAAATGAAACAAAATAATCAAAACTCTGAGCTAATTTGTTTCTAAAAGGAAACGGATTTCTTTCAGAAAATGTTTGTATTCTCCAACAACAGAAGGCTAAAAAAATAAAGGTTTTTGCTTAGGAAAATTGTTTCAGAACTAATAAAAAATTTTTAGATTTCGATTTTAGAACACTTCTACTTTGTGCAGAAGAATCAAACAGATGTTCTCAGAGGTTGTTTGTTTTTTTATAGTGTATGTTGAAGTGACTTTGTCCTAGCACACAAGTCATGCTCTCATCACAAGGCAGGCAGCTCAGCTGGTAACAGCACTGATAATGCTGAATGAGGGAGCCTCAGGGATGGAATGATAAATGTATCAGCATTAACCACATGTTCTGCACAGTTTGGACCCCTATTCATTAGCCACATACCAGACAGTTCAGTTCAGAATACCCACTGATGTCAGCCTCTGCTTGTCTGAGAGGGCCGACTGAGATGGTGGGAGGAAGGGGGCCATTCTCAGAGCACCTCTGTTAACTTGTCCATCATTGGGGCTCCACATGCAAAGACACCATTAATCATAAAAACCAGACGGAACACTGCCTCCTGAAAGGGTCCCCGAGCCACACCTCAAACCAGAGGTTGTGAGGCGTATACATGTATGTGCATCAGGTTTGGAGATGACTTCTTACCTGTTAGATTGCACAGTGTATTCCCTCATATTTTCCCCAAGATCAAACAAAAGAACAAAGCAACATAGTATCAACAAGAAGTTTAACAAGTTGGTGTTACCTGAGGATAGACGGCGGTCATGGAGGGGGCACACACCACTAAAACAGGAACAAGCGTCACCTGAGCGACCTCGCTGCATCGGAGGAGCTAGAGAGCACTGGGGCTTCAAGAACCCTGTAATGAAAGAAATACAGAGAAATTAAACACAAAAGACAGGAGGAATATGGAGAAGATGATAAAGCAGATTAAACTTTGACATTACAGTGATTGGGCCACCATCAGCACCAGCATACTGTTCAAAATGTATAGCTTTGTCACCTCTTGGCCAGGACTCCCTTGAAAAAGAGGTTTTTAAGCTCAATGGGACTTTTCCTGGTTAAATAAAGGTTACTAATAATAAAATTTGTAATCAGGTGTACATCACCCTAAACACCTCTCTTGTGGCACTGAGCCAGCTCACTGCCCATGAGTTTTGTATGTCTGTATCCAGCCTTGAAGGCTCCACAGAGTGGACAGAACCTGCAGAGCGCTGGCTAGGGCTGGTTTGTGGAAAGGCAAAAGGCTTTTGGGCACAGCACTAAGGTTAGTAGCTCTGTGTGGTCAACATGCCAGAGTAAGTTGGGGTGCCTGAAGGGGATGGAGGAGGCCGTCATACTGTCTGTCTCAGGGGTCGCAGTGGTCATTTTCAATAGGGAAGCCATTATCTGGCACAATAAGGCAACTGAGGATGCTGTATGCCCTCCAGGCAAGTGCTCACAAGTCACTGACATCATCCAGCAAAGAAAAGCTCAACAAACAAATCTAGATTGTTCAAAACAGCAATGTTTGGAGAAATCTGTCCTGAATTATAGAACCCTAATACTATCCCAAAGTCCTCAATTTGATGAACTTAAAACAAAATAGAGAAGAATACAGGAGGTTCATGATGGAGCTTAAAGAACTACAAATCTATTAATATCAAATTACAAAAATGTCCCAGACTGAGTAGCACTAACCTTTATGATTGATGATGATACCATTTTTTATTATTTCTTATAAATGGACTGAAAGTGGAATATGAGTGGTATTTTGCATCACCTACAACGCAGCCAAAAGGAAAACCTGTGTGTGCAGAGAAGCAGTCGCTCCATCTTTATTGACAGGGTAGCTCAAGCAGATCTTATTGGCATTAGAGGACCTCTGCAAATCCAAACTTTATTCACTCCTTAGGAGGACTTTTGGATTTTCTGCAAACATCAAGAGCAGCAAGCGGAAGAGCCCTCCCCATCGCTGTTGTCTGAGCCCAATAAAGCTCCTTTATTACCACCATGAAAAACATGTCACTCCAGATGAGCTCAGAGAATGACATTTAAAACAGGCAAAGAGATATTGAATTAGTTCCCCATGATAAGCTGTCTGAGATGCTGATATTTATTTTTCCTGCTTTTAAGGGTGTACCATGTGGAAGTGCATGTGCAATCATATGGACATGTGAGCAGGTGGGGCTTTCTTATTCGACACATTCATTAGTATTACAGATGATTCAGGGACTGGCAAGATAATTCAAGTCTGGATCAGTCAGAGCAAAGAGACAGACTGAGGTCATCTTGAATATCACAAATTAAATAAAACAGGCAAAGAGGAACACATGAAACTAAAATAAAGCCTGTTTATTCTCGTGTCACGCATATCACTTATTTCACTGTTTAATGAGCATCATATCATTGTCATCAGATGTTGGAAAATGTCATCTTAAAATAACAGCAAAGAGTCCCGAGCCCCGCTTTATGGGAACCATGAAGATTACAGGCATCTTGGATGAGGATCAATCAAATGTTTGCGATTCAGAAAACAATACCCTAACAGACTCTGTGTGTGTGTGTGTGTGTGTGTGTGTGTGTGTGTGTGTGTGTAAGTTCTGATTTGTAAGTGCGCTGTCAATTTAATGGGATTAGTCCAAACCACCACTCTTAGCTTGGAAGCCAAGTATGAGTTAAGATCATTTCAATATGATATACCAGATTATATATTTGTGCAAGCCATCTCATCACCACCCTAACACAGTGACTCAAATCACTTTTATGGCATTATTAATTACAGATAAGAATATTCTATTGTAGACTATGAAATAAATTAACATGACTTTTCTTTTCTTTCCAAGCTGAATAGAAGGACATCAAAATGAATCAACCACACCATTTTTTAACCAAACATACACACAAGAGTAGTTCTTCAGAAGGAACTGTGTCAGGACTCATGGAGAAGGAGAAGAAGGGTGCAAGAGAGGGGGAGGGAGTGAATCTCGGAACACAATAGTTCTGCCATACTCAACCATATTTTTCCCGTCTTTGCCAAATTAAGTTCTTCAAAAACACGACACACTCCCGGTTGAAGAAAGGGGCTGGAGGCCAAACAGTGACACATGGTATAGTGCTTCGAGTAATGTCACTAAACATTAAGGAATTTCCATATGAGCCCTACCTACCTCCCTACCTCCCAGTCAAGTTGCACTTTTCCAAAGTCAGGAGTAAACTAAGGAGACAGCAACACCCACCTCCCACAAAAAAAAAAAAAAAAAGCCTTACTCTGAAAGCAATCCACTGGAATAATGTTCCCACGAGACAAAGTAATGTTAAAGCAATCTGAAATTTCACTACAGAATAAGGAAGAGGTAAAGACAAAAGAGAGAAAAATTCGTTTGAAGCTGAAAATGATCTCAAAACCTCAATGTGTATTGTAAAAACACCTACCATATATCAAAAAAATGGTTTAAAAAAAAAAAAAGAAAAAAAAAGAAGGAAGAAAAACTAAGTTGGTTACGTTGCTGCTGATAAAAAACTTGAGTTTAAATCTCAAAAACATAATTAAAAGGAATGAATCATCAAATGTTTAGTTGGCAGCTGTAAAAATACTTCAAGAATGATACATTTGACAGGAATCCGTCTTTTTTTTTTTCTTTCTGTTGGCTCGATAAATCATTTTGAGTGAAGGGCTTTACATTTTAAACCCTGAAGGACTTGATGAAAGTGTACGACATGTATGTGCAGGTTCCGGACCTGCTGTTGTAAAAGGTAAGGTTGGTACATGTCTCGTCATTAAATCTTCTCCAGCACTGCATCATTATGCCTTAGTTCATATACTCAAGCAGGATCTTGATTACTAAAGTGTTTGATCTTGCACTTCATTTCTAAGCGGCAAGGATCTCATTGGCTTTAATAACTGCATGATCCAATCTTCCAGGGACAAGCTCAAAACCTTCCTTTAACAGCCAATCGGCATTATCCTTTCCAGCCATCATGGGGGATCAGGGCAATGTAAACACGCTGGGAGTTTCCTCATTAAAGACAGCCTGCTAATGAAATCCCATCCAGCATTTACAACCTTGTGCTAATGAAGGCAAGCCTTTGAGATGTTCTGCTAATGAAAGAAGGGCTTTTTATTGATATAAAGCTAATAAAAGAAAGGCTTAATGACAAGGTTCTAATGAAACAAAGGTGTGTAAATGTGTGGCGTTATAACAAAACCCACTGATAAGGTGAAATCTGCAGCATTTTCATTTAAGCACATTTTTTATTTACTGCAGATAAACAAATGACTAGGTCTCCAGAATTTACAAGACCTCACAAACTGGGGCCTGTTGAAGAAAATGCATTCAAGCATTTATGAGTTTAAGGGTTCCTAGCTGAATTCTCCTGAAGAGTAAGGATTGTTCATGTCCTACAGTATGTTGCCAGGGTGAACAAGCCCAAGGTCAAAGTTCATTGGCCCGCTAATGCATCTCCAAGGTGCAATAAAAAAGCCCTTCCTTTATGGGACTTCAGGGGCTAAGATCCTGATAGAGTGCTTGGAAGGATGGGACAGCGGGGGCCATCAACCGTTACTGTTACCATCATGACTGGCACCTTCGGCTGAAGGAGGCCTCAAACCTCCATGGACAGAAGGAGATTTCAACTGCTCAATTGTGTTTGCCGACATGTACTTGAGATATGTATTTTACTGAATTCTCTGTGTATAAAATAGCATACAATTACACTGATATGCTGTTCCAAGTCCTTCTGTTTTTTTTGTTTGTCTTACATCGGTTTATTGATTTTTAAAAATCCCCATTTTTAAGCCCCACCTTAAGCTAATTTTTTTTTTTTTTTCTGTGCTCATGATATAAATGTATTTTTTTTTAATTTATTAATTAATCATGAAATTAATTGGCCCGGTCTTATGTTAGCACTATGTCAGAGGTTACTGTAACACACTGTGTTTATATTTTAAATGACACACATCAAGCGTAGCTATTTACTTTCATCTGATTTCCATCATCCACCTACATCGCCTCCTTATGCCTGTAGTTACCATTCAATAAAACAAATCCTGTGTACAGACGCAAATCTTTTTTCCCCCCCATCTGTTTAGATATATAAGATGCAGGATCCATCCACTGATAATCAAACATTTCTTGAGTGAAGCATTTCTCTCAGAAATGACAGGAATGCTGCCCTTATTTGTTGATCATCAGCCTGTCCCTGCGTGTATTTGCTTCATCAGCAAACTGTCTTCCCTCCCACTAGATGAAATCTATTTTGAAGAAGGAAGCCGTGCAAAAACATGTCATTAAACTTGCATTTATCTCAGCCAGAGCAAAGTCTGGGCAGATCTATTACGACAACAAAGCCAAAAAAAAAAAAAAAAAAAAATCAATGATCTCTAGAAGCCATACCTACTTGCTGATAATAGCAGGATGCTTGTTCAAAAAATAGCTATGACATATTTTACAAACTTGGAAATAATGCACTTGTTGTTTTTACATGCCTCTCTGGAATGATTACACGCCCTCATTCAGTTTCAGAAACACTACCTCTGGGCTAAAATTTCACCTTAGCTTCGACCACGTTAGACAGGTGTTAAACTTTCCACATTCGTGAGTATGCAAGCGCCCATTTGGGTCCAAGTGGGTACATTTTAGTGAATGCAGGCTTCTGAGCAGACCTGTCTAACCGTCTGGTGACTGAACAGGCACTATACATGCACCTTTTTAGCAGGACCTCAAGTGGACTTGGGGAGAAAAAACATATAAGAGGAATTCCTACTTCCCTGGAATATAATCCCCCTGTTAGTGAAACCTCAGGGGTCCCTGAGTATCCAAACCAGACAGAGGTCAGTGAAAGACCTTATCACACACTTGTAGGATTTGCAGGCCTCTGCTATGTATTTAATTTCTAGCCTAAAACAATAAGTTCCTTTTATCAGTGCTGATTTGGCTTATAAGCAGAGAAACTGAAATCTAAATCAAAAATTTGCAGATTCTGTAGGTTAATGACTTGCTCTTCCTTCCGATTATGAGGCTTATTTTAGTCACAATGAACGGTTAAGAAAAAAATCTGCTGACACAGACCTGTGAAGACCTTGGCAGGAAGACATAATTTTCAGGTTCAGCCACAACAAGCCTAGATTATTTGTAGCAAAACTACCTTTGGAAGGAAGTTTATTAATCATAACTGAAAAACAACAACAACAACAACAAAGAAAAGAAAAAACTGCGACTAAAATCTGCAACACCTTTTTTTTTTTTTTACTTTTAAGTTGTGAGTCACAAAACCAACTGCTGCTGAGGTCTGGACTGGCAATAAAAAAAGTTAACTGGACAGCTTTATTGAATGACTTATTAAGCGACTGTGTTTTGTGAGACCTAAACTGAGGTGCTTTTGAAATGAACAAGAGCACCTTTCTGTAACGGTTCTTAAAAAAAAACAAAAAAAAAAAACAACATGCCTTCCTACTTTGTCTGAAACTGAGTCTGCACTTTCACACAGTCAGGATAATGAAGCTGCCCTGGTGTCACATTCGAAGCTGCAAAGCCTCTATAGAAAAGGTAGAACTGACATGAATGACCTTTTTTAAAACAGTAACATTAGGGCTGTTATTGAGAAGCCTGTCTGTCTATAACCTATAGCCTTTTTCTAGTTTTGATAACTTTTGTTCTCTAAATATAATTGACGGAAAAAACTTTTGCTTAATCAATAGAGAAAGGTAAATATACAGGTAATTGCATTAGTTGGTATTGGAATGTTAAGCAACAAAACCAAAAGCAATAACTGACATATCTATTTGTCCTTTCATTTATACATAATTTGGGTACAAGTAATCAAACCCACCACCTCCATCAATACAAGCTGTTGGATTGATTGTTGTTCTCAATATATGCCATACTTTCCTTCCATAAACTTTAATGTTCTGACACAAGAGTTGTGTGACAATTCAACGCAAATGACAGATGGAAGTGTTTAGGCATAGCCTCCATTTCACCTGACCACTCAGTAGGGTTTCTAACCAGTTACCACCAGTCCAACAGCTGCTGGTTGCCAGTACATTTGCAGAGGAGTGTGCACTACAATCTACACCACCTTGTTGGCTCTTAAATGTGTTGGACTAGAACACTTTTGCTTTTTTACTTCCATATCGACCTTATAATCACAAGGCATGACATTTGCTAGTCATGCTGATAAGAATGTGCATCACTGTCTGCACATAACTCTCAACCAGAGCTCAACACAACAAGCAGCAACTCTGCTTTATGTTTCTTTACTTGTTGCGTTGAATTCTGCAGGACTAAAGTTTGCAGAAAGACCCAAAATAAAAGCCATGCATTGTTTGCCAATATATTTATAGAATGACTCAAACTTAACTGAAAGCTTCCAACAGGCAGGCATGTGCAATTTTCTTTTTCTTTTCTTTCCTTCTTTTATTTTTGCATAAAACATCCCAAAGCAGTAGTGTTTAGCAGAGAGGACACAAATGCAGCAGTTCATGTTCACATCTAAGAGTTCTAGGTTTCACTTAGTGTGATGTGATGAAGCCAGCAGAAGGCCTCTGATGAGCGGACAGACAGAGGCAGGAAGAAAAACTAAGAGTGTGGTAAATGAGGTTAGAGGGGAAGGGGGGGGGGGGGGGGGGGGGGGTTCAAAGGCTACTTGTGTACGTCAGAACCTTTCTCCAGGGCAAATAGGGGAACAAGGGTCTCACTGCCGCCCAGCAGCCAGAGTAGCTCCTTGGGCAAACGACTCTAATCAAATTTGTGTGATTGGACTCAAAAAAAGCTGTAAGGGTAAAAGAGGCTCCTTTCACGCAGGAAGGACACAAGGAAGCATTTAAAAATCTACTATCCCTCTGCTGATCTTTACAGTAGCCGTTCACATGACGGACTATCTGCCCACACCAGCAGCCCTTGGCAAAGCACACACTGGCCCTTTCTCAGCTGTGAAATATTAGCACCAGAAAGGGAAAGATAAAACTTTGTTTTATGTGCTTCCTCTAATGGATCATGGGTGGAAATTCAGGCCATACTTTGCAGTATTCACCCTGCTCTGCACGGCTTCAGTGTAGCATCAAAAGTGCTATTTTTAGCTGTGATTAATAGTTGCAATTGGACACGGTTCTGGCCTAAGTTCAGGGCCTCGATTTTATTTTTCCTTATCATAGTTGACATTTTAGAGTGATCAAAGAAAATTATGTTAGAAAGTAATGTAAAAAAATGGCTGAAATTATTCAGATTTTTGTATAAAAAAAATTGAAAAAAGAAGCAGTTCATGGTAATAAAATCGATGAGTGGTAAAGGCTGAACCTGTGGGAGCGGACACAAGCTATGTCCGAAGAAGATGTCGTGAGGCATCGCATTGTGGATTGCATTTAAGGTTTATCATTGAGGCCAACAAATACGATTCTTCAGGTTTAATTTGGACAAGTAAATGTGTGTGTCAAGGCACACTGGTACAAATGTTGTTTAAGTTGATGAGAACTGTTTTAGTGGTACCCATATGCATTCAAAAGGTGAAATTCTCTCCACTTTAAAAGGTGTAAGGAAACAGTTTTGTTTATGAAAGAAAGAACGGTTAGAACTTAAGGGACCTGGTGTTTTATTTTGAAAATCTTTATCCCATGCACTAATTTTTACATTGGTTAATTGCATTTTAGTTCATTTCATACAAAAGAGTGACTCTCCTTCATGTTATTTTTTTCCCTTCAGAAATAAATAACTGTTGAGATACATTTTTTGCATAAAATACAGATTAATTTAATCAGAAGGTATTGGTATAAATTAGTAATACAACAAACTCAAGCCCAGTTTCATTTTATGATACACTCTAGCTTTTATCATAGTTATGTGGGACCTGGGTTACAATGGTACACAGATGAACATTCTGCAGGGAAAATCTAACGCACCAACAGCTGAACAGAGATGCTCTCTGGCAAAATGAAGGTGTGGTACTGTGTAGCGACCTGTGCCCCACTCACTGTCTGCCTGAGTCTTAGCGGAAGGTCCCAGAACACGCTTCCTGTTAGCTTGCTAAATTGTCTCCACACGCCCACGCTTCCATCTCTACAGGAGCACACAGTCTCCCATTAACCACCTCCTGTTGCCTCAGCCTAGTACATCTTCAACCCACATGCCGAGGATGTAAACATGTACAAACAACGATGGTCAAAACAGAAGGAAGGACCTGTGCTGCCACAGACGTCATCTATTCTTCTCTTCTGAACAATATGTTTTATAACTCTGACCCAGATTCAACAATCAAGCTTTACGCTTGCTTAAGTCAAGACTTACATTAGCATTTTCTCATTCTCCGTTATTGGTACTTCCAGTCTCATTTGAGCTGACACAGTCAAATTCTAACCAACTCAACAACAGCGAAAAGTTTAGTGTTTTCATGTTGGCTAGAAGAAGCTTTTACTTCTGAAATTACTGATAATAGAGGTTACGCGTGGAATGCTTCACAAGACTGTGTAAAAAGCCTTTAACAATCCAGAAATTATTATTTTCAATTTTTACCAACCTACAACCAAAAGATTGTACAACGTCCTCACATTTTTTCTTAATCATCAGTGAAATAATTTGCTATAAAAGCATTTTTAAAAAAACAAACAAACAAACACGCACACAAGGTAATTTGGAGGTTTTTAGACCCTCATGAATAAGTACATCAGTTTAAAAAATAAGTTATAGCAACATTTCATAAATACTTCAATAACAAAAAAATACATACATATGTTGAGAAACTGAGTCTCCTATGTGAAATACATTAATGTGAAGTAGTACATAATTCAAAACTTGAAACAAAAACATCTGGTGCTCCAGCTGCTCTGCATGGGTGTGGACCAAAAACCAGCATAACAATAAAAAAAACCAGTGAAATTCATAATACAGTAGAATAAGAATTACACAAGGCAGACCACTTGCAAGACAGTTTCAAAGACAAGGATAAAGTGCACTCTTTGTCTAAAATGCTTCTTTACGTTGGAGCCATTAAATATGAATGGAAAATTATAAAACCAGCAATACTGATTCCAGATTTTTTGACAGGAAAGCTCCATTAGGGTCAGATGACTCCAGATTGAAAAACAAAAACAAAAACAAAACAAAAAACACTTGCATAATCCTGTCCAGGCTTTCAATTCAACATGAAATCAGTTCTAAAATATACACTTCTCATTCAGTATCAATATTTCAGAAAGACCCAAGCTGGACTTAGAAAGAATTGGACAGGAAGAGAGTGCTTATGGAGAAAAGTCAAGTTTTGGAATGAAGAGTTTGGGCCAAAATAACCAGTGGAGACAACGGGGCTCTCTCCAGTATAAGCCTTCATGCATCAGGTCCGATATTATGGACATACCTTAAGTGTGCTGAACCTTAGGGAAACGCAAAAATGCACATATACTGGAATTACCAGAAAACTCATAGCAAATCATAGTTCTTCATTCATGCATACATTTTATATGTAAATATATAATTTATAAGTATATAATAGAGTCTGTGCTCATATATGAACAGTTATAAAAACTTTGGAAAGTCTTAATGAAACTGATTTTCCACCAAAGGTTTAAGTAATCCTCTGATCTTTACCAAATACCTGGAAAGGTTCAGTTTTCCAGGAAAGCTCTGGCTAAAGATCTCAACTTGCTCTTTGGATCTTTACACGTGTAAAAACTTGTGAAATACTATGAGGAACCCAACCTTGCTGAGTCTTTTGGTTCAGCAGTCAAATGCTTACTCTCAACTGCAAACAGGTTCATCTTAATGACTTTTATTACATTTTATAGAAAAATATTACATTCATGCCACAAGCACCACAACTGCATGCGATTCATAATTTTTTCTGTGCTTCATCTCTAATTCTAGACGTCATTTCAGACTTGGTAGGTCAACCCACTGATTGCACTCCTTTGCTTGTAGATCTCAGCTGACATTAGTGGAGTGTATCCTGGATAGGTCGTGAGGCCATTGCAGGGCTAACAGAACGAGACAGACCACCAAGCACACGCTAAACCTATTGGCAATTTAGAATCACTAATTAACTCACCATGCATGTCTTTAGACTTTGGAAGGAAGCTGGAGCACATGGGGAATATCCATGCATTCAGTGACATGTAAAGTGTGTAGTGCTCCATGAGTGAGTAAATGGGTTGGAGTATTATTCCAAAGCCTGAGTGATCTCTCATGCTCTTCAGGAACAGATGCATGCCACACATTCCAAGAGGCAACCAAATCATTCCAGTTGAGGATATGCCAAGCTGGCTGGAATTACGCTTTCATCCAGATAAGTGTCAGTTTATCCATCTATCATATCCTCCAATCTAAATGGTATTGTTTGAAAAGTAATAAAAACACCACCCCTTTCCTTTTTCTCTTGAAAAGCTTCTGACAGCAATGTTTAGCTTAGCACAGGTAAAACTGACAACACGCACAAAATGTCTACAAATGAATAAGAAAACAAACCTCAATTTGCATGCACGTGCATGACAATCAAATGGAGAACAAGCTTATTGATACTGTTTAAGGGCAGATGGAAGTGTACAGTTCAACTTAGCTTTTACAGAGAAAAAGGAGAAAACATGGAGAAAAGTGTGTTTCCAACACACCTGTAGTGTCAAAGTTAAATGAAAAAGAAAAAAAACTGTTGGTAAAAACTCTAGTAGGCTGTCAAGGACAAGTCATAAATTCAGTAATAACTCTAAGTTGGCGTCACATCTTTTATATGAGAAATGTCTCATTTTTTGAAGTTGGTTTGTTTTAAGTCCATAATCAAGGACAAAGTTGTCAGCTACATTGTTACAAGATATTAACACATCATAAGGAAAAGACAAGTCACTGGATCAGTCATGTAAAGGAGCAGTTGCCAACACGTGGATGGACCACGAGTTGGGAGATAAAATGAGAAAGAAGAGGCAAAAACAAGTGAAAAACAGACAGTGAAAAAACAATGGGAGAGCAAGTCAATGGAGAAAAGGAAAGTGAGAAAGAGAGAAAAAGGGGAGAGACAGCCAGTGGGAGGCATAGAGAACTAGGTCAAGTCACATGACTGGGATTGACTACAGGCAGGATTAAATATCCTACAGCATGTGGTCATTTACACAACAAATGTAGATTTCATTTTATAAATTATTTCTCTTCCATGGGGGAATGAGGCTCAGCATAGCAAGTGTGTAGCTACTCTGTATGCTGGTTGGAAGCGAGGCTTTTCAATGAGCACAAAAACAGAGCATTAAAGACTTGAGCGAGCCGTTCCCTCTGAGACAGGAAACAAAGCGAAAGCCTGCGATAGCATGAAAATGATCATAACAGGAGGGGACACGGTTCCAGCAGGAGATGGTTCCATTGTGACAGGCTAATGGCTGTAACATACACTGCCCATTATCCTGGGTAAATGCAAAGGACAGTGAAATGTTACAAAAACAAAGATGTCACGTATTTTAACCACTTACAGTGTGACAGCAAAAGTGTGCCAGCAAGCCTGAACACGAGGTCTTGAGGAATATATTGATTCATACTCATATTATCGAAAGGCTAAATGCAAAACACACCACATAAACAGCATGGTCCGTTCTAGTGGTGCCTGCATGTATGTGTGTGCAGAAGGAGGCACACCCACCGCTAGGGATGGGTACCGGTGTCCGGTGCCATGATGGCAGCGGTTCTGACATAAACGGTAGTAACCAGACTGAAAAGCAGCGCACATTTCGGTGCTTTATTTCGGTGCTTTTTTTTCCTGAGCTGTGATACACTTCTAGCCAATCATTTTACGTTTCCGAGGATAGTAGGCGGGGCCAGGTACGTACGTTCTTTTATGCAGAGCTACAGATTAAAAATGCCCAAGGCGAAGCGGTCAAAAGTCTGGCTGCACTTCACAGCAAAAGATGCAAACTCAGCAGCCTGCAACAAGTGCTTTAAGCTGATACTGTCAAAGGAGGTAACTCCTCAAATCCGATGAAACACCTGGCGACGCATAGCGTTTTTTTTTCCCCAAAAACCAAGAAATGCACTGTATTTGATAGCTTGCTGCGAGACCTCACACCGAGCGCATCTACTGCGGTGTGGTGCCTGTTATCGGACCCGGAGTTAGCAACATACCCAAAAACACGAAGAGGAGAGTCCTGGCCCCTAGCCCTGCCAGTGTAGCAGAAATGATGACGGATGATGATGGCAGCAGCAGCAGCCGTTCTTCTCTGCGTGAGTAATTTACGTTGAGTAGGCTAACCACGTTATTACATTAATGCATGTAAGGTGAACTAGCAAACATCATCATAGCTACATGCGGCTGTCTTCTTGTTTGATGGCAGATACTCCCTTCACCCTGGCCAAAAAGGCTAAAATGACCAAAGAAAAAGAGGGAAACAGCTGAACATGAGCGGTTTTTGGACAAAGTTTGTGTTTTTTCCATTGTTTATGCACTGCTTCCAGCCAAGAGTGATACCATATATGCCCTATAGCTGCAGAAAAGGCTAACATTGTTATCTTTTTACAAAAACCAAATCAAATCAAATCACTTTTATTGTCACATCACATGTGCAGGTACATTGGTACAGCACATGTGAGTGAAATTCTTGTGTGCGAGCTTCACAAGCAACAGAGTTGTGCAAAATACAATAATGTAAACAAGCAAAATACAAGAATGGCTACATCTGAAACTAATAAATATATGTACAATATATAATAGTATATGCATTTCTGGATGTGTATAGTAAATATTTTCCTACGTGTGTGTGTGTGTGTGTGTGTGTGTACACATATTTTACAAATTAAATAGAGTAAACAATAAATAAAATATATAAAATATACAGAGTGAGACATGTGCAAAACAGTGGCATTATTGTACAGTATGGAGTGCATAATGTTAAAGTTCCAGTAGTGAAGCTGAGGTGTCTATGACGTGTTCAGCAGTCTGATGGCCTGGTGAACCAGCTGAACATGAGAGGTTTTTGGACCAATTTTGTGTTCTCCATTCTTTAAGCACCGGTTTGAGCACCGTTTAAGCACCGGCACTGTTTCAAAAGTACCGATTTGGCACCGGTATCGGATAAAACCTAAACGATACCCATCCCTACCCACCGCAGGTCGGCACAACAGGAACCCGGTCCGGCTGCAGGTAGGGGCTGGCTGGGTCGAGGTAATTTAACTTTCAAAATAAGAGCAAAGTGATTGCCCACTAGCAAACCAATTGCAGATGCCACAAAAAAAGTAATAAAAGAAAATGTCAAAACTAGTCATAATCATAATATTTAAGAAGGTTAAGAAGTTAACAGTGGAAATAAAAATTGGTGAAATTTTCACTGACCAAAACAGCCTCCAAATTAAGCTTTTCAATAGTGATCTGGCATCATCATTACTCGGAGCTTGTCTGAATGCAATAGTATGAGTGAGACATTTATAGAGTAATGCAGGATGGCATGTCGCAAGATGCAAAATGTCACTAGTACCCCATCAACCCATCATTTCCACCACCATCCATCCACCCTACTCCACTGAGGAAACTGCAGCTGCCAATCAAGCACAGAACTGCAGGCTAAGCTGGCCATAAGCTCAGTCAATCCCCTGAAGCCCAGTATGTGGAATACCAATCATTCATTCACTGTGACTCTGTGGTCGGTTGAGAAGAGGAGATACACAGCGGAAACATAAGTGTGTGTGTGTGTATGTATACGTGTGGGTGGGTGTGAGAGAGAGAGAAAAAAGCTGGTCAATGGACTGAAATCTGTCACTTCCTGTCTAACAGGAGATTCTCCAGCAAATGAAAGCCAATCAATGTGATGTAATGTAACACCAGTATCCAGAACAACATGTGCCCCTTTGGCTCTGATCGGTTTGACCCTCAGGTTTTGAGGTCAGAGGCCCAGCGCTGTGCATTTTCTATCAGACCTACAACAACAGCAAATAAATGATTCATCTGTGACATATCTGACACAAATATTTGGGGAAGCAGAGGCTCAGGAGACAGAGAAAGACATTTCAGAAGGTTGGTGGTTTGATCCATCAGAGAGTGTGAATGTTAGAACTTCAAATTGAGTAGAAAAGTGCTTCATAAGCGCCAGCCCATTTAAATTCTCTTTCTAAATAAAGTGAAATGGTACAAAGTGTAATTATCTATTTTTAGATTTTGATAATTTCCAACAAATTAATGAGGAATTTAGCTTTGCTTAAGCCTCTTACACAAAAACTCACTAGTTGTAACAGGGATACTAGAATAGAAAATCAGAGTTTGTTTTTTTGCTTGAATTTTTTTTTAAATAAGACTGCAAGATATAATCTAATATTTTATTTTGACGTTGTTTATGTTTCCACAGCTCTGCACCTCACAGCGTGTACAGCCTTGGAATTTAAGGTTTATAACTAATTACTTACCCCAAATCTAAACAATCATTTGACTTGGTGTATATATTAGAGTCATTTATGATGTAAAAGTAAAACTCTCTGGTTAACCTTAAAAGAATTATTTGCAGTTTTACCGTGTGCGTGTTTTGTATGTGTGTTTAAGCACTGGCCCTAAGGTGCACAAAAAACGACATCAATAAGAACAAAGCCCTTTTTTGATAGCGTGGGGAGCTCCAGGTTAATAGGTGAGAGGCACCTTTCGGAAGCTACCTAAATGCCATGGATGACCTCACTCGCATGTCTACCTGCAGAAAGCACAAGATATGATGAGCCAGTGAAGCGCAAGACTGCTCCAAAAATACTAAATCTGCCTTCCAGGGTAAAAACTCTTATCTCAAATAACAATTACTGACCAAGGGAGACAGACCGTCATATTTGTTTAGCGCTGAGCAGTGGTGCCCCCTTTCAAAAACTGGGGTCCAAAGGAGCAAAGTTAATTTGGATCAAAGGATGGGCAAGTGGACAAGCCAAAACAAGGTCATTCTGCAGGACCACACAGAGATGTGTGTAAATACAATGGCCTTAAGGCACGTGGACAATGTTTTCTAGTGTAGCTTGATGTCAAGGTAGTGTGTATATCCAATAATCCTCGGTCCCTCTGGCCATTAGATTCAAATTTTAAAGAAAGCACAACCCTCTAACTAAACTCACTACATTTCTATTTTTTCCTTTTTTTTACATGTTCCTCCACTATGAAATGATATCAATATTTAAAATAAGTATTAGAATGCACTGTAAGCTAACATCACACACACACACACACACACACACACTAGTATCATCAACATCAGCATTCCTAGAAGGACGTGCAACTTGTCAGCTCAGCCAGGCAGAAAGATGTAGCTCAGCTGCAGAGTAACGTCGAGGAGAAAAAAGAACACAAAATCACAATCCTCACAGAAACACAAATGACTGACAGCGTATTTGCTGTCAGACACCAGATAATAAAGGAAATTAGATTAACATAAAAACAGGCTGAGCGAGATGATTGTAATAGCTGTAACAAATAATTATGATATTTCCAAGGCCTAAAACTGAGAAATGTTCAGTCAAAGACTATGTTGATTCATTACCTTACTGATTGGAGGCTAACTGCTCTGTATTCCCTATATTTCTCCCTTCATCTTTCCTGATGAAGGATGAAATGCCTGTCATTTATCCCCCCTCTTTATAAGTATCTCTTTCTTCCCCTCCACTCACCATCTCTCTTCCTCTATCCTCCTTTCTTTCTTTCACTGATCACTGCTCTGTTCCTGCCTGTACATACTGTAGCTCTCAAGGGGGCCCCGCATAAGTAAGCCCATCAGAAGGAGCCCAACGATGCATCCCTTTTGATCAGCACAGTTGCCACATTAGCATGTACCTCTGTGCTCTCCTCTGCACTCTAAGAGAGCTACCTTCCTGTCAGCGCTGCCGACCCATGAGGAGCCTTGCTCAGGTAAGACAGAAGGTGCTTAGAGCCCATCTGAATCTTAATCACTAATGAACACAGGCTTGCTTCACCAGTGATGAGAGGGGAGAGAACCGCTCTTGTGATCTCACCGAGGAGACAGACAAAAGCCTGGTTGTGCATCTGTAATGTACTGTAAGGGCCTCTTAGCTGAACAGAGCACTGCAGACTCTGTGAAAACTAAGTGATATAAAGCAAGTTGAGGCGTTGATTAAATACTAAGGTCTTTCGGGCCGACTTGGGATACTACATCTGAAAGGAAGGCTTGTGAAATCATTCTTCGTATTTTTTATTCAATGACAACAAACCACATAAAGAAAAGAAAAAAGAAAGAGAAAATGTTTTAAAAATAACAAAAGCCCGTTTGTGTTTCTGTAATCACACACAGTGGCCCTTTCACAGCTATATCAGAAAAGTGCGCTAGTTCTTTTATTTATATACATATATATGGTATTTTTTTAAGCACTACGAGTAAAAGTTTAAAAAAAGTGGAGGAATGCTTTTCCTTTTTCCTCAGTTTTATGAGGAGCTGTGTTTGGCGCAGGTCTGGCCTGAGTCTGGATCCACAGCCGGGTGCCCTCTCACTTCTCTGCCACTTAATTAGCCCAGCTCAGCACAAAGGGGAGTTGGTCACATGGGCCCAATTTGGGCAGCTATAAAGTCTACAAGGGCTCTACATGCATTACTTTGGGAGTATTTACATGCATGCTGCAAGAAGGTAAGAGACTTTGAAGATGCAAAAAAGAGGAAGAGAAAAAAAAAAGGACACAGAAGAAGTTAAAAGCAGAAAAAAATTAAATGAAAGGAGGGGAGCCTTAAATTCCAGGGAATTTTTCCAGATGTTGCACAAATATGCTGCTGAGGCAATCCAGATGTGCTCACTCTGTTTATTCCCTCCTTCTGCTCACTCTTCCAAGGACTTTGCTTTCTTTGCCTGGCCTCTCTCTCTCTCTCTCTCTCTCTCTCTCTTTTTTTCCAGCCCCTCTACCCCTTCCTCCTCCAAGCAGCACACATCTTTGTTCCCTGATAGTCCCTTTTAAGTGAGGGCTTTAATAGCCCCCACGGCACCTTAGCATCCACTAGATCCTGCAATAAACATCCATTCTCATTCTCTACAGTCCATATGTGTGTGAGTGTGTGTGTGTGTGAGTGTGTGTGTGTGCCACAGAGACGGAGATTAGCTGTCTCTTTTTAATCACTCTTTGGATCAATTAACAATTAACTCTGTTACTAACAATAGCTGCGCTGATGAGGAAAAAAGTCATGCACTGAGTGAAGCAGGACCAAAATAAAGGCAACATGCTTCCTGCTTTCTCTTCCCTGACTTCACACTGATCTGTTTTTCTTTTTTCATTTTCACCCTTACCATCACCTCTCCCTTCCCCTCACTTACATACAATCACTGTCATCTCTGCTGAGCATGCTCCTCTCCCACAGAGTGTGACCCAGCCACAACCCCTGACCTTACTTCTCCCAGACAGCACACTGATTCCCATCTGCTCCACATATACCACTTCATGAATCAGCGTTGGGGACTCCACCCGCAGTACATACACGCTGTAGCATCAGTTAATCATCCCGACGGCATACAAAAGCCAACATGCGTAGACTTGTACACAATGAAATGTGCATGCTCAACCACAGGCAGAAACCGCTTTAGGATCCTCAAATATATTTTTTATAACGTGGCGAGAATAACACCTTCAGCTCGTCATGAAAAACTGACATGAGTCAATGTATATAGTGAAAAATATCTGATATGAAAGCTGAAGACCAAGTGCATGCTTGCGCACACAGACACATCTAAACAGCTGAACACTGCCAATAACAACAACTCAATTGTCAGCCTTCTCCCGTTTCCAGTTCTGGGCTAAAAACAGAAGAACGCATCCCAAATGATAGTTGAACTTGTCAGAGCCGTTCATGCAGGCAACTGTCAGCACTTTGGTATGCAGAATGCTGACGACAAAGACACGGCCGGCACCTGCACGCTTGCCTGTCTGTCTGTCTAGTAAACCTGGTTTTTCAACATTCTTCCCCTAAATAGCACAAACAATATTCTAGATTATGTGGGAGAGTGAAAGAGGAAAAAAAAAAATCTTACTTCCCTTACTCAGGCAGAGATGTAAAGCCATGTATATAATCCATTTACATTATCCTGAATGTTTTCCTTGGTTGCACAATGAGGGGGTTTTAAATAAGCATTTAACTCGGTATTCACTTGATGCGCTTTCTGCATTCATTCATTCTACTTTAGAGTAGCTAAGTAGCCTTGCTCAGTTAAAAAAAGAAATAAGTGCACCCAGCATTGTGGACTCACTGTGGTCAAGATGGGTTTATATTAGAGCAATTTACTATGCGTTTCATGGCTGTCTAGTTATATGCGGCCTTATTGTTTTGTATTAAATGGTTCTACGGTGTGGTTTTATTGCGAGGCCTGTCTGCAAAGCAAATTTCCCAAATGGGACAGTAAAATACTAAAATAGATTATAATAAATACACTGAATATTGAGGCTGAAGGGAGTGAACAGCCACCTAAATGCTCCTGATGAAATGTCACTTGTAGAAAAATGTTATATTTGAAAGCATGCGGTGCTTTTCAAAAGTGGAATAATTAGCACACTAAATTCATCTGTCTTTATGTGATATTGGCACTGCCCTTTGTGTGTGTGTGCATGTGTGTGTTTTATAATCCTTTCTAGATAGACAGCCCTTCCTCCCCCTGCGCTATTAAGAGCCTTCCACCTTTGCACCATTGAGTACATTCCTAAAACCAGACGGCTGTAGCATGGTCTGTAACCACAGGTGACAAAACCCTCCAGACTATCCGCACATGTTCATGTCTACATGTGCACAAGCACACAGGTGCGTGTTGTTAAGCCAGGAGGCCACAGTCTGGGCGGATGTATGAACATGCTAGACCTGTAGGCGTCAACAAACAGTTAATCGGTCTTTCACTACTGCAGGCGGACGAAAAAGCCTACAGAGGGGCCCTGTTATCTCACATGTTATCATTCTGCACTTGTATCTTTCATGCATGAAAATCTGATCTGTGGCAATAGTGCGAAAGCTCCGACTTGTTAGACATATTTAGGCTGCGAGTCTAAATCTGAGCTGACCTTTGTCAATCTTCTTCCGTATGCTAATATCCCTCCATATCTTCAAACTCATCGGTAACACAGACTGGAAGGTAGTTCCTGTAATAGATCTACTGTTTATCATAATTGCAGTCACAGCCTTTAATCTTCCAGGCAGATTTAAAGGGCCTCTGCAGAAGTTGTGCCCAAATCCAGTTCTTTTATTCTAAGGTGGGCATGAAAGTCGAACAAAACTTCCTAATGCCTGGTATTTTGAGAGCTCACAGTTATAGGATGAGGAACTACTCTAGCTGGACAGCAGCTTCAACTATCCTCAATTCAAGCAGGAAAGACTCCAAGGAAAAGAAAAACAAAAAGACAAAAATAATAAACTACAGATTTCTGTAAGTAACTAGCATCACAAGACTGGCAATATAAAATCACTTTTATTTTTTAAGATTTATTCAATTCAATGGAATTTGATTTTTACATATTTCTATATTATATTTCAAAAATTTTGTTTTTATGTATTTATAGAACACCAAACAACAACAACATTTGCATCAAGGCTCTTTATATTGTACAATAACACAAAGAAAATAGAGTGCTGTAATCTTCATATTTAGAGAAACTGAACAGGATGGCAGTTAATGCAAATGTGGACATTTGGAGTGCGTGGCAACTGGGAGCAAATGTATATATATTATTAATGTATAATAATCAATACAGGGAAAAAAGAACAGTCTTGCTCGTGGCTACTGTAAAACTGCCACTATCAACAATATAATCATTTTCTGCAATTGAGGCAGTTGTGAACAGCAAGCACAGTCATTTAGCTGATATGAGGACATTCATTTTTTCCAGTGACCACTGCTAATTTCCCAAACAAATGACCAATAAAACCCATAATGTCATATTTGTCAAGTAAGCAGAAGCGTTTGTTCTGATACAATAGCACAAATTATTAATGAGTAGGTCTCGTAATATGATTGTACAATGTGGCATCATAGTGCTTCGATTAGTGCTAATGATGCAAATCCAAAAAAATAATACAATGTTCCATCAATTCCCCCTAAAATTTAGGATAAATCCTAATAAAAGTTGATTGAAAAGATGCTTGAGCTCCTAAGGTGAAGAACTGTTAAAATAAAAAGGGCTTATGAGGAGTTAACGAGTTTTCTAGACGAGGAAGAAAATAAGCTTCAGAACTTTTCTTTTATTTTGGGAATATTACAATACTTGATAATACCATTTTTTCTGATTAACACTGGGATAACATTAAATCTATGAGGTCCCCTGAAAATGTGTAGACGGCAGAAACACAATGTTAGAGAAGTGAGTCACTGGTTATTATAAGGTACCCGTGTTTGCACCCATGGGCCACTATGCCTTATTCTGTATGGGCCTATTTTATATTGTGACTATTCGCATACAAGTTAATTTTCCAGGTTCAAAAGCTTCTCCGTGTGTTCAAAGTAAGCACATACAGATTCTCTGTCTAAATTTGAAGTTTGAGTTTGAGCTTGTCTCAGATTTGACACTGTGAGTCCAGCTTGGCTCGTTTCATTTCACAGCAGTAGTACCTGGCTGGGAATAGTACAAAAACTGAGGGACAAAGTTTGTGATTCAAATTAGAATCTGGGGATCATTCTTTTATGTGTGAATATATACATATAAATTATATCCAAACATATACATTTGTGAATTGATATTTATTCCGTGGGAGTCACATTACTGCAGTGACTACGACTGTTATTTACAACTGCACCTTTCTCTTTTCACTACTATCACTGTTTCTCCAACACATGAGCCGTGTGTGGAGTGAAGCTGATAAAACACAGAGGAAGTGAAATAACATTAAACAAGTTGACAAAAACTCATTATGTAATCTTAAGTGTAAAAAAAAAGTGTTACTCCCATTTTAAAGAGAGTGAGATAGAGAGAGAAGCCCGGCGAGGAAAGTGTCATCGTCTGAGGTTTTCAGTCGTGTCAACTCAGTTAACCTCAATCTGCCAGCATAAAAAGAAATGCCGCCATGAAATATTTCCAAACTGTTTTCAGCCTTTTGTTGTCGTCACCCTCCATGCTGTACTAGCTCACCTGCACCTACTGCTGATGTGCAGCTTTGTAGGCCCAAACTTTCTACTTTTGGAAATCAGGATCAGACCAATATCTATCTATATTCTATATTTAATTCAAATATAACACTGATGCATCATAAATGCACATGCACACTATATATTTTTTAACAAGACATAATGTAGAATAATGTGTCTGGGGTTGTTTCAGTCAGTAGCACAAGGTTCAGAGGACAGTAGTGTGGAGTCAGCTGGTAGCTTCATGAAATGTTGTGTTACTCATATTTTTAACTATTTTGTGAAATAAACTGCCTGAAAGTAATGGTTATATCGCCAGTTTCATTTTTAAGACTACAGCTTAAGAGTCTCAGAGAGCACCAGTTGATACATACATTTATGTCTTCACTCTGTAAAAAAATCAGATTTCAGCAAAAATCCCAGCTATTCCTGTCATTTCTAGTGATGCTGACAAAACCAGCATTGAACAGAGTGTAGTAAACTTAAAAGTAAAAAAACTTAAGAAATAAAAATTACAAATACCGGTAATAAAAAACAAACTTAAAACCATCACCTATGCATATAACATATGCAAATACAGCATTTGAACATTAGGCTTAAAATAAACAAGCCAAACAAGGCGATCCCAAGCACAAGAAAGTAGATAGCGGAGGAGGCCGATGTCAGTCAAGATACGCATTTGATGGTGCACAGGTGAGAATGGACATAACTCTCACTCTTTGCTCTCAAAACTGCTGCCTTGTCTTGCACCCAAACATCCGCCCACTGACACAGAGTCATACTTGCACATACAGAACATAACCAGGGAGTTTCGCATGCTCTTTTCGTGGCCTTGCGCCCAGCAGTGCATGAAAGTCCACCCCCATGGTATCTGGCAAGGTGACAGACACGGTAACAGAGTTGGTGATGGTGTTGGTGAGGAGAGAGGAGAAAGGAGAGCGTGGGACACGCTGGGACACCTTTCACTGCTCGTGACCTCCAAAAGAAACTGCGACGGAGCAGCATGAGACAATCTTAATCATCTTACTCCGTTTCTGCTGTGGCAGCCTGTGTGCACATGTACATATTATACATACGGACGCATGTGGGACATGTTTGAAAAAGACTGCGCAAATACATTTGGTTATTGATCAATTAACAAATGAATGGTAATACACCCATCCAAAGATCTGTAGGAAAAAAAGGTATAAATGAAACTCAACAAATTAAGCAATTTGTTAAAAAATAAATAAAAATTCTGTTGTTCTCATTGGGGCCAATTACTAGTGGCTTGAGGAATAGCAAGTGGGCACGAGGAAGTATAATGACACGGAGGAGCACAGCACATCTAGGATTCTCTCCTTTCGTCCTCACTCCCGAGCGAATACTCATCAAAGCATGTGTGCTCATAGCATAATTAATAAACACATCATAACCGCTAAACAGACAAGTTATTTTCATGCATTACTGCAATCGCAGAAGCAGAGTCGACAGTTGTTTTCATTACTGCAAATATGCCAACTTGAGGGATGCGCAGAAGAGGACAGGGTAGTTAGCTTCTGACAGCCCCCCGTTTTCTCGTAGCATCTTAATTTCATAACAGAAGCCTAACATCCAGCGCTCTTTTTGTTATTCCTTCTTTTAATTGTTACTGTCTCGGCCTGCATTGACTTTCTTGTCCTTTTCCTATTCTTTTTTGCGATGCACACAGAAAAGAGAGTTTTGGCTTGAGTAGGGCAAACCGACCTTGCTCTCAATTCGAATTATGAGTGTGATCTGGTCAAATCCCCACAGAGACTCCGTTTCCACTTCAAAAGAGTGGCTGTACGCACCCTGAATAATGCCAGCCCACAGAAAAGCCATTCAGACACTCTCAGGACCTGCAATAAACCCCGAGACCAGTCGAGCTCACAAGATTGCAATACAGAACACATAAGTGCTCACAGCAACGACCAATTTCTGAACAAAGTGTGGCTGTAAATGATGAAGTCGATTTAATCAACAACAATTAAGCAGTTAGTGGCTGCATGAATAATATATAAGAAATATTCTCCCATTCAAGCACTAAAATACGTGCTTTTTTGCTACTGCTTTTATTTATTTATATATATATATATATATATATATATATACATATATATTTTGACCTTTCTGCTCTTTGATTGAGTAGAACATGTAAGCAGTGGGTCAAGGTCACCTTGGGCTCTGAGCATTTGTGGCACTCGTCTATTAGCATTTTATAAATAGACTCATCCTTAGTCGATCTAAGATCCTATCAAAAAGATAGGAATATAAAAAAAATGAAGAAAAGGTTACTCAAAAAAGAAAGGTGAAGAAAATAAAGAAAAACTACGCGCTACTGTCTTTAAAATTTTTAAAGGCCAGATCAAATGCCAAAGGCAAATTCTTTAAATGATCAAGTATATGGGGAGCAAAGGTCAAGGTCTGTGGTGCAAAGTTCAGTGTGGCCACAATCAATAAAGACCTCCTGTGAGCAAGGAGCTTCTTACACAAATAATTAACGAGCCTTTGAATCATTCCATGATTTGTGCATTAGAAAGGCTCCAAGCACTTTCTGATTCGTACTATGTTTAGAACATAAACAAGTGTGGGCTGCAGAACAGAGATGGAGAGAAAAGCGTGACAGACTAAATATGCACGGTTTTATCTGAAGCCAGTGTGGCTTCTTAGTCATGAAGTATAATTACTGATCAGCACAGATGTTCCTTTAAAAAAAAAAAAAAAAAAAAAAAGCAAAAAAACAAAACACTTTCTGGTCTACATGTGTTTGGTGCGCTCAAAACTGAACATAAATCTATTTTTTTCCTCTCATATAGTTAGGTTTGGATGATGGCATGGGTGATGGGTGGGAAAGTGAAGGGCGGGCACGTAGAAGGTGAGCACATTTTCTTTGATTTGCTTGAGTAAGAGGCCTTGTGGGTGAGACTGGGAGAGGAGAAAAAGAGAAAGGAGCTGGAGAGAGAGAGATGTCACTTTAAGCCATTAAGTCTTGCAATAAAACCCCTCCAATAAAAATGACAGCTGCAGCCCCTTTTTCCTCAAAAGGGGAGCAAAAGCATCACATCAGGAACAAAAAACTGGACGGCCGTAAAAGACAAACTTGGCCAAATGCTTTTGGCAGTGTAATTCCATCAGCCCACTCCCACCACCACTACCACACACACACACACACACACACACACACACCCTCCAGACACACAGCTTCTTGCAGTATTCGCTTTGTTCCTGAGTTACTGCCAGAAAAGGAATGTAGCCTTCAGAACCCCCACCCCGCCTCCTCATCAACCACTACCACTGCAAATCTCACTTTTTCATCAAACACCATGAACTTCATTGATTGTGCACATCTGTGACTATGTATGATGGGGGTACCTTATGTTCCCTCAAACAGAAAGCACCAAAGAGTTTAGCTCCATTGAACTCGGGAAAAACAACAAACACCTCTTCAGCAGGCCTAGAGTGAGCAATCAGACGCTTTGCAATAGTGTTAAGCTTAGTTTGTGCTTGCCACCATGTGATTACAGCTCACTTTGGTGGCACTTTGGCTGGCCAGATATCTCCCAATTTTTGAACCCTCGTGCGCAGAAAAGGTGGCGCAAAGGCAACGGTGCATGAGTAGTGGAGGGAGACTGCTGCAACAGCTGGAAAAGATGAGACTTTTTAGTAGAAAACTGTTGAAAACCTAAAGATGTGTGTGTGTCTGAATGATGTACTTCATATTGTTACTCTCTCTATTGTGATTCCAACGATGCAGTAGTGTATTATTGTTAGCAGTGACACCTATTAATTAGGAAAAGAATGCAGCTAGTCAAGTCCATCCCAAATGTAAACGTGTGCACTGTGATCAAAGCATCACGCAACCATGGCTTTAAATAAAGGATATTAAATTTAGTCCCATTAATGACTACAAAGGGAAATTAGAATTTTACATCAACATAGTTTAGGAATATGCTTGTGTTTATTGGGACTGTATGCCCAGGTAGCCTTGTTTGAAATACAGGTCTGACTGAACTTTTTTTCAGTTCTACACCATCGCTACCATGCAGACAGTAATTTGACTACCATGCCTGAATAAAACAAAGTTTCATTATAAAAAGTAACACCCTGCACCTTGCATGCAACGTCTATCACCAAACTTTTTTTTTCTTTTTTCTTTTTAAATTCTGCATCTGCTTGAAGCACAACTCACTATACAGACAACATCTAAAATGAAGCGGGCCAAAAATTACTTAAAAAATTGATCTGAGTGATCTGAAAGGCAGACTAAAATTAGCAAAAGGGAACTTTATCGCTGTCTTATTCACAAAGAGTCACCACACTTTGTGAACAGCTCCCACAATCAAACCAGGAATCTTTCACTTGTTAGGTAAATGTGAAAACCACAAACTGATATACTTGTCAATTAGTTTTGTTTTGTTTTTATTAAATCAATTCTTTTGTTAAAGACTTTTTTCTGTTTGGAAACATTTCATCTGTTTCCATCATATACATATTTGCTGTTTTTAAATCACGTCTTAAAACATATCTATTTACCTTGGCTTTCAGCACAGCAGGACTTGTTGATGTCTCTTATTACGTTTCTTATTAATTATATTATTTTTTAATTTTAGTGCGTTATAAGTAAAGATGCTATGCTATATATTTGATGCATCAAATACACAATTAATTATAAATATGGCTCTACATTTCTTACAGTAGTCTGTGACTTACTGTAATCAGGACAATTTTATTTAATTGTCCAAATGTGCCTCTGAATGCACTACACTGTGAATAACATACTCTACAGCATCTTCTCATTTTCGACCACTGATATAATTAATTATAAACAAAAGTCAATATGACCAATAATAGCCGGGCACGCACAACATTTAGCTGGTGAGATTTCATTAAGAAAGACTTCCTAGATGTTGACATATTAGCCATGAAATAATCAACCAAACAGACACTCAATACTTATGGAGCAAATGACTTTGAGAGGAAAAAAGACTTGAATTCGGCATGGTTAAAAACCTCTCCTTTCCTTTCATGTTCCAAAATGTTTATTTCACTGACAGACTCTAAGCCCAGTAATTCTCGGACAAAAGGACACATTCTCCTTTTAATGTCATCCATTCAGTCGCCACAGTTTATTGCCAGATATGAATGGAGGATGGTAGACAGTGGGATTAGGCAGCGCATGAGCATCCAGTACTGGACATACGGTGCCAAAGAGAGGTGTCGTCATCGCAGCCAACAAGCGATCTATAATTGTAAAATGTACCGTGTGTCATCTGAAACAGTATCACAATTTCTAATGTGGTATGACAGATAATTACCCGGGTAAGCGCTTAATCAATAAATTCAAGGACTTTGCAGATAACGGCGTCCTTGAATTAACAATAAGCGCTCGAGTGGACCTTTGATAGAGCAAGTGCAAAAATAAACGGCAATTTAAGGACACACAGATTAAGACTATAGGCGATGAAGAAGTTGCTGATACAGCACGTAGCGCAGCTTGAAGGGAAAGATGTGGGCCAACTCTGATGGGAAAGTGTCGAGCCTTACACCAGCCAGATACCACAGACTTTCAGATACCACTTTGTTTTCCATATACGCTCCACGGACCACTCTGGTGCTCAATTAGGTAAAGTGAAACTTGAATCACTTTCAGCATGGACACACAATACACTTGCACCTGTAATAACAGCCTGTCAGTGTGTGTCACACTGGCGGTTTAGCGTATTTCTGAGAAGCCACATAAAGGGCGCTGTGGCAACAGTGTCAGCAAGCGAGGCCTGTAACTGAAGAAAGCCGCCCAGTGCCTCAGAAGTCCCTGTGAATCTCCTTGGTGCATACAGGCAGCTGATGATATGTGTCAAGGTGTAACACGATGCCCCCATGAAAGTGCAGCAGACACAATAAAAAGGGCTCGCCTACAGCTCTGTGCCCGTCTGGAACAGGGGACAAGGGTCTGTTTCATTCACTTTGACAAACTTACAGTAGCAGTCATAATTAATGATTTACGTTGTTCTGTGTCTTTAAGCTGGAAAAATGCAAATGACCCAAATATTTAAACATTAGATCTAAACAAAAACACAGGCACTTATTAAAAATATGTTGCATCAGCTACTAGAAATTATTACTCCTGTGTAAATACCCTGTTCTCCTTTACTTTCTGGAAAATTAATGTGACTAATGTGACATTTGTCACATACAGGACCCTTCACAAACGGAGACCTTAAGTGGAAAATTCACCTCCTTTAAAAAACACAAACAAAACTATACTCAGAGGTTCCTACACCTGTGTCACCTGTGTGTGCTGGCCTCAGGTTGCCAGTAGTTCGTTTACCTGAGCAGTGTGCTAGGAGATGTCAGGCAATGTTAGGAGAATTTTAAGCTCGGGAGCCAAGTTTTATACTGCCTGTTTAAACCACAAGTACAAACGGAAGTCAATTTAGCCGCGAGGTAAACCAAGTCACGTTTTTTTGTTTTCCTTTATGTTTTATTAAGGACTGCCACTTCAACACAACGCACCGCTAGACTTCCACAACGCAAAAGCGAGGCATATTCTGCTTTAAGGATGGTAACATAAGTTAAAAAAACATAAACAAATAAATACATTGCCCGTCCTCTAAAAGGTACATGTGTCTGTTACGCGTATAATTTATCAATACCTGCTTGCTAGTTTAAAGCTTCACCTCGGTGTGCATTTTTCCCCCTCATGAAACTTACAAAAGTGTCGACGGCCAAAGTCAAAGCGTAAAGTTTTCTTGCTTCTTTTTTTCTTTCTAGAGTTGATTTCACAGCAGCGCACGCGAGGAATGCGCGCTCTACAGCGAGCGTTGTCATCTGTATCACAGCCAAATGTCATCAGCTCAAACGGCTGAATTATAAGCGCAACACCGCGAGGATAAGTCTGCTTTGACACAAAGATAAACTACAAGTCCGCGTCGGAGGTAAAATTCTGTACAGCCACGGCCGCTCCGCCGCGTCAACAGCCCCAAACGTGTAGATGCATTTTGGCAACTCGCTCCACGCGCTGTCAAAAGACAGAAAAGGGGGCAAAAAAATATCAGAAAAAGACAAAGAGACGCAGAGCGAAGACACGTTGCACACTAATATACGGACTCAAGTGCGATCACAAAACTACCGCGTTCATATTAAAACGATGCAATGTCATTAAACAAACAAACTTACCCAATGACAAGAATGGTTTGGTTTCCATGTCTAACTCGTAGGTTAGCTCATGCCAGCTGAAACCACCGCGTTTGGGAGTTTTCTGTTTTTTCTACAGGCGGCTGCTCGAATAGACCAGACCAGGGCGCTGCTGCTGCTGCTGCTGTTGACTTCTCGAAGAAGACAGAATTTGCTCAAAGCGGTAAAAGTGACAGATCGATGTGTGATGGTCTCCGAAGATAACCTAATGTCTCAACCTCTGTTTGCTCACTCTGCTGCTGCGCTCACACTCCTTTCCTCTCCCTCTCACGCTCAGTGTACAACTCCAACTACTGGATCTGCACTGCAAAAGGGACCTGCGCAGGGGGTACTCCCACAAACGTAGACCGGGCTGCAGCGACACGGAGAGAAACTGGAGGCTCGCTGCGTGAACTTTGAAATGAGCAGCGTGTAAAGAAGGGTGGACGAGACCGCACGGCGCAGTCCATTCCGAATATGAAAGTTTTCGAAATCAAGTGGAATCAGTTCAGCAGCTGAGTAGCAGCTACTTACTTTTTCCACCGCTTATCTCTTGTTATTTTAACCTGGTCACACGTGTTGAACCTCGGCTATTGGCTCAGCAGACACATTTTTCAACCGCATTTACTCACTGCCGAGGGCAACACGAAATGAAAACACGAAAAGCACATTGAGCTACACAACCGGAACTGGGATTTTGGTGGAATTGTAACCAATCTAAGTCCCATCTCATATGTGCTTTTATAGATTTAAGTCACTTTTTTGGAACTCTGGTAAGAGGACATTTGACATTCTTCTTTCAATGTTCTGCGCATTCAAATGGTGAATGAAAAAGTCAACAAAGCCATACATTTCTTCTCCTGCCACTAGATACTCAACAAATCAAATTTTAACCAGTGAAAAAAAGGAAACTGAGTATTACTACACACTCCAACTCTTAACAATGAGTTATTATATTTATACATCGTGAAGGCCAATAAGAAAAAAGGGCAAGGAAAGACTTCTCACTACTTCCCTCAACTCCTTCCACTGTACATCTGGTCATATGTATTAAATTCCTACTCTAGCTTTCCAAAAAGGAAAAATTAGAAAGGACAAAATATGCATTTATCACAGATACAAAAAAAGTTTAGGTTAGAGTCACAGAATCCCCTCTAGGCTGTAGCTTTACAGCAAGCAGTAGCACACTCATTTGCATAACCCTCACTGCATTAGGCCAATGTGCAGTCTAGATCATTCCTCTGTTATTGTTCTCTGTGCCATATCTGTGCAGTGCCAGTGGATTCATGTCACATCCACCTTGTGTGCTCCTCCTCCCCCTCAACATTCACACATGAACCAGGAACATGTTTCAGGAGGGTGAAAAATGTCCTTTCTTTGGCACAGATTGAAAGGGGGGAGTAGCTCAGATGCAAGGTTTGCATTTTCCCTTATGCGGTGCATATTGGAGCAGTGGAATGTAGGCATACGCCTCCTGCAGCCATCCTCTAGGCCTCTGTGATGAGCCTGCTCCTGTTACAAACTTGAAGGTGTTCGCCACGTTTGTACTGAGGCAAGATACATAATTAATGCAATGCATGGCACATCAAAGATCAAAGACAGTTGTGCAAAAAAAAAAGGGAGAGGGAAATTAAGTCTGACTGGGCACTGATTCGAGGTGTGTTTGTGCACGTGTGTGAAAGAGAACGTCTATGTTTCTGTGGTGTACAGTGGCATGGGTGGGGTGTCTATGTGTGGGGGTGGTGGGGGACTACCCAGAAGATTGTCCGTTGTGTTTGTGTGAATTTTTCTATCATCTTTCTTCCACATTATGCAAACACAGCTCCATCTGATTATTGATAACTGCTGAGGATGTTAAGTGAGTTGACACGCTGGGTGAATGCGCACCAGAAGGGGCTGGAGAGAGCAATTGGGCATCCTGTTTGTACTTAGCTGAGTAGACAGTTTTGCCTTGGGCTTTCACTGTGTAATATAAGACAGACATAACACAATCCTTTTAAACACCTTGATCAGGCTGGGTTCTCTCATCTTCCCGCTAGAGCAGGCTATTTAATCCTCAGCTTGGGCTGTGATTAATAGCACTTTGACCCTTAACCTTCATCCATATAAATTTTCTGGAGGCTGTTGTGGCTCTTCCAAAGTTGTCACACCTCTCCTCCTAGATGCCTGGAGTATACACTTTCTCTAAATATCTTTTGGTTTAGTTCTTGCTTCTTGCCTTCTGCTTTTGTTTCTCCGCTTTATGCAATGTGTTTGAACCTCAGGGGATGAGAGACCACCACTGATATGATACACTCTGCTGTGGTTGCTTTGACAGCCCCACCTCCTCTTTCCCACTCCCTTGAAATGAGTGATAAATGAGACAAGGTCTCCTTTATAGTATGACCATTCACAACAAACTCATCCATAAAAGTTATTATGGCATCCTTTAGTGGCAGTGACATGGATACCAAAAACTGAAGATTGTACAGATATATACAGATATTTTTTTAAATCTCAAAAATGATTAATGCTGAGAAACACGTCAGCATCAGATCCTGAAGGTCTGAAAGGAACTAAATATTTTAAGACTAGTGAAATAAATAAACAAAAAACTAAACCAAGGTTGTTAACAAAATAAAAGAAAGCAAGCTGCCACACAAAAAGTAGAATTTGTTCTTATCTGGAGGACGTGTAACTTCTCTTTTTTAAAAATGTGACTTCAATTAAGTGGGGGGGGGGGGGGGGGGGGGGGGGGTGCTACGAGGAACACAAAAGCATTTTAGATCATTAGCCTGTTTGCTGAGGTGTTCAGCATTGTCCGCCCCAAGGGAAGGTCTTGATCGTCACAGCCCCGGGTTCACATTCCTTAACCCTCAGGGTCAGGGCTTTGTCTGAGGATAGCACTGAGGCAACTTCCCCTGCGGAAATCAACAAGAGCAGCTGACACACTGAAGGCTGGAGACACTCACAGAGACAGGAAGAAGTACCACTACACACAAAGAAGCAAGTACATGGTCAATCTTGCCTATTTTCTCTTAAAAAAATGAGACAAATTTTAAGGCAATGTGTAAAAGGATAACAGCAGAGTGTGTGTATGTTTGAAGGCATTACATTCAGTGCACATATCCATCCTTTTACCATAATTTCTGTACAGTTCAAACAAAAAAGGAGTCATGCTTGTGATGTGTTGTGTACACAAGACATATATCATTACGTTTACCTTCATTTGTATCAGGATTACAGTTGGACATTGTGTGTGTGTGTGTGTGTGTGTGTGTGTGTGTGTGTGTGTGTGTGTGTGTGTGTGTGTGTGTGTGTGTGTGTGTATGATAGCAGCGATGTTGATTCAGCAATTTCATAATGCACTTTTCCTTTCAAATCACAAATGAAAACATAAACCTATTTTGAAACAATCGTTGGGTTGCAGTCGTACGTCTGCAGTGCTCATTTCATCCCATATATACATTGCCAGTTTTCAACACTCTATTTTCATTTCATTGGGGTAGATAAAAGCTTTGTGGATATCGGCCCATCAAATCAAACTGATAGATGGAATGAATCTAGGCATATGTCCAAGAAATGGTAGAAAAAACCCCAGTATTTTCTTAAATTATTACAGCACATTCTGCTAAGGGCTGTTATCAATACTAAACATTACATCAGCTCTATCACTGTTTTACCATGCTGGGTTTTGAATGCTGCCACAGGCAGATGAAACTCCCTCAATGGAACAGTCTGAAGCTCAGACATGCATCATTCTTTAATATCATATTAAAGTGAAATTGGCTACATTTAAACAGACATGATGATAAATCTCATATGCAGTTGGCCGAAACAGGTTTTATCTTGGAGGGGAGAATCACCTTCCCTGAAGAGCATCATCTTCTCACCTGCGATTGAATCCAGCATTATTGCATGATGATGGAGCTACTGTGCTCCTGGAGCCGACAGATTGAGAGGTTAAATTATGGCTGTGCAAAGGGTTGAAGGTGTAGTCAAACATTTCTTTCTTTTCTTTTTTTTAACCATCCCCTTCTTCCTCTGTAATGGTGTGGATGAGGATGATCGAAATAAGAAAATAGATGCGTTAGATTTTATTTTCAGATATTATTTTCCAATAAATATAAAAAATATGAATTTATTTTGATAGAATAAGCCATATTTTCGTTCCTTCTCCCCTTAGTCATAGATGCATGAACTGTCACCTGCAGGATGTCCCATTTCTACCAGCAATCCATCCAAAACAGAGAACCCGTCTGTCTTTTGTGCACAGAAACTAAGAAGTGTGGGTAAAAAAGTATCTGCACAGACTCATAAAGCAGATCTGACAGCCATCTAGATCAGCAGTTATTTCAACTATATTATCCATCACATCTTTTTGTTGTTTGCAGCATTAATATGTTCACTGAACAGATTTTGCAAAAGGATTTTTTTCAATGCAATGCTGCCATTTTGTTTTGCAAAGCTTGGCTGCTTCGTGTCGCATTGTTGCCAGTCCTGCTTCCTAATCCTGCTTTGATTTGCAGCATTGTAACTAGAAATCAGAGCATGTCCTGCAACAAAGCATAGGTCCCACACAGTTTGAATAATTTGGAGGTGGCATTTGATTAGCTGGATAACAGTCTTTTTAATACTTGTATCTAAAATCTTTGTGACAAATAACTTTTTTAACATGCTGCAGCTGCTGTGTGGGGTAACTGAATACACAGATTTGGACACATTACAATCTAAAAATAACAATTAAGTGGAATGAATAAATATTTAGCTCTAAAGCTAGGATTTACATTTTCAAATTATTTAATATGGCTATAACGCTCTTCGAAACTCTTATGTGTTCAAAGTGACTTCCTTTCCAGTCAGCACAGTACAGCTGACTGAGAGTGTGACTCTGTTGGACTTCAGCTGGGTAAACACTCCCTACTGAGGCCAGAGATCTTGTGTACACACAGGGCACAGCACACATTCAGCAAGGGGGGCCTCACAGCGCTGTGAGGATGGATGGTATAACAAGGCCAGAACAGTCAAAATATGACGAGAGACCACCCCATCTGCTGAAACCATTAAGTCCCGATGAACAGATACAGGCTTTGGTTGGGGTCTAGATGTGTCTGCTCCACACCTATTGCCTGCTTATACATGCCTGTTTACAAAGATGCAAAATGCACACATCACACGTTGAGAGATTCTCAGACTCCCAGTCAAGGAAATTGACTCAATGGTGCTTGAAAGAGAGTCATTTCACTGAAAGCAACATTAGAATGAAGTGGAGTAATAGGACCCCTCTTCTCTGGCTTCCTGCACACTCACCTTCAGACCAGTTCCGTCAGTTGCAGCTAATAATAAACCCCTGTGAGTCAACTGTGGTGGATGTGACACCGATAATACATTTTTATTTGCTAAAATCAAAGTCATTTTTCATGGGTTTGAAAGGAAACCTGTGGAGATAAGCCTCAGTGTTAGTGTGTGGGTAGTCCAGTTAGCCAAGTAATGCTAGCCATCTATCCATCTATCCATCTATCTATCTATCTATGCAAAACTGGTACAAGATTAAAGAGCAACAAAAAAGGGTGTAATGTCTAGGTAAAAAGATGCTGTTATGGGAGAGGACTCCTGTGTCTCCTCATTGGTCTCCTTTGGCACTGATGCAACAGTAACTCTAGTTGCAAAATAATGAAATGGGAGGGACAGCTCAGTCTCAGAAATGCCCCAACCAAGTGCGCCAAGGCAAACATACCAAGAGACATGCAAGCAGCTTCTTCTCAGTAAGTCGCTGTCTATTCTCCTTTCTTTTTTTCTTTTGAAGTACACAGAAAAGGATCATTATCTCTCTTCAGTATAATTCTAAGATAAAATGATATGACACAATGATAATAATAAAATACATATACTGCAAGTAAACAATATTGTCCAAAATATCAGTATGCTTTACACACCCACAAACAAAGCAGCAAGATCTCAGGAGCTTTTTAGATAACACACTTAAGACCAGAGTTGGGAAGGTTACTTTTAAAATGTATTCCACTACAGATTACAGAATACATGCCCCAAAATGTATTCTGTAACGTATTCCGTTACGTTACTCAATGACAGTAATGTATTCTGAATACTTTGGATTACTTAACATATTATCATGCTTTTTTTCAATTACATGAATGTGATTTATTACTATTACTGAAGACTACTCGCCATAGCAATATCAACTAGATTTTAAATCTTAATATAAAATGAGTAACAGTAGGGTGGACATTGCAGCGAAACTATTCCGCGCTTATATAAAACAGGTCCGCGGCTCCGAACCGTAGTAAAGGGACCTCTGGCTAACATGTCGGGTTCGTGTCGGGCTTGTAGCCGTGAACTAGCTTTACTTTGTTGTCTGGGTCAAGTTTGCTAGCGAGAGACAGAGAGAGGCGTTGAAAGGCTGCTGCAACGGAACTTATTGTTTCGGAGGAAAACACGAACACAGTGTACAGTCGAGTCTTAATAGCTTACTTACAACTGGGCTGGTCAGGCACTCTTTTTGGCTGAAGTGGTTATTATTATATTTACATGCTTCCAGCTCCCGTTTCTGCCCGGTGACAACTCCACTCTCCTTTTTCTCCCTCCCTGGCGCTCACAGACACATAAATGTCCATTCTCCCTGCAGCACGGACTACACTGCCCATGAGGCTACATTCTTTAGGACGTTGCCTGTAACGCTCTGCTATTGCCTTCATATTAAATCATTTTTAAAAATATTTCCTCACGTCATTGAGACACAGGCATTTGAGCCTCTTAATGCGTGTTTTGTTTGGGTTTCCACCGGCGTGGAATTACCAAAGATAGAGAGGGCATAGCCTAATATATGAAACAGGAAAAGGCCGCTGGGTAATCCCTTTATTTCACCAAAGTAACTGTATTCTGAATAGCACCTTTTTAAACGGTAACTGTAATGGAATACAGTTACTCATATTTTGCGGTACATGTACTCTGTTACTCCCCAACACTGCTTAAGACTAAAACATATGATTTTTTTCTTGGAAATTATTACGTTTAAACATATTTCTCAAAATTAAAATGACATTTATTTTTAAACTTATAAACTAAGTTACATAAAGTCAACTGTTTTTACATGCAGTAAGAAAAGAAAAACAAATAGTACCTATTTACAGAGAGTAACTGTATTGTAGAGATTTTGTTGTAGAAACAAACTTCCACATTCCATAGACAAACATCAAGAAGCATGCAAGAGACACACAAAACATGCAATATTTCATTTACACAATTAGCAGTTCCCTCAGTGCAATTTTTAACATACAATTATACAGATTTATTTCAATGGTATGTTGAGGGGCAGCCACTTTCTATCCTATAATGTCCAGTCATGGGTAAAATGTAAGTTATTACTCGATACATCGCAGGGTAATTTGCTGGAAAACCCTTCTTCTTCATCCATACACTTGCATATATATGAACACTACATTGGCATTTTGTCTGCATGTGTCACTACAGTAATCTAACAAAAAATTTCATTGGTAGGTATAAGCCGGAGGCCATGACTCTGACTAACTGGTTAATTTTACACAGTTCTTGCTTGTGCAAAAGCCTTTTTTTTCGTCCCTGAAGGAATTCTGGCATTCTTCAAAAGTCACGGAGACCATAAGCCAATCAGTATAGCTGGCTTTCATTACTCATATTTTGATTCAGTTCTGACTCTAACTACACACACACACACACACACACACACACACACACACACACACACACACACACACACACACACACACACACACACACACACACACACACACCAAAAATCCTTAAAAGTATCATTGTAACATTAAAAATTAAGAACATCATGAGTCTTTAGTAAAAGTAAGAGTGACTTAGTAATGAACAAGTTATTTTACTCAGAGGCAATATAGTGAATTTAAAGTTTCAAAAGTCAAAAAAGAAAACAAGAAACAATCACACATTTTTCAAGACTTTTCATTTAAAAGCAGCTTTATCTTGTCAGCTGACTACTGGAGAGCTGCTCTTCCTTCACACATTATCTGCCTGTGAACTGTGAGCCTAGGCGATGTTTGTGTGTGTGTGTGTGTGTCTGGGCCACACTCTCGTTGTGATTTATAGCTCCTCTCACACTCTCCCCTTCTGTCTGCTGGTCAACTGCCACAGTAAAGGCAGCTACAATGAACGGCTATGAAGAACCATAAATCTGGACACTTCCTACCACTGTCTCCCATTTCAAGGGGAAGCCTGTCCTGTTGCAAACATGATTAACCCTCTTCCTCTTTGTCCACAACCCCTTGCACACAGCTTCCAAACTCTGTCTCCTTTCCCCCCAAAAAGAGGCCCTGTTGCAGGGAAAAGCAGAGCCTCCTTCACACCTCTGAGGCGAGGAACCCTCCAGATTTGCCATTCCTTCCCCATGCAGGAAATAACCATTAATGTTAGACTATGGCTGTCAGATGTTAAAACTGAGAAAAAAGAAACCTAAATGTATAAATTGTTTTAACAGCAAAACAGTAAAAGTATTCATAGAAGGATGAAAATGGTACCCGAAAGGCTCATAGGCTAAACTTTACATAATGCTTCAGACCTGTAAACACTGTGGGTAAATAAATAGTTACAAATAATGTGAAGACAAACAAAACAAAACAGTCAATCTGAGGAGTTACAGCATTCCTCCCCTGCAATATGCTAGGTATAAAAGCTAAAGCCTTTAAAAAAACTTTTCTCCCAATGACAATTTAAGAAAAAAGTTTTCAAAGGGATTTAGAACCAGAGGACTTCTTCAAGATGAGTGAAACGATATTCCCAGCATGCCAATTTGCAGCTTAGCAAGGCAGTTTGCTTGGTGCGGGGAGGTTTTCAGAGCCAGAATAAAGACATGTTGTCATTGAGCTGCCCGAATACATCTATGAAATTTCAGATGAAAAAGGGAGGAGGGTGTGCTGTCAGCAGCAAACGGGTCCTTCAGTGAACTGGGGCAGCAGACCATAGCCTGAGCCTCCAGCTGAAGTCCCAGCCTGTACAGTCTACCCATGACCAGAGGAGACACACACACAAATGAAGCACATACTCATAATAATCATCCCTGAGCACACAAAAGGACACTGGGAGGCTAACTATACGACCACCTGCCTACTCACACCCACACACATACACATAAAGACACACATGCACGTTCAAATGTACGCATACCCACACGCGCAATCATTAATAATGTAGAAGCACACACAGATGCTTGATCTCCTTGCTGTCAGTCAGGCTTTTTTATATTGGGTTCCAGCTGAGGACACTGATGTAACGTTCTTTGAAAAACTTTATATGGCCAATCAAGCTGTGGCTGTCAAATGTCTTTGAATTCTGATCTATTAAAAAAAGTGTCAAAATATTACAGTGGTATGGCTTGTTGGCTGGTAATAATTAACTGGTTGTGGAAGATTTGATATACATTAGTTGCATTAAACAAATGCCTCTATCAACCTGCATGGCTACACTGAATACAATCATCAGTACAAGAACTATGTTCAGCTGTTCCCTTATTCATAAGAGGCCACCACAGCAGGTACCGCCACATGTTTGATTTGGCAGATTTGTTTTTTATATGCCAGATGCTCTTCTTGACAGAATCCCAAAGGGATTTGTATTTTCTCCTGGGATCAAACTGGGGATCTTTCACTTATTAGGTGAATGTGTAAACCACTCCATTATGGAGTCACTGAAATCACCAGTTTAATGGTATCACATTTTTAACTAGCATGTGCTAATGTTTAACATTTAACGTGATGCACATTTTCTAGAGATTTCAACAAAAATCTTTTATATCAAGATGTATCTTTTTATAACACAGCCTAAATAAATGGTTGTTTGTACTATTTCCTGTATATATTAAGTGTCTGTCTACCTGCTTAACAGAAATTTTAGACTACAATAGGGCATCATAAGAAAACATATGTACTATGAACTTTACGTCTTGTAAGTTCAAAATATTTTATTTGAATCACATTCAGGATAACATATCTGCAGCCCGAATCAATATAGGAAATCCTGTCGATGCTACTGTAGATATTGTATACAGACTGCACAAGACTAAACAGTTATGAGGCAACTATTCTACAACATCCAAGTATGACCTCCAGCAAAAAAAGTTCAACAATTAAAGAGTCTAATGCATTAAGTATTCCTAAATCTATTTCCTATGCATTTATTCTTTTTAACCTTGTTGTAGTGTGATATTTAAAATCTGTTTTGTAAAGTGATTGAATTTTTATAATATATTATTTTGGTAATATTCCACATCTACTCCACTACAACTGTAATGCCAAAGAGTTAACGCTATCATTCCACTGATTTCTTCATTTATTTTGTGAAAAGTTTAAAGAAAAAAAAAAAGCTAAGTACGATGATGGTGATAATGAAAAAAAGTTAAGAATAAACAAACAACAACGCAGTCCCTGTAAGTGTTTCTATTGACTTTACAGGACTTTGACATCATATAAAAAGCTGCAGAGCCTGAATGTCCTTTAAAGAAATCCATTTCTCCAGGTTTTGAGAGCAAAAACATTATCAGCATGCCAAAGCAGAAAGCAAACATCCAAGCATTAGAGATTCAGTGTATGGCGGACATCCTGATGACTAATTCTCATGTCATTTTTTTCCATTATAAATAAGGCCCAGTGTGGTTAGGTGTGGGTGGTAGAGTCATGCTCCTCTGCTGTCTAAATTTTTGATCAGAAATTAGCTCACGCCCCCTCTTTCCCACCTTTCCTTTGCTAATAGGAAAAACACTGATGTCATGAGCCCATTAGCCATGTGATGATTTACACTCAAAGGGCCCAAGAATGAGATGCCACCTGCTCACATGCTCTTTTTGCCCCCCTTGAATTGCCCTACCTCACCACCTACGTCTGAAAGTGTGATGAGGTCATTATGTCATTATTCCGATAATGCCGTCAATGACGTCCCAGCCCCAGTAACAACACCTGTTTGATGCACCCCATGGGAACATATACAGCAAACAGCTGGCATCTTTTCTTTACTTTCTCTCAGATGGGGTGGGGGTGGGGTCAAAATAAATAAATGACAGAGTAACAGTGGTTATGCAAATCTCATTTCACATGCGTCTTGTGTCCTGCCATGCTTGCTTGGCAGCTCACAGCTGAGATTGCAGGGCAAATGACAGCGAATAGGCTTAATATGAGTGATTTCCTCTGTAATGATAATGCGACTGTGCACACTATTTGTGGCAGGCACAAAGGGGCACATTAATAAGAGACGGTTCGAGTTAATGTGCAAGCGATCAGGCACACAGAGTACATATATTAAAACATGTGTTTTACTTCAAGGGCAGAGAACAGCCTGCTGTATTATTCTGATTCTTACCCCCTATTGTTTGTCTTGTTCGCCTCTCACTCTCTCACTCTACAAGAACTGTCATGTGCAGGACTTCCACTATATTATAAGTGAAGTGTACAGTAATGCTTTTGGAAAGATTCTGGTTAAAACAGCTGTTTAGTGCTGAATCTGGAACCAATGTTAATGGTACGGTAAGTAAAACAGTGCAATCTTATGTGATTGTAAACCCTTTGTAGAATTACTCGTTGCCCTTCTATTCATCCGCAACTCACGCTACAGCTACAAAATCAAAGACAGGTTTTAGAAAAGTAAAATTCCCTGCCAAAGGTCACATAACAAAATAATATTGACCAAGATATGAATGGAATTGGTTAAGAATTTACAGCTGAGCATTCTTTGGTCTGATTTTACCTTACCATTAAAGTTCCTGGTATTTCAGTGAAAGTAAACTCAATTGTAAAGAAGTGGATTAAATGAATATCAAAAAGCACTTGTGTACCATGTCTCACTGAAGAGCCAGACACAACCTCAACATCAAAGCGTCACCCGTTATGCTTCCACTTGTTGGACAGATACCTCTACTCTGACAGCACTGCTGTCATTTACACAGCACACCAGAGAGACAGAATCAAAAGCAGACACATCAAAAAGCTGCCAAGAGTTTTTTTTCCCCTCCCATCATTTCATTTCTGCCTTTTCAACCTCGCTCTCCTCACCCCAACTCCTAATCATCAGCCAAGCAGATTAGCATGTCACTGCTGGGTATCCAGTTCTCCTTCAGAGGGGCCCCTAGATTTTTTTCTCTCTCTCTCTTTTATTCTGAGCGAATCAGCCACTTCATCGGAGTATGAGGGAGTCACCAGTTAGCTAACTTCATTGTACAGATGGGGTCAGGGACAGGTCAGCTCCCAGGCTTATCCAGAAAGGATAGGCTCTGGCCTGGCTTTGCCCTGTGGTCTGCAGTCCCTCACCCCACTACCACCAAACTCCTAGCCTGTTCTTATCTTCAGCTCTCCCACCTCCCCACTCTGCACCCTCAGGACCTGAGACGCTTTGGAGGTCAGCAGCCTATTTGCGAGGACACTTGGCTCTTCACAGGGGGTGAGATATCCTTTACAAGAGCTCCTGTCATCTGGACAGTGAGTAATGAAGCCAACTTGGTGACAAGTACTGATGAGCAGCCCCGGGCTGGTTTGGGATCCATTGCTCCACAGTTAATGAAATCACTGGTGGTTGTGACTACCCGACTCCTGTCGTGGCAAATTTCTTCTGGGGGGTCACTTTTAGAGTCTAAGGTCACAAACACGTCAGCTTTTATTTATTAATAAAGCTCAGGTTCATGCAGATACCAGCAACAAGTAGCTTCTGGGGCTATAGAAACACTGGGTTCCCATGGTTTGATACCTCATTGGCATCCAGACAAAGACTGGTGATGAATGGCCCCAAAAGGGCTAATAAAACATTAACATAGACAGTTAGTCTGATGGGAACAGCATGATGGATTAAAAGATGACTCCTCAGTTTGTGTGAAGCAAATGTCTTTCTTGTTATTTTGCTGTACAGGGGGAAAACAGCACAATACGAGCTTTGACAAAAACCACACACACAAAAAAGCAACAACAAAACAACATTAATAAAAACAACATGGAGTCACGTTGAGGTCTCGTTATTTAACGTGTTTTTTGGCTGTGTAGCCGATGGATGCTGGAAAAAAATGACAACTTGAGGTGCAAAGCTGGACACAAAGCGGTCCTGCTCCACCTCTGGCATCAAGTCAGTTGGAGCAGAAACATTCATTATTCACAAGCTCCATGCTTGCATTAGGTAATGTGATAGGTCGTTCCCAACACTTTATATGAAGCATTTTCAACTGAAAGCAAATATGGGCTGCCACAGAACAGAGTTTTATAAAGTAAACCAATTCCACTGGTGAAAAAATGAATACTGCATGTTGTGCCTTTCTCCAGAACTTCATCTTATTTACAAAAAAACCCCCCAAAACATGCATTTTAAATCAGATATTCTATTTTTCATTAAAAGATACAAAAACAAAATGAAAACATCTATTTTTATGATGGTGATATTTAAATTATCTTCATACTTTAGAAATTACTACACTATATGAAGTTACCATCTAAACGGTACTTTTTACAAGGTAATCCTTTTTAAAAACTTCAAATGGGATGATGTGAAAGTGTAAATCCAGCTCTGCGAGAAGCTTAAATAACCTTATGTAACCCAAAGGAGGAAGACAAGCTTTGGCCTATACTCACAGCTTGCTTTAGACCAACATTTTCAATTAACTGTACTGTAAAAATGAGGCTATAAAATTAATTGTTGAATTTTGTACACAAGGCAACTAAATGTCTTGAGCAGTCACAAGCAAGAAAAAGATCACACACAGTTACACTCAATGCAAAATTATTTAAACATCTGCCGTCAGCAGATTTAACCAGGTGACATATGTGGCTAAAGGTCCGTTAGCAGCTGTAGAAGCCAGAACTGAGGCACCTGCACAGAACTGATTTCAAAGGAGATGGACTAAACGTTCAGTCTGCATATAAATATCCCTCCCAGGTGTTCTTTTCTACTCAGTGTTTTCTCATAATGTGATTTATCAGAGATGGGATTTTAGTGTTTTGTGTCTTTGGTGTTGAGGGCTTATTCTTTAATGTACCACCTTCTAAATATATCTGGTTTTCTAAAGAGGGGAAGAAAAAACAGCACATTGTATCCGCTTCCCTTCCTCCCCACTCTCAACCTGAAGCGCTTATAGCTCCGCATCAGGGATGAGAGAGAATATTTAATTTCAAAAGATTAAAAAAAGTGTCAGACCCTGTGCTGCACATCCAGCCAGGGAGGCCATGGATTGCTGCTGTCTCCCTTGTGTTCGCCTGCTGTGAGCTCATGGGAGGGAGTCGGACTTATTCTTTTGTTTTGCTTTTGTTTGTATGGAAACAATTAAATTAGTCAGAGACAGACTGTAGAGATATTCTGCGGGGCTGGAGTCCTTTGTAGTCCTTTTGCTATACCAACAACCGTATTTGTTTAATTTATTCTCATTTTCTTGCTTTGTTGAACCATGTGTGCTAAAAAAATATATGTACAGAATGACTTACTTTAGAGGATGCTTTACCAGTTTATTGTTTGGAATATTTATCTATTCTGTAGGCACTTTCTGCAAATGCATAATAACTCAAATCCTCGGAAGCCTGTCTTTGCCTTGACATCCCATTCTCCACCCATCTAAGGCATACAGAAAGAAACAAATGCACAGTATTAATTGTATCAGCCACATGGTTCAACCCTGACCTCTTACACTCTAAATATCTCATTGCCTATTTCAGATTCTTCGAATAGACAATGTAATGCTCAGAAAGATAAAAGCTGAAGTTTATACATCACATTTCCTTTGTTCTTATGTTTTGAAAGAATAGTAAGAAATGGAAAAAAAGAAGATTAGCCATAATACAGAGGAACAATAACTCAAGCACAAGGACTTTCGGACAAAAGCTAATCATGTTTTCTGTGGTAGGATCCAGAGAAGAAACACATGGCAGAATTTTAACCCATCTTCTTTCTCCTGCTGTCCTCTTTCTAAAGATTGTGCTACAGCGTGGGGGTGAAGCGAATATAGACCTTATAGGATAGTTCTATTTGAATTCCCATACAGTTTGACTCAAGCTTTTGTTTGTCCACCACAGAGTGTCTGCTCATTGTTGGCAAGTAGCATCCTATATAGCAGAGAATTTTCTGTATTTCTGTCTTACATCCCCTCATGAAAATAGGTCTGCTTTTCAAATACTGAAGATAGAAAATGCCATAATATCTATATGTTCATACATACAGGGACTGTGTTTCTATAGAGTTATGTAGAGTAGAAAAAAACTTCATGTAGCTCTTATGATAATACATTGATGTATTAGTCAATGTTAAATCATAATAACACAGACTTCCAGAAACATAGGTGTTGCTGTTCAAGCAACCAATGTGAAATATTCCTATAACCAATATATTGGTTAAAACTGGAAAGACCCCAGAGATACTGAGGAGTATCAGAGAAGTAAATAATAAACGATTTACAGATTTAAACGAGCGAGTCATCCAACATAATGGCGCACCCACCATGGTCGCTTTTATCCCCCACTTTTATTTTCTCATCAATGACTGAACAGTTACAGGGTGGAGGTGTTCATGCTCAAAAAGCAGTGACCATAACTCCATCCATCCACACAGTCCTGATCCCAGCACAGTAGGAAGAGCAACAAGAAGACATGTAGAGGCTTTGTGCATAATTACTGCCGAGATGAATGTTCTGTCTGCACCCAACTGCTCCCGTCCATTTTTCTTTCTGATGAACGAGGAAAGGAGACGGCACCCTGTCATCTGCTGCGTTGCTACTGGCAGCAACAGTAAATCTCCGACTCAAAGTCACCCTTGCTTTAGGATATCAGTGTGTAGTGGGAAGGAAAGGGGGATGTTAAGAAATAGATAGGTGATACCCCCCACCCTTCCTCCTAAACACATGCATACAGACACATGCCCTACACTGCTGTAAATTCAACCCAAACTGCAAACTTTCATACTTTCCTATTGTTTGTAGCTCTTTTAAGTGATGAATTGTGATTGTGATGCAAAACTCATACAGTATTTATCAAAAAACTCTGAATCATTCCAGAATATGACATTTAAAGGCAAAGTGATGGCAGCTGAATGTTTCACAAAACTACTCCCAAATTGCTAAAGATACTCCTGCACCACAGTATATTTGTGTCTATTATGAAGCATCTTACCCGCTGAGAAAACAGAAGCTCTTTGAAAATCAGTGTTGTCAACATTACCATTCAGAACGGGAATAACATTTATTGCAGTTTTGTTAGCTATATAGTTATTTTATTGGATGTCTTTCTCTGCCATAAGTGCAATCTGCAAGATAACTTGACAGGATTGTCACATGTTCTGAAAACCTTTGAATTTTTTAGACCTATTTTGTGGTCCGATAATTAATAAAATGTATTTAAAAAAACAGTGTTCCAGGGAATAATTTAAACATTATTATTTTTGTTAAAAAGCGATCTAAGAATTAGGCAACAATTGTTCGTGGATCAGATGAAATTAGAATGACAAGATGGGCATTTACAGGCAAAATGCCCAGCTGTGAAGGGCTGCTGCAAATAGGACAAATAAGCAAATAAGATAAACAAAACAAAACAAAACAAACTTTTTTTTAGTAATTATTTTGAACAAATAGAGTCCAAGAATAAAAATAAGGAGCTGAAAATGACCATAATGCTTTGTTTCGCTAGCAATAATACATAGACCTTAGGTTTACTTACTTAGGTTTCTATGCTTACTAGGTTGTTTTGCCTGGTAGGTTATTATGGGATTGCTCAGTTCAGAATATTGATGCTGTTATTGTCAAAAAAAATAGAAAGCAAAGTTTTTGGTTTCATGGACTCAATGCAGCTTCTTTAGGCTGATAGTAGCCCAAAGACAAATACTTTTGTCTTTGGGCTACTATCAGTAATGGGACATAAAGGTAGTCCAATCTAGCAGGAAACTGTGCTGCACTTTCATATGGAGACCGCCTTGAAGACAATAGTGAGCAAATTTAAATCAGATCTGCAATATATAAATAACTTGTGTTACATTGTTGTAATTGTCATTTAAGTGTTTCTCTGCATTACTTTCAGTTTGAGATCAAAGGCTATTTAATGTTGATATTGCAATACCAATTTGATTCAAAAGAAAGAGATATAGGTAGTCATCTTCTCTTGTTATCAACTTTAGACCCAGTTGCAGCCTGAACTAACCTACATGTTAACATTAACTGACCTAGATCGTATATATTGAATATACAATGCTGTGCAAATATTGTAGTTACTGAAAGAAAGGATATATTAAAAAATAATGCCAACAGTAGCTGAGATTTATTAACATCAACAACAAAAAACATTACTCATAGCGATATTTAGTGTTTATATTTGTGCCAGCTATGCTTGGTTTTTCAAATTCAGTAGGTTTCAATAATGTCCAAGAACCGGATGCTCCAGTAATTTTGAGAAAAGCACAACTTGCTTATTAAACGTGGATTAAAGAGCAGATGGTCTTAAAAATGTCAGTGGTTTTTGAACTGTTAGCTCATGATAACTTGAGATCTCTGATACGTTTTCCTAATTAATTTGGGATTTGACTTATCCAAGGGGACTCTATCCATAATCATCCTAAATGTGATCCCATAACTCAGTCATTCTCCCTTCTTCTCCATTCACGTTTGCCCAGCCAGTAACCTCCTGAAAACAGGTAATCCACACTCTTTAAACCCCATAATTCCCTGGATGAGGAACAACTTTCAATAGGTTAAAGTCACTAAGTTTTTCACTTTATAAACACTAGAGACATCAAGTGATTAGTTTAATACAACACTGGCTATTTCATCTGCATCACAGTGAGGATTACAGCATGAGCATTAGCAGTGAATAAAAAGTAGTGATAAACTGCCACTTTTTTGGTCCATTGTTGACTTTTTTGACGGCCCTATATGTTGAATACATTGACGGTGGACAGATAAAACCAGTCACTGTAAATATTATGCACCACATAGTAAAAAAAAAGTGATTTTGGGTAGGGTATACCCAGAGGCTGTGTAAAGTATGTAGCTGGGGGAAAGAAGGAATACCCAGATCCAAAGCCGGGTCCATGCATTTTGGTCTCTTTGAAGGCTTTTTTCTCTCTTTGCGCTCTCTCGTTGTGCCTCTGCCTCCCAACTCTCCTTTGATAGCTGTTTGTTCTGTGTGGCTTTGACTATGAAAAAAAAGCTTTGTATGAAGGTGGCAGGACATTAAAGTCTGAAAAATGTTTCATGTACCGTATTTCTTTCACTGAGACTAACTCTGTGTATCTTAGACGGTGACCTAGCAGTGCCTCAGACGCAGTGAGGATGTTTTTGTTGTGGAAATTGGAGTGTGAAAAGGTGGGACAGAGGGTTACCACAATGGGCTTTGTTTATGTTTTGTTGTTGCTTCGCGTTTTTGTCACTTTGAGTTGCTCCTTTACTCATGTTCATTTTCCATCCTGCAAATACAGAAAGTCTCCTCTCTCCCAGCTCTTTCTTCCCTCTCTTTCTCCCCACTCATTTCAGCTTTGCTTCACTTCTCAGGAAATAACCTTCTATTGCCTTTTCTAGTCCCAGAGGACTGAGAGATAGAATCCCTCCTCGGTCTAGGGAGTTCTGTGAAGATAGTGTAACAGTCTTTTCTCACAGTTACAGCTCCAGGCTCTGCGAGGAAGCCTCTGCTCGTCTTCCACCTCCTCTCTCCTTTCCTCTTTCTAACTTTCTCTTTGCAAGATTGGAGCAGTTCTCAACAAGGTGTGATAGTTTATGAGAGGCAGTGGTGCAGAAGAGGTGAGACTGGCAGTTACCAGCTGCTAAAAATCCCATTTCATGCTTCCCATCGTAGCTGGTGTTGCTCCTGCATACTGGATATGACTCCGACCAGCTTGCCAAAGCTTTTCCAAAACTATAAAAGACTTTAAATTCCTGTCCCTCATGCATACAGAAGCAAAGATAATAGCAAAATCCATGATTTTCACTTCAGCCAAAAGTGCCTTGGTGTTTTGGTATGCCCACCACTTGGATGTAAAGACCAAAATGCCTCCATATCTCAGTATTGTCATGAACCCTTAAGAACATTTCTTTTGGTTGTTTTTATTAAAATACCTTGAAAAATATAATACAAATTGAACTAAAATTTTGTAACTATCCACGTTGACCGAAGGATAAAATTGACTAAATGCCTTTGGAACACCTAAACTTTTCTCACTGGCATGACATCGAATATACACAGTTTGGCCTTCAGGGTACACCTCAGTGCCTGAAAACACTAGATGAGATTATATTAGACACTAGAAGCAAACAGTCCTGTGCAAAGGCTGACAAAAACATATTAGAAGACAGGATGGTTGGAAGAGGGTTGTAAATCATAAAACTGTAACCCAGGAGAATTTGGTATGTGTTCTCTTTGGGAGCATTGCTCTAAGACTTGTTTACTTAGTGTTTAGTTCCATTTTCACTGTTTGGTTTGGTTTAGGCATCAAAACTACTAATCCGTGTGTGTGAAAAAACTAAAAATTGTGACCACAAGGTTACTGTCTTTCACACTCAAAACCTCACAGCCCCTACTTTCTGAAAAAACAAAAAAACAAAAAACAAACAAACACTAGGGTTAAATGTGCATTTTTCCTGCACATACTGCACCACGCAACACAGCAAAGAACACACCAACAAATAAAATAGCAAGTTTAAGCTTACATTTTGATCTTTCTTTTCACTAAAGTAGGTTAGCTAACATAATATGATGATTTAACAAGAAAAAATTATATTTTATAGTAGCATGACTTTATCTAAATGACTAAAACAGACTCAGATCCATTCAGGTACATCTTCATATGGGTAGGAACCAGCTGACAGAAAGTGGCATTGAATAGCAAACAAATAGCTGCAAATGGCGGTGCATGGTGGTTCAGCTAAGTCTAGAATTAGGTGTATGTGGGTGTTTAGCATGTATTTGACTTTTAATAGTCCGTGACTCATAGCGGATAGTTGTTTATTTAACCTTATCATTGGTTGTCATCCACTCAGGTGTGCACAGGATGGATTTCAAAATGGAAACACCATTTATTACTTTCTTGTGAAAGCCTTTTCCTTCTCAGAAATAAGCCCCATGCTCTAAAAACAACTCTTCATAGGCAGTGTTATTTGAACAGATTATAAAAGTACTCTAGTTATGTAACACATTTGACTCATTTTAAAGTCAGTTTGCAGAACTGTTTTCTCTTTCTCTGTCTCTCTCTCTTTTGTGTTTTGATTTTGTAAAACCACAGAGTACAACCCCAGATGACATGAAAGAGATAATAAAATGCAGCAGTGTTTTTGAAAAGAAAAAGCATTGTGTTGAATGAATGACTGATTAAAGCCTTGTTAGAATCTTCCTTTTAATGTTAAAATAGACATGAGACAGCACAGTTCCAACAACTTATTTATTTTCCAACTAGGACATAAGAAATTCAACGATTCGCTTAGGCCATTTTAACCTAATACTAACGGTAATGGAAATAATAATTCTGGAGCTTACAAATACTTTCATAGCAGCTCTGAATTCACTTACAGTATTTTTAACATTCTGTTTTGACATTTTCTTGAGAGGAAAAATGAGAAAGGCAGGCAGTTACTTAAAAATAAAGGACATTGATTAGATAGTTGTATAACTGCACTTGATAACTCAGGAAAATGGTTTAATTTTGGTTATGTGATGTGTAATTTAGGAATTAGCCTTTGTCGCTTTGTTCATACTGTGTCAAAACCTCATTGGAGGTGTGATTCAAACCTGAGCGTTCAAATGTCAAGAATGACAAACTGCAAACAACAACCAAGAGAAGCAAAATGGCAAAAAAAAACAAAACCCCCAAACCTTTGTATTTGGTGAAGTCATCAACAATCTAACTAAGTACCATTTTCATAACTATACAATAAGCTGATTATTTTATTGTTTTATCAGTCTTTTAAAGCTTTAAAGTGTGCACCACAGTGTGCTGGAGTCCAATGTGATACCTTGAAATATCTTTTGTCTCACCAACAATCCACAAATCCATCCATCTGGAGATGCTATCCGAAATGCAGAGAGACAGACAACCCAACACTCATATCCTCATTTATGCTGAATTCAGAATGCCCAGTTAACATAGCGAGCATGTCTTTCGACTGCGGGAAGAAACTTCCGTAGACAGAAGGAGAACATGCAAACTTGACACAGAAAGGCCTCAGGCAAACAGGAGATTTGAACTCAAAGCCATCTAGCCATAAGGTGACAGTGCATGATAAATGACTTAAATCAACAAGATAAATCACAAATTATAATAATGAATGAATGAATAATGATGAAATCAAGCTAATATACACAAAAATATAAGATGTAAAATGGATAGCTTTTAGTCAGTTTTATACAATAAAATAAACAAACAGATTTTTTTAAACAGAACAAACAGAGAAGAATACCCTCTCTACATTCAAATTAGAATCCAACCCAATCCAGTTTTATTTATAAAGCACTTTAAGATACCCAGGACAGGACCAAAGTGCTGTACAGAAAATAAGTTAAAAACAATAGAATAAGAGAAAACAGCAAAAATAAATAAATAAAACACATAATACATAAAAATTTAAACACCCCTAAATTAAAAAACAAGATAAAACGGCATAGAGTCAACTAAAAAATACTAAAATAAAACTAAAACTAAAAACCAACATCTCACATTGTGTCGAAGGCCGTAAAGAGGTGGATTTTCAGGAGTGATTTAAAAACAGGTACGGAAGAAGCCTGTCTAATCTCTAAAGGGAGACTGTCCCACAGTTTTGGAGCTGCTACAGCAAAAGAACGATCTCCTCTAAGTTTATGCTCAGTCCTGGTACATTCAGGAGCAGCTGATCAGCTTACCTGAGAGAGTTGGTGGACATATAAGGCTGTAGCAGCTCAGAGAGATAAGATGGGGCTAGGCCATGGAGAGCTTTAAAAACAAATGAAAGAATTTTAAAATGAATCCTAAAAGAAATTGGCAGGCAGTGAAGTGAAGTTAAATAGGGAAATGTGCTCAAACTTTCAAGTGCCAGTTAAAAGATGAGCTGTGGCATTTTGCACCCTCTGTAGATGAGTAATGTATGATGCACTAACCCCTATATAAAGTAATCCAGATGAGTGCAAACAAAGGCATGGATAACAGTCTAAAAGTGCTGCTGTGAAAGAATTGGCTTTATTTTTGCCAGCAGTCTTTTTATCATTTAATTTTAAAAAGTTAAGAGACATCCAAACCTTAATGTCATCAAGATACTGAGGTAATGGCTGTGTGGAATATGCACCTTTTTTCTTTAGAGGGACATAGATCTGGTAGTCATCAGCATAAAAGTGGAATACAATGCTGTGTTTTCTCAGTATAGAACCAAGAGGGAGCAGATATGAAGAAAAGAGGAGGGGGCCAAGAACTGAGCCCTGTGGGACCCCACACAAGAGAGGAGCAGAGGACGACACATGGACACAAAAAGTTTGCCCCGCCAAGTAGGACCTGAACCACTCCAGTGCTGTGCCCCTAATGCCCACCCAGTGCTCCAAACAAGACAGTAAAATGGCATGATCCACTGTATCAAACGTAGCTGTCAAATCTAAAAGCACCAGAACAACACAGTCCCCAGCATCAGTAGCTAAAAATATGTCATTAAAAACCTTTAAAAGGGCTGATTCAGTGCTATGAACGGGTTTAAAACCAGAAAATCTAAAACATTTTTCTTTTCCAGGAAGGTCATTAATTGGCTGTGAACTATCTTTTCAAGAATTTCGGAAAGAAAAGCTCAAACTGTGGTTTACCAGCTTGAGAACCAAAGGTCCAGCTGCTGGTAACACCTCTTTTAAGAGTCGAGGAGGGACAGCATCATTTGGAGATCCTGCAGGCTTAAAACGACCAACAGTCTCCTTTAAAAAGGACAGAGTCACCGGCTCAAACCTGTCAAAGATAGCAGAGCAGGTAGTAGAGACTGAGGGGTCATGAGCACAAGGAGAGATTTGAGCCCTGGTGGAGCAGACCTTCTCAATAAAAAAGTGTAAAAAATTTTCACAGGCTTCAGACAAGGGCTCAATACAGTCAGTATGTGTTGCACTAAGAACAGAGTTAATAGTTTTAAATAAAACACGCAGGTTGTGACAGTTTGACAGAATAATGTCAGATAAGTGTTTTCTTTTGGCATCTTTTACAGTTTTTTGATATTGACGCCAACAGTCCTTTAGCATCTGAAATGACACTTGTAGTTTGTCCTTTTTCCACTTGCGCTCAGCTCGATGGCACTCGCATCTGACAGCTTGGGAATGAGGGCTAAAACACCCTTTAAGGAATCCCAGGTGGATCGTTTTTTTATTTAAAGATGGAGCATTCAAGGTTTAGTGTTTTCTTCACTACAGAAATATGTGGCGTAATCACAGCAAGAGTTACAGAAAATCAGGCTGTGAATGTCTGTGAGTCTGCCAGAAGTTTCAAAAACACCTTCAAAATATTCTCCCAGAAGAACCCCACAATGGCATCACATGGAAGCTTTTTACGTTGGCGTTTTTGTGTGAAAGTGCAATCAAAAACGATTGCACAAAACGTACCTGCCATGAGAAAAGGCAACTGCTTTTCAGAGAACATTAGATAAAACTACAGTTTTATTTTATAACTTTATAGTGAATATAAAGCCAAAGATCAAGTCTTTTAGAATAATGTGCCCTGGGAAAAACAAATCAACATTGTTGTTCACAGTAGCGGCAGACATTGTTGTTGCAGACCAAAGACAACTTTTCAGGAGATAAACTTCATACCAACTGTCAAACATGGTTATGGAAATGTTATGGTTTTTGGGGGGTGGTTTGCTGGGACTAGGCGGTATGTTGCCATTGATCCAAGTATGAATTCTGCATCATATCAAAGTTTGCTTGAAGATGATGCAAGGCTGAGTGAAGTGAAGTTGAAGTGGATGGTCAATAAATAGATGGAAAATGAAGAAAATGAAATGGCCTTAAAACATCTCAATGAATTTAGCATAAAAACGTTGTTAAGCTATTCAGCAAACTGGTGATAGAGTGATGGGGCCAATGGCGAGCCTCTATTTTATAATTTTATAAAACAGAACAATTTCAATGAGATGTACTAATATATATATATAACAACACCCAGCACGCCCCTGCGGGCAGTTTATCCTTCAAGCTCGGGTCCTCTACCAGAGGCCTGGGAGCTTGAGGGTCCTGCGCAGTATCTTAGCTGTTCCCAGGACTGCGCTCTTCTGGACAGAGATCTCCGATGTTATTCCCGGGATCTGCTGGAGCCACTCGCCTAGCTTGAGAGTCACCGCACCTAGTGCTCCGATTACCACGGGGACCACTGTTACCTTCACCTTCCACATCCTCTCGAGCTCTTCTCTGAGCCCTTGGTATTTCTCCAGCTTCTCGTGTTCCTTCTTCCTGATATTGCTGTCATTCGGAACCGCTATATATATATATATATATATATATATATATATATATATATATATATATATATATATATATATATATATATATATATATCATGGAAGGACAGGCCCCTGCACGGTATGTACCACCGGCAGATAGAGGAGGTGGCTGGTGCGTTAGCGCAGTTAGCGCAGTTAGCTCGTTAGCGTGTTGGCCGTCCAGCCCCAGGCACGGGGTGATCCGCGGTAGCTCGTTAACGGAGATTTGCGGTGTTGTGGCGTTAACGTCATTTCAGATTAACACTGACAGCACTAGTGGGAACACAACGAATATGACTGCACATTAACTCCGACAGCATCCTAGTGCAAAGACAAGTGGAAGCAGACAAAAACAACAAGCACGCATGCTACAAACTTTACCCGAGTCATTTAGACAGCCGTTAGCACATGATTCTCCTTATGGGGACCTGATATGTTTAATATGCTGCTGAGAATATAGCCCAGAAGAAGCGTATAGTATAGCTTTTATTTTGGAAAGAGCCATTTCTCTGTAATAAACTCTCTTTTCCAAAGATGAGTGATTTCTCGATCAGATAGATTTATTTATTTTTTATTACTTTGTTGTTTCAGCAACATTAAATTTAAAAACTGTACTTTTGAGTTAAAATATATATTTATAATTTTAATAAATGATAAATTAAAAAGGCATGAACATTTTTTTTGTATCGAAAAAATATCAAACCATGACACCAAAGTATCGAACCGAACTGAACCGTGAATTTTGTGTATCGTTGCACCCCTAATAAATATGCATATATATATATATATATATATATGGCTTGTTTACTTTACAGTATTACGGTACAGACTGGATCAGTCCAAAGCAAATTACTATCATTATTATACAACATTTTTTGAGAAACCTTCTACATTTTGTATGATTCCAGAGCATAGTGTCCACAATATCAACTCTGCAGCACAAAATCCTCATAGACTGTGACAACAACAACAGCATCCCCCAGACTTTTGGACAGTAGCTGCACTCTTTCACATCTCCTACACACTTGAACAACGTCTGTTGTGTTTTCTTGACACATAACAAGCATTAGCTGAAGCTCAGTGGGATTCTTAGACAACAAAGTTCTGTGTTTTGGCGGTTGATTTATGATGTGATTGTATGTTTCAAAAACCTGCGGCATGGTCACATCAGTGTTGGTGTCATCCCACTCATTTTGTCTGACAATGCAGGACGCAGGCCAGGCATGCCTTGGCAAGGTGCCTGAAGGACAATCAGCAAGAAGCATGGAAATTGTATTTCCATTGTTTACAGGATAATTCAAGACCTCAGGGGTGGGGTCTTAGAGTTTGTTTTCGTCTTTTCCTCCTTTTTGTTTATGGAGCATAAATATTACATGATTATCAAAAATTAAAGAGGACAAATTTGGGCTTTAAGCATAAAATTCAATAAAATGCAAATAAAGGATGAACATAATCCTGGGGGTAGGTGACAAAGAAGTATTTATTTTCAAAAGTAAAAAATAATGCATTAGCAGGGTGAAAAAAAACAGTACAGGATATTCATTTCCCCCCCTCCCCTCACCAGCATCACCCTTACGTGTGAATAACGTTTGGATGCACCCGGAGTCCTTAATTCTTCTTCCTATAACATTATATGAGCTATGTCGGTCTTTCACTATTTGAAGTGAAAATACTGGCTTCATTGTGTCTGAGGTCTAGAATATACAAAATATATGTACACTGTAATATTTAGCAAAGTGTTGTTTCAGTCAAGGTGCATCAAGCAGATATTTTCTGCTAAGCAGCAGAGCATTTCACAGGGATAAAATTATGAGGAGAGATACAGAAAAAGTACTTTACCAACAGAGCTGGCATACATCAAACACATTTATAAGACAGTTAATATGCTAGATATGAGAAACAATTTTGGCTCCAAATAAACACTGATGTTGCTCTGTAACAGCTTGATATGTAAATTCATTCGTTAACCAGTTTGCCATTTTAACCAAAAGATGATAAATTTCAGTGTTGTTTTCTTCTTTCTGTTGCAACCAAGTTGCCAAGAGAATAGATAATGCAGACTTGAAATGGCCGAAGGTGTGTTCAGGACAGGACATGTTTTACAGTGACTGTAAAACAGTCACTGGGGTCTAACAGAGACCCCAGCAAGTCAATGATATTTGGTGACATCAAGCCAAATGGCCAACAAGACACCTCTGATGCAAAGTGAGCAATCCTGAGATAAATAATCAATGAGAGTGCAAGATATCATTTATTGACATATAGCAGTCAACGAGGCAACTGGACACGGGAATGTAGGGAAGCGACCATCTGTCATCTCCAAAGTGATTCATGCAGATAAATAGGCAAAATAGGCAAATAGGTATCCAAATAATTCTATTCAAGTCTTCTAATCACTTCCATGAGAACAGGTGTATAAAATCAAGCATCCAGGGATGCAGAGTGTTTCTACAAACATTTCTAAAAGAATGGGTAGCTCTCAGCTCTCAGTTAACTTCAGCTTGGTTCCATGATAGGATGTCACCTATTGAGTTGTGAAGTTTCCTTGCTACTAAAAATTCCACAGTCAACTGTTAGTGGTATTACAGCAAATTTGAAGCAGTTGAGAACAACAAAAGCTCAGCCATGAAATGGTACAGCAAGCGACATAAAATCACAGAGTGGAGTCAGCGGCTGCTGAGGATAGCGTGCATAGGTTGTCAGCTTTCTGCAGATTCAGTGCTACAGACTTGCTACAGACTTGGCCTTCAAATTAGCTCAAGAACAGTGTATACAGAGTTTCATGGAATGGGTTTGTGTCTGAGCAGGTACATCTTAGCCTTACATCACCAAGCGCAATGCAAAGGACTGGACTCTAAAGCATTGGAAACATGTTATCTGGAGGGACGCCGTCTGGCTATGTCTGCCAATCTGATGGATGAGTCTGGGTTTGGCGGTTGCAAGGAGAGTCTGACTGCACTGTGCCAAGTGTAAAGTTTGGTGAAGTGGGGGATTATGGTGTGGGGTGGATTTTCAGAAACTGGGCTCTGCCCCTTGTTCCACTGAAAGAAACTCTTTATGCTTCATCATACCAAGACAGTTTGGACAGTTTTTCCCATTCCAGCATGACATTGCACCAGTACACAAAAACGCACAACCTGATAGAACACCTTTGGGATGAATTAGAGTAAAGACTTTGAGTCAAGCCTTCTCATCCAACATCTGACCTCACAAATGTCAAGTTAAAAGACACTGTAGAATGTTCAGCACCACTTATTAAAAGATTAAAGTGAGTGTGTACAGAACTTATTGAGTCTATACTTTTCACCCTGTGTGGATTAGAGAAAACTCAGACTTGTGCATCCAATTCTTTTTTGTAAGTTTTAGGTTTTTTCTTCTTTTTTTTAAAGTCATTAAAGATGCATGCTGCACAATCACTGTCCCTAGAAAAAGAACTTAAAGTTCAAAGAATGTACAGTGGTCCCTCGCTATAACACGGTTCACCTCTCACAGCCTCACTGTTTCGCAGATTTTTTTTGTGTGCAATTTTGCATGCTTTTTTTTTTTTTAACAGCACATTGTGTTCTGTGTCCTGATTTGCTGTTGACCATTGTCAATCAATCTCCTCCGTGCCGTGTCTCCTGAACAGTACAGAATGCGTTCAGCTTATCAAATTTACATAAATCTTCAATCACAAGCAGTGTGACTCTGAAGTGCTGTACTGTATGTTTGTAAGTTGTCTCCCCAACAAACACAACACTGTCCACGAAAGGTTTGGCACTGTTAAAGGCACCTATGGTAGCAACCAAAAGGCAGAGGAAGATGCTAACCACCGCACAAAAAGTTGGACTTCTGGACATGCTAAAGGAAGGTAGAATTTACCGTATTTTTCGGACCATAAGGCACACCAGATTATAAGGCGCATTAAGTGAAACAAAACAGTCAGATAAGTCAAACTTTACTCAACTCATTCTTCTTGCTTCCTCCACTTCCGTACCATAGAATCATTAATGTGGAATTCTCTGGCAGCTGCTCTATTCCCATGTTCTGGACCTGAAAACAGGGTTTGATCTTTGGTTTCATTCTATAATACTGGACTTATTTTTCTACAAAGGTTTGAACTTTGAGAGTTTTTAAACAAGAGAAAAAACTGTGACAATGTTCATGCCTGTCTGAGAAAATATCTAAAGTGTGTAGTGAGGGGTTTTACAGCCTTAAAACATCTATAATAACTGCAAAAAATAAAGCTGACTACTTCGTGGATTTCACCTATTGCGGGTTATTTTTAGAACATAACTCCCGCGATAAACGAGGGACCACTGTATTACAAGCCGAAGATTACCATGACAATCATGCCCATGACTAAGTGTATGTAACCTTTTGACCACAACTGTAATTACTATAGTCCACCAAATATTTAAGTATCTTGATGTGCAGTGATTCTTTGTACATGATCATGCGTATCGTTAGACTCAAACAGAGGACTGAAATACATTTGGAGAGTCTTGCCTGTTTTGACCTCCTAGCCTTGTGCCCTTTGCCACCCCCGTCCACCAAGTCAAGCAGAACAAAATAAACAGCAAACATACCCCATGACCACAAGTTAGCGCTTCGCTGCTCTATTCACAAAAACCCCACTAGCACCGCCTAGTTAAAAAAGCCACACTTCCACCCCAGAAACACACTCCCACATAGAATCAACCACAGACACACATTTGTAAAAGTTGCGAGCAAGTATCATCCTCTGTGGAACGTGTCAGAACTGAATGCTTTCACCATACGTTGCCATATACTATTTTAAGATAACAATCATCTTATTGTGGCTTCCGTCCATAAAAATGTTAAAAAGGCTGTACAGGATGTTCTGTAACTCTTTAGAGCCTGAAAGTAAATTGCTGGGTCCAATTCTACAAAAAAAAAAAAAAGTTAATGCTTGTGGAAAGTATAAACAAGGAGAACACAGCCAGACACCAGAAAATTAGACTGTAATTGTAGTCTAGGCTACAGATGATAGATAGTAACAAATGCTTAGATGCAGTGTTTATTTAAGGAAGCATAAGCAAACCTAACGAGTAATGTCACCCAAGGTAACAGCTTTCATTGTTTTAGCCACAATGGTTTGTTTATGGTTAAATAACCATTTGTTTACTGAAGACTCTGACCTCTATCTGCAGGCTCACTTATGCACTCATCTCTATTATGCATGCGTGTGTGTGTGTGTGTGTGTGTGTGTGTGTGTGTGTGTGTGTGTGTGTGTGTGTGTGTGTGTGTGTTTGCATGCATTTTTGTCTTCTACTTCTTAGCCATCAAAGTGCCATCACAGTGTTCTTACACTGAATATTCACAAAGGACAGCAAAAAAAATTGCTATTAATAAAACTGTTTTTAAGCATGTTTTACTTCCTCTGTTCAGGTTTTGTTATAATAAGCAGGAGGTTTAAACTTTAAATTAAGCAGTAGTTAAACAGCAGTGTCAGCCTCTCGTGGCACCCGGCACGCAGGATGTTGAAAGTGTAAAATAACAAGCTGGCAGAGGAAATACAAGTAAATAGAGTATGTGACTGTTGCACAACAGCATGCAGCCATGCAGAGTGCTAGAGACAGCGGTTTCACTTCAGCTCGCCTCCTTTTGTGGAAATCCAGCAGGAGTGGCTAAAACTTGGGCTGTGATTAAAGCTGAAATGCACAAGAAACATTTTTTTTTAACTGCTTGGCTAAAAATTTAGATTCTGAATTTGAAAGAAAAAGTTACTTATAGTAAGGTTCTTGCTGGTTACACCAAACAGACCTTCGGCTTGTTTTTTTCTCTATTTTTACTTGCTCTGAACATTTTGTTTTTCTGTGGCACAAGTCACACTTTCCATAGCTCTATTTCCGTCTATGGGTTAAAGTGCAGTGCAGACAAAAGAAAGAAACCACTCAGTTGGCTAACATCCTGTTTTCTCAAATGTGCCTGCCACTTCTAGACTAGAACCAAATAAAGTATATACTGTTTATACATGTGTACATGTGAGGGTTATTAAACAGAATGCACCACTGAGAGTCTTTAAGCCATTATGTGTGTTTTTGTACAGGTAAAATGTTATGTTATTATTATATAATAAAGAAAATGTTCAAGTTTTTCCAAGTTGAAGTGTGAATGTTTCCCTCACATCAGAACTTGTCTTATTCCTACTTAGAAAAGGTGAACAGGTCATTTAGTGGTATAATGTGCTTCTGTGGATAACACCTCTAAGAATTTGTAAGGCTACAGTGCTTTCACAAAGCTGAGAAATGAATGTGATACTTCATGCAAAAGATAATGCTCCTGTTTCCAAGAAAGATATCAAGATGTCGAGTGTTGTCTAGTGCCCTCAGTTATCTAATCATCTACACATAAGTCCACAGCAGAGCTATTGAATAAGAATAGTAACAGTGTGTTCGCGATCCTACCAGTGCTGCCTCGATCATTTGTTTAATAGCACCGTTTTTCTATTAATTAGCTGTCCGTTACATTGCTGGTGAAATTAATGAAGTTCTGATTTAAAAATGCAAACGCTTGTGGATTATAGGGCAGGTTGTGACATAGCAGCATAGCAACAAGGACATATGACAAATCAGATTTTTCTTGATGATAACGCCCTATGAAACCACCTGAGCAGACAGTAATGAATTTTTGCATCACTTCATTATTCCCTTTATCAGTTCTGTATTTTCCTTTCCTCTTTGCATTTCCTTCTCTTCTCTGTAACACATCTCAGAAAACTATTCCCTGAAAATGATTCCCTGAAAATGAGCAATACTGCTAATTTAAACATCTGTGCAGCACAAAACGTATAACATATAAATATGTCTATTCAACTGTTTGCTTTTTCAATGATTTTAGGTACAGCCCTTACATCTGATCATTTTTAGAGTATTGTTTTCTTTAAATTGTATCTTAATGGTGGAAGGCTCTGTGATGCTTTGGGGCTGCATTTCAGCCAGTGGTGTAAATTTATGCAATTATGAATGTAGAAAAAACATGCAGTAACATCTGGAAATAATCTTTTGTTACAATTACAATTACAAAAATACAAGAGGAATAAAGGCAGTCATACCAAATACTGACTTTTAAGCTTGCTTGAACATAACATGTCAAAACTGTGTGTTGTGCTAGGCCGCTGGCTACAAAGCAAATTGCCCCTTGGGGATAATAAAGTTTATCTTGATCTTGATAAACCAGTGTGCGATATTAGACAGGCTACATGCATTTTTCTTTAGCAGTCTATATTTAGCCCCCTAGTGGTTTAATAGTGTTTATATGGGAGAAAATAATCACCATATTTTTGGGGTTGTTGGCTGAGTCACAAGAACACAATAAGGCAAACCTTTTAAATGTTCTGTAACTTTAATCATATCTATAACTTAAACCAATGGAAAATCTTTATTGTGACATTCCCAGATCATAAATGGATTAAAAGATCAATTTAAAAAAAAAAGTAGAACTGATATCTTACATTTGCTCTAGTCCCGCTACACATACATCGATTGTATAATATAGGTGATCAATTATATTTATCAGGAGAGAGAAAAGTTGCTTATGAAATAACTCCTGCAGTCAGAAGTGATAAGACTTGTGTTCCAAAAACTGGCAACAATCAAAAACCCAAAGACATATGTCCTTGGGGGTGCAATGACAGAAAAGGGAGAAAACATCACCTCTTCACATCATTTCACATTTAATGCCAAACCAGGCAGACTACTCTACATTTTGTTAAAATATATATACGCAAAATATTAGTAAAGATAACCTAAAATATAATTGCTAAATTAAAGGGAAATGTCCTCATGAACCTTTAATTGCATCAATGACACGAGTTATACTGAAAAATAAATCCTCCGTTAACCCTAATGTAAGACCCAAGCCTTCGCCAAGCCTTCTAACAAATTGCACTATGCAGTCAAGCTCTGACTTCTTACAATATCATATGATCAAACACTGAGATGTTGCCTGTCTTTGTCAAGGGATTGCCTGTCACTGTTAGGCCATGTGGTTTTGTTGACTGTGCTTTCTGAGGAATGCCGATAAGGCTCGGCGGTGTGATCCCTTGAGCTGGGAGGACTCGGCACATGAGCAGAGATCCATCAAAACATATGTGAAGTGGACTTGTGGCTGATTGAGGTCCTGATATTCCCTCCTCTGGTCCTCATTAGGGAGAGGAATGGGGGGAAGGCAGGGGGGTTCTTTGCCAGAGGGACTATGGCATAATGAGAATAGAGCTAGAATAAGGGCTGTTGCTATTCTTATTCAATAGCTCTGCTGTGGACTTATGTGTAGATGATTAACTGAGGGCACTAGACAACACTCGAGTTTTTATATCTATCTGTAAAATACATGTATATGTAATAAAGCTGTCTTGTAGGGGACCTTATATTCTGGTATTTGGTGTGCTTTGGAAATCTGAGAAAGTTTTTCATTCATTTTGTGAAACAGACTATTTTTGCATTTCTGCCAATGTTACCTGTCATAGTCTATATTTGTAAGAATCTTCTAATATGATTAGAAATTAAAGTAGCAGTTCAGATTTGTGGCGATGAATATTTGATTACAGTTAAAGGACTTAGTTAGACAACTTAGCTTCAGATAAACCAAATGGGTAAAGTAAGCAAAATGTTAACAGCGATGCTCTAATTGTGCTGAACTTTCCTGGTTCACATTCCTAACAAAAAATGAACATATTTTAAATAATGTTTGATTGCAGTAAGTAAAGTTTATATTTAAATAATGTTATATTTATATTTAATCAGCAGGGTGGTGTTAGCACTGTTGCCTTACAGTAAGAACATCCTGAGTTCAGTTCCACGATCAGGCCAGGGTCTTTCTATGTGGAGTTTGCATGTTCTCCCTGTTTTTGCCTTTGTTTCTCCCTGGGTACTCCGGCTTCTTCCCAGTCCAAAGACATGCAGTTAGTGGGGATAGGTTAATTGGAAACACTAAATTACCCCTAGGTGTGAATGTGAGTGCGACTGGTTGTCTCCTGTCACTCTGAAAAAAAGTATAATGCATTTCTGGGAGATCACTCCAGAGTCTGTGTTTGTGGAACAGGAGCGGAGACACAACCTCCTTTTTATATAAGCTTTGACCATGGGATGGTCAAGAGTGATTAGTAAATGGATATGCATATCTATCTCAATATGCTGGTGCAAGACCATTGACACTTTAATTAAAAATAGAGCCAGTGCAGTAAAAATACAGACATTTAACATCTATTTGTTTAAAAAGCATCCACATGAAGTAGTTTGAAATCCTTTCACTGACAGACCAGCCTAGAAGTAAACACAGTGTGGTGAGTGATGGAGACTTCCTCTGTATAGCCCAGAAAATGTGATGTAACACATTGAAGGTGAAAAGTGGAAAAGCTCTGGCTAAAGTACAATCAATATTACACTGAAGAGCGGTCACAACCTTTGGTTATTTTTATTAGATGTTCTTTTAACTGAGGTGGTCCTTTCTTAAGAGATTTGGACATTTGGTATAACTGCATAATTTGTCTTGTAAACTTGAAGGAATTACATATAAAAATGGGAACTGAATTTAGTAAATTTATACTTCTTTTTGGCAAACTAAATCTGTATGTGTAACAAACATTTTCTACCTTTTTTTATGTTGGGAACAATAAACAATTAGCTCCTGCAGCTGTTGTCAAAATTGCCCTGACATGATGATCTGAGATATCTACAGAATAATGGAGCAGGACAAGTCCAGTCTCCAGCTCACCGCAAATGGAAAAAAGTAACCAGATGGCCCAATATACATGTTTCATTTATTAACTAAAACCTAGTCCATGTTTCGAGTGTTTTTTCTCTCTCACACAAACAAAATGGCAGAGATTAATCTTCTAATGACCACTCCACTGAATTTTGCAACACAGAAATAGGTTGTTATTTTTCTAGGGCTGTAGGTTTACTGAGGAGCCAGGTGGCAGCTGATAAGCATGCCTGTTTTTTTTTCCAAAGACAAATGTTACTGAATGTGCATATTATTACTTATTTGTTGGTTTTCTTATGAAATAATATCTTTTTTTCCCTTACCTTTAAATCACTCTTCCAATGGGAATTATGCATTTATTCCATACTGAAGCAGCAGTTTGTCACTGTAATAATTTTCCTCTGTGTTCTATCTCTGTTTGTAGACCTCAGTCAATTATTGTCACAGTTTCCACCATTCCTTCCTCTTCACACCCTCTTCACGACAATATATGTGGTGTTCTCTGTGAATGATCTAAACTCAGTAAAGAGTTGAGATCATCAGCTTCATGAACCAGGTAGGAGGAGAGGTATAACTGTGCTATATAGGCATTCAATATTCATGGTTTAAGAGGCCAGACTATTCGCAGTCATTAGTGCACTTACTGCCTCTCTGCCATCTCACTCGGCAGCTCATCATAGAGCCAGTAACTCAAGACATGTTCTCGTGCAATAAATATGAGCCCATCAGTTCTAACAATCCCTTCACCTTACACAAACCGCCACCTCTTCAAGTTCTTTAAAAATGAAAAAGGTGCTATGAGTCTTATTGAGATGTGAGAATTTTGAATGAGATAAATAAATATTATAAACTCCTCCTGAGGGCTACAAGATATATCTAAGAGTAGGTTTGTACCATGTCTGCACAATATTGTTGCTATAGAAACATTGTGCATTTAGTTTCCCTACTGCATGTAGCACAGAGATAAGCCTGGACATTTCTGAGAGTGAGAGCCAGGTATCAGCCTCCTATTGCAATTTATTACCTTAAGGGGGAGAAACTTCTACAACCTTGAAAAAAGCACAGAACTTTGCAAAATGTGCAGGAAAAGTGTTCCCATTAAATGTGGAAACAACAAAGTTCTTTCAAAACAGCTTTGAGTACAACCAGGGTACAAAGGAGGAGGTACTAGCAGCTGGTGATGTGTGACCCAAATATAAACAAATGACTCAGCCAAGCATCGATAGCTGCACTCACTAGTTGGACTCCATAAGACAGGAAGAGCAACAAGAACAGCAAATGGAAAATACAGATGTGGTTATACGGTGGAAAACCAATGGCTATAAAGCTCAACCTAAGGTGGAACGTTTGAGGAAGAAAATATTTTTCACTTTTATTTATAGTAATTATTATGCAGGCTCCTGAAGAGTCACATGGTTAAGTTTCTTAGGTTATTGTTAAGCGCTTATTTTATACTTTTACTTAACATTTCCAGGAAAAACACAATCTAGACTACACTTGTTTTTATTTTTAGCTTACCCACTTATCACTGCAAGGTAAGAGCATAGATAAAACATTGTTCAGCATATCTCATTGATCTTTCTGAGTAAGCTTCAATAGTCCCTTCCTCCTCCTCAACCATCAGAGTCTCTGTTAGACCCAATTTCTAGATGATCACTGAAAGAAGTGTTCTGATCAATCTCTCTGTAATGGAGCACATAAAAAAACAGGAATTAATTAAAATTCACAGATACTGGTACTCGGTGTTTAAATGCATTTGATTAAAAACAGAAAGCAAAACAACAACAAAAATCCAAAACGCAGCTTCTTTCTCAAGCAACAATATACAAAAGAAGTAGAAAACTATATTTCAGCAGAATATATAGCTTTGAGTATATTAAATTAAAATTTTAATCACTAAATTGTTGGTTGCACAGATGCTTTTTTGTGTTTTAAAAAAATGGATATACTTGTAAATGAATGAGCATGCTTGATGGTACTGCAAATTATTTATATCGACAGTCCTTTTATTCTGACCTCTTCACCAGATGTCTTTTATCTGAATAAATAAACGTGGTTAAAATAAAAATAAAGAAACGATTTATGCTTCAAAGCAAAAGATTAATTTCTGGCTTTGGATTAGGCATTGCAAAATTTATGTACTGAGATGAAGCTCAGATGTTTCTTTCTGCCACTATATTATAACTGTATTCCTTAATGATTGATATTTAATTGCTGCCAGTAAAGTAAATCTTAGGTTTCTACTTTTTTTTTTTCCATCTGAAGCTCAAGTTGAAGTCCTGAGCCCTTTCAGTAACCAACTGTCCGTCTCTGTGCTATTCTCTTCCTCTCCTTTGTTTGTTGTCTGGTTTAGGAGTGCTCCATGACACCATTTGTCTCCATAACAAGTTTTAGTGAACAGCGCTTTGGTGGGCCCACCTGCAAGAACCCTGGTGCTGGTCGCTGCTCACCACAGGCCTCCTTGGAGTACCCACAGAGGAGGAGGCAATTAAGGTCTGAGGAAGGAGCAATAAATCTCCATAAACTTCAGCTAGCCACTCTCCCCCTACTTTCGCTGGACACTCAGATAATGCATCTCTGCCACTAAAGCCCCCATATGGACTTGAGAGGAGATGAGGAAATTTCCCACAGCTAAACAGCTCCTTCTCAAAGTCTTTCATTGGAGATAAGCCCATAATTCACATTGGAGAAAGTTTGGACAATGTTGATATGATGCGCTGCTGAAAATATTCAAGATTTTATTGTTCAGCAATACTAGCTTTTTTTTTTCTGGTTTGGGAAACTTAACCTATTTATTGGGCTGCCAATAAGCCTTAGTGTTTAAATCTAAGCACCAAAGTCAATCACTTTATAAAAAAAAAAAGCAAGCTAACTGTGTAGAGGCTGGAGGTGGGTAATACGAGACTGCCCTTTGTCAGGACAGTTTCATGATAGATGGCAAGCTAGGACAGATTTATGGGTAACAGAAATATTTTTGGTCCAGAGACCATTTTTACAGCATGTCTATGACATGAAACCACTTTTTGTGTAAATATCTAGAAAATATTATTTAGCAGTGCAGTTGAGAGGAAGACTCTCTGGTCTCACTAATCAGACAGGACGTGCAGCGGAAAACATCCCTCTTGAGAAGGAAATGCCTGCTTCCTCTTTATCATATTCTTAAGGACATGCTCCTCTGCAAAGCTGCTGATGTATGGTTTTATGACCACCACCTAAAGACAAATAGGTAATGTGTGAGTGCTTATGTGCATCTGTTAGATAAAGAATAGAAAGAGACACACAGAGAGACAGAATGGTGCAATTTATAGCTGTTTTCCCCCCAAAAGAATTTAATTAAAAGAAAAAATTGAATCTTTTTGAATATATTTCGCTATTGATGAACACTGTATCCAACAAAAGTAAATTTACAGTAACGTACTAACATTATAAGAACTGTATGCAAGTCTCTGTTTTTTCTTGGCATGTACTTAAATGCCTTTGTGTGTACCGTGTATACCAGGCAAGCAAATAACTCTTATTGGCTAATGGCTTTAACTCTACTGTGTTTGTAGCCAGATTTCAGAAAAACAATCTTGTCAGACTGTTTCTTCATTATTCTTTGGAAAGGACAGCATAGTTGAGTTTGGAGTCTCTTTTCTCCCACTGGACTACTTATTTTTAGGATGGATGCCCATACATGGTCAGCTCGCTATTTTCTCCATCTTACTCAAACACCTCTATCAGGGTTCTTAATGATAAAAACACCTTTAATATAGGTAACATTTAATGATTTCACAATTCATATTCCTTTCAATTAGCTTAATACTTATTTTGATACCGATGTTTAGCGAAGAATTTCAGAATCACTTTTTAAATCACTTATCACTAATAATTTAAGTCACTAAGGACATCATCATCAAGGGGAAATTGGTATTGTTTTCATCCTCTTTACTGGTCACATACAGTATAATGCGCAAAGCAGCCACTACAGGCACAAAGGTTTCTGCTTGGTGAGTGCTGAAGGGAATACATGTTCTCAATGGTAACTTTCCTTATAATTATATTATTATATATTATTATATTTGCACTGCACAAGACATAATGTGGATTGCACAACACTGGTCACTATATTTTTCATTTCCAGTTAATACTAATACAGCTGCTGTTATTGTGTATATACACACACACACACACACACACACACACACACACACACACACACACACACACACACACACACACACACACACATATATATATATATTTCTTCATAGATTCTTATATAGTTCTATACTGTGTATTGTGTATTTTGTTGTACAGTTATTTTATTTTCAACTTTAATTTATATATTTTATCTTATTCTTTCCCAGTTAAATTTACCCTTTTTAATTTTTCATATTTATTTCCTATCTTATTCATAGCCTTTTCCTTTTTTTTCTTTAGGTCACGAGCAGTTGTCTAAGCATTTCACTGCATATCGTACTGTGTATGACTGTGTACATGACAAATAAAATTTGAATTTGAATTTTATAAAGTCGAATATCGGCCATGTGAGTTGACCAGACTTCATAAAGTTTGTGTGTTGAAGCAAACATGGGAACTGGCTATTTTATGACTGGTCACTTTCAGCGATAAACAATGTCATTGATTAAAGACTATATGGTGGTAGGACTGTCCTCATTTTCCAAATATTAAAAACAAACAAAAACTGGCACAATTGGCTCTGATAACCTCATGTAGGCTACTGACAAAAAACTCCCCCCAAACTATTATATAAATTGGACACATAGACATACTCTTTAATTTAGAGAATCCAGGTAGAAGTGTAAAAATGCAATTCTTAAAATATCAACGACCTCCTTTTTCATTTTCAATCAATATAAAATTAAATATCATCTATGAACTTAACCTAACCAAAACAACATTGTTTAGAGAGATGCTGAAAATGGTTACCATTTGAACAAAAGCCTTGCAAATTATCAAAGTGATGAAACTGCATCCTCCGTTTGAGTGACTAAATATGAGTGAAAACTGTTACTGAAGTTGTGTTAATAGTTCTTTCAGCATTTGCTGCTGATTGATATGTAAAAGGTGTCGACTTGATATGTGAACCATCGTTCCCCTCTGCCTTCAACAAACAAGCTACCTGTCTGGCACAATTTACATAACACACATCAGAGGGGGGGGGGGGGGGGAAACTGCTGTGTGAGTGTGCATGTGCATATTCTACCTTTCAGTGACCTGGAGATGCACTGTTTCTGTGCACTGGTAAAACCACATGTGGAGGTGGCAGTACAGCTCATTCGATCCCTACACCTCTGTGCTGTTCTTTTTTCCTCCTGCCTATTTCTTCTCTTTGGTGGCGTGATATCATTTTACCGGGTCACCAGATTTCCCAAAGTCACACTGGGGCCATGTTGCTCACCTTTTGACTTTTTTACCTCTTGAACTTAGAGAAATTTCCTTTGATAGAGGTTAAGACTGCCAGCTGTCATTCTCACCTCCCACTTATTAAAGACTGAAACGATGTGCAGTAGAAGGTGTGCAGTTTAGTGAAAGTAAAGAGGCAAGCAACAGAAGAAAACTGATAAGCATCGAGCTGTACTTGTAGAGCAGCTCATCTAACATTAATGGCAGAGTAATTGCTTTGTAACAGTAACACTTACTAGGCCATCAATAATGACCAGGGAGGTGAGTGTAGAGTTACTTGGTCGGGATAAGGGTCCATTGTGCCTGAGCTGAAGCCACAGGATAAGCTGAATGAGCCTGCAGTTATGTCGGACAAATATTTATACAGTATAATGTTACTAGAACATTCTAACTAGAGGAGACAAGAATAGGCAGGGTGATTGAAAAGTCAGCTACACATGTACTCCAATTCTACTTTATCTAAGGATCTACTTTTGGATCACTCACTAATCAAAGTTCAGGAAATGCATTAATGAATGTGATCCCTAAAACTTAAAGAGTATTTCTTTTTAGGGTACTGTGAGAAGCAGAGTTCTCGAAAGCTTTTATACTGTTCAGTTATACTGTTAGGTACGTCACCGTGCACTCAGCTGACAATTTATGTGATTTGTTAAAACTGAGAAGATAAGAGCACTTGCCATCAACCAAAGTCAGTACACATAATGAATACTTTATTGTAGTACAACACATTATGCGTTAAGTTCCCTGCAGCACAAACTCCACCCTTGACTGAAGACAGGTGTATTTAGTGGTTTTCAATTATCTGCAAAGAGCTGGTCTTTTTGTTTAAGCAGGCTAAGTTCATGTCTAAGTATATAATTTTAAACAACTAGAAAACCCAAACATATTCTGTGAGTAGTTTTTGGTTTGGATCTATTGATCTATAGTCAATCGAAAAACATTTGTGTATGCACAACATTTTTATTAGTCCCATCATGCTGCAACAGACAGAAGTAATACTATAATAAGGAGCTCCAACTTGAACTTGGCTGTTTCAGCAAAAAATCCATGCTCCTCTACTGCCAGAGTAGTTGTAAAGTAGTAAAAACAAGAAAAAAGTGTTCAAAACACTGTCATGGTCAGGATTTAGTCTCGATATGTCTTCAACTTAACATGCTGTGGAGATGCTGTGTCAATGTGTTCATCAGAGCCAGCCACAACCACTGACCACTGCACAGCTGCAGGATGCATTCATCCAGCAATGGAAAAGCAGTTCTGAACAGCAGATCCAGCCCATTACCAGGTGGGTGACTGCTTGCATTATGTGAGTGTTGTGCACTTCATGAAAACATCTTCATTACTAATTCTTCGCATGCCTTTTCATTTTATTTTTTGTCCATCTGTCCAAAAATAAGCACACTTGCTTTTGTTGGTATCAGTTTCTTTTAGGTAAAAATGTTTCACATCAATCTTTATAACATGGCATGGGAACATTTAGAGTGGATGAAATATTGCAACAAAAACATATAAAAGAAAGTCTACATGAAAAGATTTTGTTCAATAACATCTCCTGGAAACCTGAGTTGGATGAGCAATTAAGAAAATGAATAGAGAAATAGATGAATAGTGTCTAAAATGTTTTTGGCCTTCATTGATTGGCCACTGCAACACAGCCCATGTTGGTCATTCAGCAGTAATATATCTTTAATTCACTTTAGGGCAGCGGTTCCCAAACTTTTTTTGCTGAGCCCCCCTTTGTTTTACAAGAAAAATGTTCGATCTTCAGTTTTTACACGCTTACATATACACACGCAGTTACTGTCCCTCCATTTACAAAGTCAGAGGCATCACGGTGTGATTGTTTTATGTGTAGTTGTTTTTTCCTGTGTAATAATATTCAACATTGCTATCAATACATTTTTCAAAAAATGCCTCTCTGTGCAAAATGAGTTCAAAAACATAAACAACTGTGGGATACTGTTTGTCCGTGATTTGAACAGGGGAACAAATTACAGCAGGATCAGCCTGATATTATTTGTATCCCGCTGTAACTTTACTGTATAAAGAGCTAACATCTCCAAAATGTCAGGAGTAGTTAGTCTTTACAACAAGTGTTTGTGAACTAAAAATCAAGAATGTGGGATACTGTTTGTCCGTGATTTGAAGAGCCCAGCGCTGCTCCCGACAAAGGGAAAACCAATTCTGCAGGGGAGACCTACCTCGGCACTTGTGCAGGTGAAACCAAAGGGAAGATTTGCTTCACCATATTTTCTAGTCTTTGGCTTAGAATGAAGTTGGTTTGGAAACATATTCAGTGATGCTTCATCTCCTGCTTTGCGTTTGTGTGGGCACCCGTGCTAGCAGTGTGCAAGTTTTTTGTTTTTTTTTCCCTTTTCATAACACGCCCCCCCTGCAATGGCTCTGCGCCCCCCCTGGGGGGCAGGCCCCACACTTTGGGAAGCTCTGCTTTAGGGTACGCTTATTTGATTTATGTCAGATGATGGTACATATAAAATAGTATTGATACTGGTTTAAATCACCTGTTTTAGTATTACCACAGTGACTAATATAAAGAAATGTATCAAAATGGATTTGTTATTTGTGACACTCAAAGCTGAGGTAAACAGCCTATTTTTGTATGAAATTAGTCTGAGAAGTAGATAAACACCTTGTCAGGGCTCTGTTTTCAGGCTTTAAAATCATGGGTCTCTTCAAATCAGAGAAGACAATAAGTATATTAAAGAGTGAAATAAAATGGAAATAAAATGTGCTGGTGCCAAACTTTAGGAAAAAAGAAGAGGGAGCTGGATATTTGTCTGGACTACAAATAGTACTACATTTACAGGCTGTTCATGTCTCTGCTAAATAACCTTGAATTCAGCATTCATGTAAAGGAACAGCATCAATTTTAAATGCCAGTTGAAATCCTCAGAATTATGCCAAATTCTGTTGAAATGGAGACGTGTCTTTGAGATGTTGTGAAGAAACTTCCTATATTTATTATTCAAAATGTTTTCAGAAACCAGTACTATGGTTATGTGGAAAACCATTTTCATGCAAAATAACATGTAAACCCACTTGAGTACTGAGTGATTATGTTACAGAGCTGTGGCATACAATATTTGCACCCAATAGAACTTCAGAAAGTACAGCTATGTGTAGCCTAGTAAATAAATTGTACTCTAGGTGAGCATGAAAAATGGCCTAATTAGCCTAATTCTTTCCGTAATGAAATGAAAGAAGTGTGTCTTTCTTTCGAAAAATTGGAAGTTAAGACAAATACACCAACTTGGGTTTTGAGGTTATATTAAGTTGCCATGTGACCTTACATGCCACTCTTCTCACTGCCAAAATAGCCCTCTGAACATCCACAGCTGTTGAAGCCCTCTCTTTGAACTTGCAGCAGGAGGCCTCAAGCACCGCCTGGCCCTAAGCTATCCCGCCTCCCCACCAACTTTGCAGTTTGTAACCATAGCCTGACGTGGACTTTTAAGAGGGCTCAAGCCTCCCACGGCAGCTGCTCGGCTGGTAAATGGATCCACATACTGTAGGCAGATCACCTGAGAGCTCCAGGGGTAGATCACTGGAGAGCTGCTCATGTGTCCTGCTGCCTGCTCTGTTTGCAAAGAACCACAGAGAAAAATACATGGAGGACCCATGAGACTGACCAGAAATGAAAACTGCATACTTTAAAGGCCAACTGTTGTATTTAACAGACACTGTTCTACAAGGTGTATTGTAAAACTGAGAATAAAAGTATGTATCATTGAGAAGAGAAGTATGATGCAGAAAACCAAACAAACAAATAATAAAAAAAAAACCCCAAAATAAATAAACAAACAAACTGTGTACTTAAGGGATAAATGCGCGGAAAGTAGGTGGTATCTACTAGTGTATAACACGCATTAACATTTATGTTAAAAATATCTGACAATTCAACTGACTTTTATTTATACTTTTCTTTCTTTAAGCATCACTGTTCTTTTTTCAGCAATATTAAAAAAAATAGAACACATAACAAACCAAAACAAGGAGTACTTTTTCCAGGTGATTTTTTTTCTTTTGAAAAAAGGAACAAGTATTTTTTATTTTTATTTTAGGCCATTTGATTTTATTTATTTGTTTTTAAATGTGTGTTATTTTCACTGTAAAATAATATTGCTCATTTACTATTATTCTTTATTTATCCCCAGATATCCCCAAATAATTTTATACAGTGCAATAAAAAGCTGTAGTATTATTTATATTCATATCATGGATTATGCCATTAGTACAACTAATGACTGACTAAGGCACTGACTCTCTAATAAGAAATAGATGTCAAATGGAAAAAGACTGGGTCACTGGTACAGTGACAGCTGGATGGGACATATAGTCATTAATGAGCAGTGACTAATTGCTTCATTACTCTTTGGGATTACAGTGAATTTCTATGGGATTTTTTAACATTCCCACTTCAAACAGTAATCATGCCTCTTCTTTTCTCTCACTTGGGTGTGCAGTGCTTCAACCATTCAGTTTGTCACCCATGAGACCATGTTATGAATTAGAAAAACCTGTTTCCCACACCTTTGGGATGCCATTAAAATATAACAACCTTGAAAATATTATTAATAATATTGGATGTCTGCAGAAAGTTACATTTTAATGTTGCTTGCGGAAAGAGTCAAAGTCTGTGCAGAAAGTCTGTTTAGACTGGGTCAGTGACTGCTAGGACAAAGTCTATGTTAATGACCTTATCTCTGTTTACAGCTGAAAAAAAAACTGTACATATAATCCATTACTGCCTTTTTCTTATGAGTAGTGACCCTAGTTGATAGAAACATTCCAAAGTAACAAAGGACACTGTCTAATTTGTCACAATTCATATTAAAAGAAATAACCAAAAGAGACAAAAAGACAGAAGCTGTAAATCAGCAGTAAATAATGCCCTCATCACACTGATTGGCACTGTTTGTCCTTCACATTGCTTCATGGCTATTACTATATATTGCTGTCAGCATGAAATTATATTCTATTTTTGCTCTGGTCAACTTGCAGTAACTCCTTATAATCACAGCATGAGCAAGAGCCTTCTATTACTTCAGCAGAACTAGAGACCGTATGCTTTATCACAGCTGTGATGGCTCATCATAGATCAATATTATCTTGTCAAAGATAACACTTTTCTTCAGAGAGAATCTTTACTTAGCATCTTTATTCTGTAAAAGAAAAAAAAGTGAGCTTTTAGTTGGTTGCAGAATGTGAGCCATGTGAACAGCCAATTTCTAGTAAGACCTACCCTGCATTTCTCTCTCCCCCCCCCCCCCCCCCAAAAAGAAAAAAAAAACCTGATATACACTGATTTCCTTCTTCAAAGCCACTGTGATATCTCACTATTGGATACATTGCTATGACAGTTTACATTTGCATTCATGGTCATGGGCTTTGAAGATCCTCTTTGTCAAATTTATTGACAATGACTGTACTGGATGCATTGTTATAGTGTTTTTTGCATTCATAAATACACATTTATATCAAGCTCAGGGTGATTTGCAATAAATTTGATCATTCTTTTTATTATTTGGAACCAAAGTCAACAGTGAAACACATATAGTACTTTGATTTATGACATCAATTTAAGCCTCAGCTGTACAGATGTCATTTTGCTAACAAGCTAAACCAGAATGTTGAGCAGGGTAAACATTATATCTACAACATATTACTATTTTCAATGTAATCATGTTTACAGGCTGTTATCGCTGCTGTTGTACTTTTGTGTAACTGGAGTTTCTTTCTTTTTCTTTAATAAAAAAAAGCTTTGCGAGGTGCGCCTCAGAAAATCATTAACAGGCTAACTGCAATGTTGAGGTGCTGTGGCAAGTTAGCTGCTCTAACCCTCTCTAACCTGCCTTAGCTCTTGCCACATGCTTTTCATTTTTTTTTTTAATATTTTGAATAGTTATGTAAACTAGCCGGTGCACACTGATGTATTTTGGTTTATTTATTTTACTAAGATTATCTTGATTGTCACTCTACAGATGTGATAGTGTTACTAGACATGCTGAAGACAAATAACTATAATGTTTTTTTGGTTTGCTTTTTTGAAATGGTATAATATTTTCATTCACCACAGTCAGGTTTTCTTTAATGCACGGACCACATATTTATCGTCAAACAAGTAAGTACAAATTTCCTTTGAGGTGAGGTTAGTGTGAAAGGAAGGAGGGAGTGTGGGGCAGACTGAGGCTACAAGGCAGCAATCACACAAAACACATTTGGAGATCATTATAGAGCCAGTCATGCTGAGTGACTCCAACAGACTGAAACACTGCTTACAGTGTTTAAAGTGGATTTGATGAAAGCTTTCATTCAGTCCAGCTCATTAGTTTGAGCCTTGGATTGTACACATTCTGAGATTACTCACTGTGGGCCTGTGCTGAGCCGCCAATGCCAGAGGGTTTACTTTTCATTTATTTCTACATAAATAACTCAGTAGAAGCACAAATCTAAAGCAGAACACCTAATATGTTCAGAAAGCATAGCACATGTCCTCAACATCACTCTGCTGTTTGAAAAGCAATATGTGGGTAGCATTTCAGGCAACTCTAGCAAAAAAAAAGCAAAAAAAAAGAAAAGCTTTCACTGCCAATGTTTCACCAAGCCTATATTAGAAATAATTTAAAAATGTGTAATAATTTGAGCAATCCTATTGAAAAGAATATTGTTAACCTGCTGGTTATTCACACAAGTTGAAGACTTGTAGCCGACCATATGGCAACCATTGGCTACTAGGCAAAAATGTGTATTCCCCAATCAGCTGCAAGCGGTTGCTTTGCTAAAGCGCTGTTCACGTGGGGCAAGAGACCTGTCACTGACCCTCTGGTCACCACCACCTTGGGAAAAAATTGTTTTCCGCAACTAGCAAGTGGATATTGGAGTTGCTGGTTGTTGTGGTTGCCGATAGCAGCATGGAATGTGCTAACATGACTGCAAACACTCACAAACTATTTACCTTCAAAGTAAAAGCTTTTTGAAATGTATTTTGTTGCAGGGGAGAATGAAAGGCACCGCTTTTACTTTGAAGGTAAGCTGTCACTGTTTTTGGTCTGAGGGTAAATGGTGAGTATTTGCAAAATTCTGACTAAAGCAAAGATTTTTTGTTCAACTTTTGCTTGTCAGTAATAAACAAATATCCACTTGGAAATTCTCTTTAAACATTTCCACATGCAGAACTAAAGTATCAAAAATACCTTAGGGCAGTGGTACCTTTAAATACAGACTTTGAGTATTTGGCCCATAGCTGGTGAGTTGACTACCTCTGTCTCTGATTCCTGTACACAGTACTGCATCACTGTGCTATAAGAAACACATTTTCCACCATTACCTTTAATAGAATTGAAAAACCTTAACACAAAAGGGTTTAAAGCCAGACCCTATTAACATCCACTCCAGAGCAGTATTGTTGTACTTTTCTAGAAAAACATGGCTCCCAATGTTTCTTAGAATCCATTGAAATTGTGAATGTAGGCATACTCTGAGTGTACAGGGTTGTTTGAGTTACTTCAATCCTTATAGATACGTGGACCAATGAAGAACAGGACTGTAAATTGAATATAGAGTCTCCACTTGAAAAATGGCAAAAAAAATCAATAATATTTTGCATGGCTGGATCGTGAAGGTTCCAAATAGAGCTTCAACATGCAGCAAGAAGAAATGTGCCGTTTGACGCCCCTACACCTCCTGAAAATCCATTGTTCCACCGAAGGAAAAAGGACCCCAGACCATTACGGTGCCCCATCCACTGTGGCACGTAGAAAACATCTCAGGTGGGATCTGCTTGTCATGCCAGTAACGTTGGAAACGATCAGGACCATCAAGGTTATTTTTTTTTCTCATCAGAGAATAAGACTTTTTTTCCACCTTTCAATGTCCCATGTTTGGTGCTCTTGGTGTCCAAACGGTCAGTTCTGTGGCGTTCAAGGAAACAAGACCTTTGAAGACGTTTTCTGTTTGTGAAGCCCTTCAGTGTCAGATGCCATCTGATGGTTATTGGGCTGCAGTCGGCACCGGTAACATCCTTAATTTGTGTAGAGGATTGTCTGGTGTCTTGACGGACAGCCATTTGGATCCTACGGCTCAGTGCTGGTGAAATTTTTTGGGGTCTTCCACTTGACTTTTTTGTTCCACAAGCCTCAGGATCATTTAAGAAATTCCAAATGACTGCCTTACTGGGTCCCACCTCAGCAGCGACGGCACACTGCAAGAGACTCTGCTTATGCAACAAAAAGGAAATTTTTTTTTCCCTTTTCCATAAGAACGTCATGACAGTGAATCCACATTTTTGGATAGATTTGGTCTTTTAAAGGCATGTGGTCCTAAACCTTTGATCAGCTGCAAAACAGCCTATTTAAGTGATGTTTTCAATAAACTGCATGCTCAAAAAATGTTTTGTCTCACTCCCATTTATTCTTGTTGCAAGTTGAACATTACTTGGAAGCTTGTTAAGATTCAACCATGCACCTTAAACTTTTGATCTGGACTGTATTTAGGTTTTGGACTGTTTTGGAGTGTTGATTGGATAAAATAAGGTGTGCTGTTGGCTCTGGAAGTAAGATTGGCAATTTTAATATTTTCTAATGTGCCCTTAAACCAACATATTAATTCATATTAATGTTCTCTAGAGATAGTTAAAAAAGGAATTTGTTGAAGAATGGATTACACAACACTATTACTGAATTAACTGAATTCAACTTTTAAATCTGATGGCTGGCAGTGAGGCTATACGCTGGGAAATTATTCTCACTGCAAGGTCGACATTTAGCTGATGCTCTTATCTAAATGTTAAAGATTGGAGCCACATTTCTCTTTTGTTCTGGTCTCCTTGATGCCTTGAAGCCTGTGTCCGAAAGCATTCATGCGCATGGAATGATGCAGTCATTCACCAACATGGCCCTAGGCCCTTACGGACGGAAGACAGAACAGGCTCCTGTCTGACTCAGCTCAGGTCCACACAGTGGGCTGTCAAAAACCATCATCTTCATACACTCCTGCAATCAATACCTTACAGCCTCCTGACAGCGTGTGTTAGTGCAACACACTCCTGTTTATTTCGTACTCTTAACCACAAAGAGGCTCAGTAAAAGGATAGCGTGGCAAAGGATATAAAAGGGAACAATAACATTTTTAGTGACAACACAAAGTCTGTTCATTCCTACTTTGTTGGCAACAGTGACAAAAAACAAATCAGAGGGTTTTGCAACAGCAAAGTGTTGAAGTTATTTCACAAATTCCCACAGTTTGGAATTATTTAATGCTTTTTGTCCATGGCGCCACATAAATGCAACATTTATTTTCTCTTGCCTGCTAAAGTTGCAAGCAGGGATATTTTGCAAATGTTACAAGTTGTTGCAACAATTCTTGCTCAAAGTCTGTGATTTATAGCTCAGAAGCTGAATGCTTAAGCCTTTCCAAAAAGTTTTGACATAGGGCTCAACTTAGGAAGCTCTGGACGAGTCTATACAATAATGCTATTTGTGCTACAGCACAGTGCTGTACATCAATGTACACTCGCAAGAGAAGAAACACATTAAAAGCAGTGAAGTTAAATATGCTTTAATTCAATTACATTTATGCATTTTTTGTTGCTTATTGTGAATGAAAAACTACACCAAATAAAATCAGCTGAACTTTAAAAACCTTGACTTTAGAGTGTTGAAATATCTATCTCTGGAGGACTGTTAGTGCTGAAGCACTGTTGAAAATTTTCACAAATTTAAAGTTAGCAGTAAGTTGATGTAATTAAAGCAGAGCTTTGGCTGATGAATAGCTACAGTGTCCTCATCTCAAAACATTACTTTCAGAATTTGCAAATGCAAAACTGAAGTATATTCATTTTGTTAAAGATGCACCAGGAAAGCCAGAAATGAGAATGAAGATTTTTGACCTTTCGCCTACAGTACAAATGTCTCTATGGAAATTATATGTATGAGGCAATCAAAAGTACAGCCATGGAGTTTAGTCTGTATAATGTAGCCTGCTGTCAAAGTTACCATATCTGTTGCAACATCAGCTACTTGTGTTCCAGGGCTACAAGCCAGCTTGCCCTTAAAACACACACATACAGTGAGATGCACACACATACACACAGACACACAGGAACACACACAGACGCACTTGCAAAATCAATAATCTTCAGTCTCACTTGACAAACAAGCACACCAGAGCCTCTCTGTGGTATGAGGGTTTTCCATCCTGCCAAGTCTTGGTTCCAAAACTTGTGTATAAAGTTGCATCTTCTTTTTTTTAAGATGTTAAAAATCCAAAAGTTTGCTTACAGACTTGTGCCCAAACTCAGCTTTGTTCCACAAACAGGAATAGAGTACAGATATACTGTAGTAGCTCCAAGTCAGACTTTCACCTTTGAACTACAAAGACTGTGTAGGTCTCAGTGCCAAAACAAATACATTCTGTCATTTATAATTACTTTCAAATCATTATAAAATCCTGCTAGAGGTTTTAATGACTTTGAAAGTTTTTGTTGAAATAGTGGTCAGAATTATAATTAGGGCCGGGTCACATTAGATTTATCAACAAACTTAAGACAAGAATTTTGATAAGGAATGCATACTACGCATAGACATGCGTGCACAAAAAATAAAACGAGAAGAAAAGAGTAGTATTGATATGCCAAGCACAACTCTGCATAGCAAAAGAAACTCTATTATTGCTAATAAACTGTGATGTGTGATATATAAACCCTCTGCTTGACTCACCCATGCTAACGTCCAGAGAGAAGGGGTCCATAGTGAGCGGTCTCTGCCAGACAGACTAGAATTCTGTCTTCCACTCTCAGGTGATAACTTGTTCTGGAGATCAGAGAAGGTCTATGTATGTCAGACTGTTCTCCCAACAAACTCTTTTTTAATCTTTTTTTTTTTTTTTCCGGGCTAGCTCACTTGCAAAGAATGGACAGTCCCCTGATGCAGATCAATCTGTTTAGAACTCTCCATTCTGGGCATTAGGAAATCCTGGCTTTCTTTGGGTCTAAAGCAATCGAAAGAGAGCAGTGCATGGCTAAACTCCTAAACAGGACTTTCTCATGCTTGCTAGTACCTTCCAGGACAATGCCACTGGTGATAGGGGTTTGTTTTTACTATTTTTTATGCTTCAACACCACTTTGTGCTGCACATGCCATCATACAAGAACACAATAATGAATATTATCAGGGCTTCACACACTGGTGGTGCATGCTAATTTGTATATATATAAAACCATACTGGTACTACAAAATGCAAAATCCAAAATGCAAAAAAAAAAGAAAAAGAAAATGAAAATCTCCCCAATGAACAATCAACAAAGACTCAAATAAATGAATAAAAAAAATATTGCTAATATTCAGTTTCACATCAAAAGCTAAACCTTATATCGAAAAATAAAATTTCCACCATTAAGGCAGTGGACAGGTCATTTGTCAAACAAGTTTGCAGTCTTGGAATGATATGTAACATCATTCCATCATATAAATTGTGGCACAAGGCCATGGACATGTATGAGCCTATTTGATGTTTAGATATCTCAGGGTTAGCAGTTCAGTCCCTGAACTGTAACGGCCCAGTTCAATGAGCTTATTGTGTCTTTCTAGAGTTCTTGTTCATTGTTACCGTGTTCATTTTCAGAACTAGATTATACTCTAAATCAAGGTAGTTTTTCCTTCCTTCCATCAATTTGGTCATTTGGGTCATGTTCATTCCCAGCAGTCACTTAATCCATAATGAATTTGCTTTTAATATTTGAGATTCTTGCTGTGTCAAAACCTATTCGCTCTCAACATCCATAGAGGTGTACAGTTAGATCCACCTTTTTACCACTGTACACCATTATCAATATGTGACTGAAGTCCAGACTTTTAACTTTTATTCAAGGGATTTTACAAAAATGTTGCAATGTAATGAAGTTTAGGCATTACATAAATTATTCACAATTCCCACATTTTTTAAGGCTCAAAATTAATTGGATACACTACCATAATTTTAATTATTGGGATTGTTTTAATATATGGATGAAAATCCTTTGCGCTCAATGAAAATGCTCTAATCTCTGTTAGGACTTTCCTATAGCCACCATTAGTTTCTTCTTGTTTGTATGTCTTTCTGCATTAAGTTTTTCTATGTAATATGAAATTGAAAAGCATGCTCCACAGCTGAGATCATGGCTGACATGGCCACTGGAGAATATACAATCTCTATGACTTAAGAAACCCCACATTTACCCTCTTCTCCATGCTTTTTGCTTCCTATCATTCTGCTACAAGTTATTCTCACTTTCATCCTCCCAAGTAATTTTTAGATGGATACAGGTTCTGTGAAGATTATCTGTGTGTGTGTGTGTGTGTGTGTGTGTGTGTGTGTGTGTGTGTGTGTGTGTGTGTGTGTGTGTGTGTGTGTGTGTTTTCTTGTCAATTGTCAAGTCTAATATTGTTCATCTTGTTCTTAAGTGTAATCAGTGGTTTGCCCTGACATCTCTTTGCGCTTCATATTTAAAATTGCAGTTAAAAATCTATATAATTCAGCACTTAAGATGTTATTTCTGCTTCATTTCTCATGAAAAAACAAGTCAGGAAGCTTCACCTATAATACTGCTAATTAGTCAATTGTGCGATTGTCAGCAATTGTCAGTAATTGGCCAAAAGTGTTTTTAAGCAATTTAATCCTAAGTGGCAGTAATTAAAAACATTTTGTGATATTCACATATTCACAAATGTCTCATACTTGTCAATCAAAATATAGATGAATATATTCACCATGCAGGGAAATAACAATTCTTCACTTAAAAATAATACAGTTTAAGTATAAAATATTTCATGCATATTCACTTTTAATGCATTTTCAATATCTCCCCTTGCTCCATCCAACAATATAAAGAACTCATTCGTTAATACTGATAATGCTTGCCATGTGTCTTTACTGTACCTTATGTCAAATAATTTCTCTGCTCTTTCATCAAAAGTATATAATTATCTTATAGCTGCTGCTATCAGCTCTGCTAATATTTTTTGCAAATTCTTTGCATCCACACTACTGAAGATGCTCCGTATACAATATCTTTGTCTGTCGATATTTTTTAAATGGAAACTTACCTAGTAAAATACATATGTGCATGTGGCACCTATGCTAATGATCCAAACCCTGGAACCAGCACCTCCTTGCAAACTTCCGCAAAAATTCTATTACATAACATTAAAAAACAAAAGTTTGAGCACGCAATAATTGTAATAGTCTGGCCTAAAAAATAAAATCAAAAGTACTCTACTACTTTATATTTTTGGACTATATCAATATCATAGACAACAGGAACGAACATGTCTTTTCTGCAAATTACTGGGCAGCCAGTTATTAATTCACCCCATTGGATGAACTGCCGTGAAAAAACAAACAAACAAACAAACAAACAAACAAACAAACAAACAAACAAACAAACAAACAAACAAACAAACAAACAAACAAACAAACAAACAAACAAACAAAAAACAAAACCCTGATTCATGATGCTACTAAACCATGCACTAACTTTTGATAATTTATTTCATGCCATCCTGTGGTTGATGTGCTATATATTACCTTACCTTTAACGCCCACATTCTGACCTACAGCTTGACTTGGAGGTCACACCCCTTTGCACGGTCACTGGGTAAATATTTCCTTCCTGATTCAGCAAAGCAACGTCAGCTGGGAGGGACAGACTGGCTTTGGATTTCAGGGGCTGAGCCAGACAGACTTGTTTGAGGAAAAAACACAAAACAAAACAAAAAAGATGATAAAAGAAGCAGTAAAGGCTGGTTGGTTGTTTTCTTAATGTACCAAGGAGTGGGATGATTGGCCCAAGGAAGATCTCTGTATGTCAATCTTCTTAAAAAGCAAGGTCCATGCTGCTTCAATTAATTTCTGGCCTTGAGGGATTCTTGACCATTGCTTGGGGCTCCAGAAGTACACACACACCACATGTGAATGTAGGAAATTTGAAACCGTTTAAACAAATCAGTGAAGAATATCAGTTACTTGGATTCCTGCTGTCATTCAGTCTCTTACCCTGCTGCACAGGCATTTGTCTCCATTTGATTGACTATGTTGTCGTTTGCAAAAGTAGGAAGAAAGAGAGAGACATTTCTCAATGTATTAAGACAAAGTACTTGCACATTATTTCTCCTAGCATAAAACCACGCTGCAAAATTATTGCAATCACATGTAGCTGGCTTTTAAGTTGAATACAGCTAATAAGCTATTGGCTGTCTGTAGGACCTCTGACATTTGTGTGAGTGCATGTGGATCTGTCTAGCAGACATGCACGTGTAAAACACAGATGGTCAGATGTAATAAACATGGCCAGTGTTTTTGGCTCACATAAAGGGCATGGCGCTGGGGTTTTATTTCATCACAGCCTTGGGGCATTAATGTGTTCATCCAGACTCTCAAGTGGTCTTTATGAGGGAGAGGAGGGAAGCCTGTTTCCACCTTGTTTGAAATCTTTTTTTTTAAACAGGGTGTGGCAATAGGGAAGTGCTGGAATAACGGAGGCCATGGGGAGTAGGGAGGGAATTAAGGTGGCTTCCAATTGGTGCCGGATGTTTGAATAGGGCAATATGACAGCAAGGGCCTTGTGACAGAGGCCTGTTTAGAACCTCAGTTGAGCAGGCTGCACTGTGAAGCAAGTAACCACATCTGTTTTCACTCAAAACAATCAGAGACCAGCACTGCAGGCAGCTTGTGCCTGTTATTAAAGGCTTTCTGGGGCCTGCTGAGGGACGGCCTAGACGCAGTGATTTATCCACTCTTTGGTGAGTGGATGAAGACAGAGTGTGATGTATATGGACATGGAATTCCAATCAGTGAATCTTGCCAGGACACCTACCCTGAAAGCATGATGAATTGAGGCTGTCTTCTGCAACAGTATGAAACTGGTTCTCACATTCTGGATTAGAGAACAGATTTCACTATTAATGGCTGTATGTCAAGATTGTTTTCTGTCATTGCCCATAGTGTCTTACATGGTTCAAATCCAAAGATATGAAGGGTAGGTCGGCAAATCTTTTGACATTCGCTGCTTACTTATTGTTATAAAAGCAACAGCGTGAAAAACGTGCCTTGTGGGGCAGTGTTGCCTTATACATGTGGCCTGATGTGTACAAGGCGACACTGCCAGGCTGTGGCTTACTCAGCAGTCTAAAGTTTTTCAAAGCTTGAATAAACAGCTTTGTCTCAGCAAATTACCTTCCAGTTGTCTCTTTTAGACATTTGAAGGTAAAACTCATGGAAACCAAAAAAAAAAAAAGATTCTGTGCATTTCCTTAAGACCCAGTCTAGTTCATTGGAATCCCAAAGTGGGCTTTTAAATAATTTGAGGAGAGCCCTCTGGAAGCTGAATAATTCACAGCAGCATGATGAAGTCTTTAGCCAGCTGGGTGTTCCATTAGTAGACTCACTACTCGACAGCTCTATTGCACAGCGGTTCTAGCAGAGGGACGGAGTGCTGGGGAGATGAGTGTGTCTCTGTGAGGGGAGTGTAGGAGAGGGGGGAGGGGGATCATCCCATCCTCACTCTGCCCACTTCAATTACATCAGCCACAGGCTCCACACATCAGAATCAGGCACCGTCTGCCTCTTTTGCTTCAGACAAGTTTGTCTCCACCACACCCAGCACGTGCCAGCCATTCAGCATTTGCTAACCAACCTCAAAGGACCCCAGTGCTGGGCATGTGAGGAGAAGAAGAGGGTGGGGGGGTGTAGTAGTGGTGGCGGAGAAAGGTTTGCCCACTGAGCACTTCACAGTGCTGAGTCTTGACATCTAATTCTTCTTGCTATAGAACCCAAATAGACAGTTTTAGGTGTGAAATGGCTGCTGAAGTCAGTAGACCTGTTCTCGTCCAGGTAGTCGCCATCACTGGGAACAGTTCTTTGGGACAGACTGTTGAAAAATGCTGCTGTGGCATCATTACCAGCTTAGCTCATATAAACTGTGCTGCCAGAGGGAGGTATTAAAACGAATGGACATAGCAGATCAAACTCGCTAGCTGTGAGTAAAATCTACTTTCTTCTGAGGCATCAAGGAAAATAGGATTTTCTGCTGGGGATATCTGCCTGGTTACTGTCTCTCCCACATGCCAATTATTTGTGAGCTGGTAACCATGGTTTGAAATGTGATTCAGACATTTATCTCTCAGTGAGTTGCTATACCATACAGGTACACACGCATTGCCAGAATTCCATTCATTATAAGAAATAATGCAGAATTCCAGTGCACCCTGTGGTGCCCTATAGTCGTCCTTGTGTTCTGAGGATGGTTAGTCTATCCATTCAAGATATCACTCAGATTAACCTTGCCTGCATTCCCAAGGCCCGTCTCCTTGTCTATACATAAACCCTGTCAACTCTTCCCTGAGTGACAGAGTATGCAGCCTTACCTTGTGCTGCCAACCACCCACATTCATAACATCATCACCTTCACTTGGCCATGTCACTCCTCTTGTGGGAGAAGGATATCCTCCACCCTTCCCCTCAAGGACAGCTGGGTAATGGTCCTCATCCTGACTTCTAGCTGGGATGCAATCACCTGTCGTTCTTGTTCTGTACGGCACAACCCAGAAGTGAAAGACAATACAAAAGGGGAATAAGTTGTTTTATTGAAAGGAGGCATATGCATTGCAGGGAACTGCAGTTTAGGTTTGACATTACATTAATTATCATTCCACATGCTTATGTATCAGTACTCTCATTTTATTGTACCTTGTTTGTTTTTTTAAATAATTTTTCCCTTACATGTTTTTTCCTAACAGAGTGAAGTGGTAAAAGATGTTTTATACTGTTTCTTTATTATAAAGAAGAAATTGTTGCTTATACTTTTTTTTATATATAAAAAAGATGTTTAATTGATATTTTATTTCAAGTAAATAAATAAAACTATCGCTTGTTGCTTATACTTTTATTCTAACTGTCGGACTTGGAAAAACTCTAAAGCTTGGTGCAGCTTTCACTTGCTTCTAGATACTATTTAGTTACTGTAAAAAGTTTGAATTAAAATGAGCCTCACTGAACCACAGAATAAAACTTTTTAGTAGTTGCCTCAAGCTTATATACCAGGCATGCTGCATGCTACCTGCCAAGCATAAAGCTGAGATCAAAAGAAGCCAGTGTCTAATGATGGTATTCAAAACCTTAGCAAGATGTAGAGATCAAAAGATTATTCCTAGAAGGAAGAGTAGGTATATAGTGGACTTTAAATAATCACATGCCAGAGAAGGCATAGCTGTGTTCCTCTCTGTGGTGTATGTGCAGAGAAACAAGTACAACAAGTTTTATATTGTACATGGCAATTATTTTTCTCCATTTATCTCTTAAACAAAATTGCACTTGCAGAATACAGTTTTTTTTTTCTTTACATCATTCTTTATTTTATTTTATTTTTTTTGTTTTGTTTTAGTACCTTTTCTAGTGATGGGTAGTTGATGCCAGACATGGATTCTATAGTTTAATGGTTTATCACTATTTACCAGTAAATTGAAACAATACAGACCATCACCATACAGATCTTCCTCTTTAAGCTGAGGACTCCTGCATTGTGTAAGTCTAGACTAGACTGTGATTAAAATTTAACATCTGCCAAAGTTCTGTAAATCTTTCATTTTCCTCTGGGGCACAGCGTGATGACTCTAGTGAACACTAATGAACATATAATGAGCTGCAAATAGCTCTCCAAATGGTCTGGTTCCTACACTGCATCCTGTGTCCCTAGATTCATCTCAGCTAAAAAAAAAAAAAAAAAAAAAAGTCAAAACAAGTAAACAAGATTACTTCATCTGATCACCCAAGATACTCAAGATTTGTGACACAATGTTATATAGCAAACAATCCTAATTTGGATATGACTGAATTTGTTCTCTTTTGTGACTGCGAACCTCTTGGCTTATAAAGCAAAAAAAAAATCCAGAATATAAAAAGAATGTAATTCCTTAAATCTTCATTAATCACAATGATGACAGCATATCGATAACTAAGAGTGCTTTACCCTATTGAGACCGCGTCTAAAATCTCTTAATCCATCACCAGCTTGCTGTATTCCAAATTCCCAAATAGTCAGCTCTTGCATATGATGCAAGCGGCTTTTTTAAAGGGTTTGAACTCCCTCCAGCACTAGGCAGAGAGTGAAAATGACAGAGGGATAACAAAATGTAGAACAGGGATAAAGAAAATTGCTTTAATTCATGTGTTACCTTCTCCAGAAGCCTACCTAAATCTTCTGTCTGTTAATAAGAAACACTGACGTAATGCTGACTGCTGGTGGAATATCATTTCCATCACAAATCTTTTACATGCAACCCCAATTTTTAAGCTCTTGCCTTTGAATGAAATGTCAAGTGTAGGCCTTAGCCCAGGGGTGGCCAACCAGTCAGAGACCAAGAGCCACTTTTTTTTTACTGTGTTACCGCAAAGAGCCACATCATACGCATGGGCACACATGAACATCACCCATCCTTTCCTCCCTCTCTCTCTCTCTCTCACTCACACACACACACACACACACACACACACACACACACACACACACACACACACACACACACACACACACACCTCTGCTCAGCCAGATTTATTGTAAATGTCACACACCAACATGATAATGACAGAAATGGACTCCTACAGTACTAAAACCACAGGCCAGTCATTTTCAACAATGAACATTGTGTGCACTGTCTCACACACACAAACTCTCAGTTCAACCAAGTCCACAAACAAAAATATAATAATCTACAATAGCATTTACTTTTATAATGCATGTTGTTTAGTGGGACTTCTGGCATTCCTTGCCTTGAACAATCCTCTTTAAATCTGGCTTGTATTCCGTTGTTGTCACTCGAAGCAATTCTTTCACATGTGTGTCAGTCAGAACAGATCGATGCTTTGATTTCACATGTTTTAGGGTAGAAAACACAGACTCGCAGACGTATGTTGACCCAAACATTGACAGTATCTTAAGCGCAGCCCGTTTGACATTGGGGTATTTTTCCATTGGCACACTTTTCCAGAACTCAATGGTCCCTTCCCTTAAAGCAGGTTTCAATTGGTCCTCTTCACAAAGATCGATCATCTCCAACTCAGCCGCAGCTTCATCTGTGACTAGCGGGACTTTCAAACAGCCGGTCTCTGCATTAAATGGGTCGACGAGGAACGTAATCTGTGGCCTTTTCAATTGTAGATCATGGAACCGGGTCACGAAGCTTTCGTGCAAGTTTTCAATCAGCGTTGCATATCTGGCTCTTTGCTTACTCAGGGCAGCACTGGCGACTTGCCCGCTGGCTTTTAGCAGAGTGGGAAAATGCGTTAAATCTCCCTTTTGAATATGTGTCTTGAACAGCTTCAGTTTGTTGACAAACGCAAACACACTTTGCACTAGGTCAGGGAGCATTTTTAACTTACCCTGCAGGGTCAGGTTCAGTCTGTCCAAGTGACACAGCATGTCGACCAAAAAGGCCAGATCCATAATCCACTTGAGGTCCGAGAGCTCGGGATAGTCCTTGTCCTTCTTTTCCATAAACAGTTTCACGGCATCCAAAAGCTCAAAGAAGCGAGAGAGTACCTGGCCTTTTGACAGCCACCTCACAGTGCAGTGCAGCGGCAGGTCACCTGGAAGCCCTTGGTCCAGCTCAGCGATGAGATTCTTGAATTGCCTGTGGTTAAGCGCATGTGTGCGGATATAGTTGACGATTTCCATCACAGGCTTCATGACGTTATCTAAATTCAATGATTTAGACACGAGTTGCTCCATGTGGATGATGCAGTGGAAATTCCAAAAGTCAGGAATAGTTTGGTCAGCTTTGCACAGCCCCACAAGCCCGTTCACAGATCCCATCATGGCTGGTGCTCCATCCGTGGCTATTGCAGTTAATTTCGTTATGGGCAGATTTGCTTTTTCAAATGCAGCCATCATGGTTTCTTTCACATCTATGCCACGGGTTCTGTCTTTTAATGGCACAATATCCAGGAGTTCTTCTTTGATCACACAATCGTTTGAAACAGACCGTGCAAATATTGCCAACTGAGGCTTGTCTTGTATATCACAACTCTCATCCAATGCGACACTAAAATACTCACATGCTTGAAGGTCAGAGTGCAACTGTGATTCAATAGCCGTGTTAATGTCCGATATTCTGTGTTCAACAGTGTGGCGGGACAGTTGGACGTCTGATACCATGCGTTTTAATTTGTCGTTTTCAGGAGACAAGATTTCAACAACATCACTGAGGCATTTTTTAACGAACTCCCCTTCATTGTATGGCTTTTTAGCCCGTGCAATGTTCCAAGCCAGCTGATAGGATGCGAGCGTTATGGTCTCTGACCGCTTCGTAAATTTTTGGAAAAACTGTATCTGCTTTTCTGCCTGACTTTTCAAAGTGGCCAACTCGTGCTTGCGAAGTTCAGTCCCTTTTGGAAATTCCTGGTCGATGTTAGCATGGAGTGAGCTGAAGTGGCGCTGAAGATTTGAAGCTTTGAAATGCGCTAATGACGTCTGACATATAAGGCAGAATGGCTTACCATTGCGTTCAACAAAAAAATATAAACTCTCCCACTCTGTTAAAAACGTCCTGTGTTCATCTTCATATTTTCTTTTTGCTGTGCATTTTTTTCCTGCCATTTTAAGGGCGAACTTGCTCCTACTGGGAAACTTTGCGGTATTTTCATCTCACACACATGCGCATTTGATGAAAATACCGTATTGAACTCAAGCGAAGCGAACGCGCACATTTTAAAACAACAACATAAAAAAAATCAAAACACAAACATAAACTTTGATATGAACGTAAGAGCCGCATGAAACCAGGCAAAGAGCCGCATGTGGCTCGAGAGCCGCGGGTTGGCCACCCCTGCCTTAGCCAAAGGACCTCGCCCTCAGAGCCGCTACTGACCAGCAAGAGTTCAACAATTCTCCTATCTATTATTTGACTACATAACAAAGGGAATTAAAGAAGTCCTCACTTCTTTCTTCTCACTCACACACACACACACACACACACACACACGCACGCACGCACGCACGCATGCACACACTTTCATTTAGTTTTAATCTGCACAAAACAGCTTCCTTTTTTTTTTTTTTTTTTTTTTTTTTTCCTAAATGACATCAGAAACAGCAGTATGCGACATTACGTGATGGCAGAGCTTCAGTTCATCCTTTGTCATTTTTTTTTTTTTTTTTTTTTTAATAAATAGGACAGGGGGAATGAATGAGAGAAAGAGGGGGAGAGAAAGAAAGAAAACCAAAGGGGAGAAGAGACGGTGAGAAGGGGGGGGAAGAGAGAGAAAAAAAAAAAAGAACTCCTGGGTCACCTGTATGGAGAAAAAAAAAAAAAAACAAACAAAAAAAACAAACAGAGGAGACAGCAAACAACAAAGAGCAACATAATAATAGAGAAAACAAAGCACCATCACAATAAACTAGCTAGTCATAGATATCAATATTTACTAAATAATAAACGATATTGTGCAGCACGCAAGATAGACAGCGCACAGTGTGCTTTGAGGCAGCAGCCAAGAAAGCTTTAGTCCGCGTCTGTGAATACCCATGTGTGCATACCTGTGTGGATCAGCATGCTTGCATTCCAAAGGTTTCTCCATGTAATGATCTGCTAGGGAGTGTGGGGGGGCCACAGCCCCGTCCTCCAGGGTGTGAAGCGGGTATGGAGGAGATCAAAACTCCAGACATCCAGAGGCCCCCAGAACACAAGAGACCATGGAAGACCAACAGAGGGGCAGCCGCGCCACTGTTCCAGTAAGAGCCGAGGAGAGTCCCAGATGAGGGCTCGCCCAGCAGCCGCGGAGCAGAAGTCAGGGGGAGTTGCAGTGACGCGCCCGTGAGCTCCGCCGGCCCCCAGCTGTGCCTGAGTGACCGAGCCCCAGGCCGAGAGGCCGGGGGCACCCCACCTCCAAAGGGGCCCGAGCGAGCCCCAGGCCCCAGGCCCCGACAAGCGGCCGCCAAGGAGTTAGCCGGTGTGTACCCGGACGCCCACCCCCAGACACAAAGAACCACCAACACACCGACACCTGAGGGAGTCCGCCACCGGCAGGGGAAGTGGTGGTGGGTGGAGATAGGCCTCCAAACCTTGGAGGCCTAACAAAAACAGCTTCCAAAAGGTCTTCCTCAGCCAGTCATTATGATTGTCAGTATGTGAGTATGTGACTGCTAATTCAGCACTTTCCCTGTCAGCAGCAGCATGTGACTTTTCACATTATTTTCCAGTGACTATATAAACCACTGCATGCCAGAAATAGGGTACCTGTCATGTGATGGCAGAAGCCAATTCAAATACTGCCCATGCATCATCATCACTTGTGAAGATGCTCGACGCATACCCATGCAGCAGATTTTCCACAATAAATTGTGTCCTGTGGCCCTATTACTCTACTCATGCCAAGCTGTTGAAAACCTTAATGAAGCTATTGTATTTGTCAGGTGGTTGTTTATGTGAGTATGAGGGCACTCTGCCAAGTTATGTGATGCTGTTAATGTTTGCGTTAGTGCCTGTTACATTATCTGTAAGTCTTGTATGATTAAACTGTGGTGCATTCACGTAGGTACACTTGTGTTACCTTATTTTGATGAATGTGTTTAGGAACCTGGACTGATCTTGGATGGGTAAAGGCCCCTTGATTTTCTCTGTGCTTGCTCATGTTTTGATTTATGCTTATACAGCTGGGGTAGGGACCCACGCATTAGCTCTTTAAATAGGTCCCAAAGGCTTAAGGGTGCCACTGGAAATATGCAACACTCACCCTCCTTGTTTTATGTTTTTTTTTCTTCCCTTCGGTAAATTTTCAATTTTTTTTTAGAATCCTCAAAATGTTCACGGTACTATTTCAGTCCCCTTAGTTTGACTTTCATTTACATCCATGGACAAAATGAAAACTGAGCAAGACATGCATGAAGAGTAAAGAATGAATTCATACACAGCATTTTCTCTTAAGGTAAAAAAAAAGAAAGAAAAGAAAAAAGTTTTGATTGATTGGAGAAAACCGAGAAAACTGGCAGCAGACTAAAATACCCACCTCTGTGGGACCCAGAGAGTGTTCTTTAATCTTCCCATGAATCAAACATAAATTGCTCTCTGCAGTGGTTTAGGTGCATCAGACTGAAGAATTAGTATCCCTGTTTATCTTGCTGAACTCAAACATCAACAGACAAAAATGTGCACTGGATTTTCTTGTTTTATCAAATTTCTGTATATTTGTGTTAAATGTGCACTGAATTCACTAAAAACCTGCCAATTGCCTCTCTAACTATATCACATGTTTTCAGTTTCAGTAGAGATGCTCCATTTTCCATTTTCATTTTTGTTACTTTTCTTTATCTTTTTGTCTATCAGTCATTCAGTAAGAAAATCCTGTGTTATTAGATTTTCTTACTGATTTACAAAAACTGGTCATTTTTGTCTCCACAATTGCAACTATATTCAAAATTTGTGTTTTGAAGTTCTGTGCACATAAAGAGTGGAAAAGGAATGATTTTAACAGACACAACATCCTGTCATATAGGCCAACATAAAGAGGGTTAAAAAGATGAAGGTGATGAAAGGGAAAATAAATAAAACGAAATAATTATGATATTTTTTTTCTTTTACACACTATTTTGTCCTTGTTGATTTAGATCATTCACACCACAAGCCCTTATGAGTACTCTGCCCAACTGGGACCAAAAGGAGCAGTTGAGCAGATCACAAAAATCTACCAAAAGTGTGTAAACAGACAGGAAGTGAGGGCTTTCCTGTAGTGTAAAACTGAAAGTTCTGGAAACGGTGCAACATGGATATTCCATTTGCACACATGCTGCAAGCACATGATGCAAGCACAAAACAATCTGTAGTTTATACTGTGGGCTTTTAGGGCATGCTCGTAACAGAGGAAAGTAAGTAAATCCTGCTTGAAATTGCTTTTGATTTTCTCTTGATAAGTAAATTGTTACATTACTCAACCTATGCCTCCCTCTTTTCTGTTCTCTTTTCTTATTTCTCTCTGTTTTCTTTCAATTTCCTGCTGTACTCCTCACAGTCTATTTTTCACTTTAACCTCCATCCATTCTGGTTACAGCAACCAACCTGAAAGCTGCTGATAAAGTCATCATCATTCTCCTTTACCCGTTCCCTCCCTCTGATACCCCTTGACAGCTCTTCTCTTCCTATAGTAAATGTTTACTTTCCCAGCAAATGTGCACAGACTGTTGGGAAGCTGACAGCCACCTGCTTGTATGGCAAATGCCCCCTGAAGAGTTGTACTTACAAGCACTGGTATCAAATACATAAGACATTATTCAGATGAGGGCGTGGGGTGCCGTGGGATTGCATTCAAAAATTACATCCTGCAGAGACTCTTAAGGAGGAGCGTGGATAATGAACATTCACAGACATCTACACTGTGCCTGTAGCACTGTGGTGTGTCTCTGCCAATCCTGTACAGCTGTGTTTTTGCATGCATGACTGAGTGAATTGTTGTCCTGCCCTGAAAATGTTGTGCAAGCAGTAAGTGAATATCTGAAATGCTCCGAAAATGAAATCAGTGCCTGTACCAGACATGAAAGGAATGCTTAACTCTGTATACTTACATCAAGTTATGTTGTCAACAACTATTTTGATAAGAGGCAGCATGACATACAATACAAGCTCCTTGTTTAAGGTGAGAAGTCTCTTTCTATCAGTCCAGTAGTCTTTTTGATATTATAGCTTTTCCGTCTTTGCCAAACATGATGTTATTTTTCATGTCAAAAAGCAAAAACTAACATTATTAACATTATTTCTCAGACTGCACGTCCTCCATTCCACTCCTCGACACTTCTCTCATCTTAGTCACTCTTACTAGAGATGTAAGTGTAAGGGGCTAGTTAAGGATTAGGCCAACTTTCACAACATGGCACCATGTGACAAGATATAAAACTTTTTTCTTTATTTGCACAGAGATGCAAAGAGAATGTAATTGTTTAAACAACTAAATCAACACATATTTGTAAAGGATGCAATTTTTAAAGTCCACCTCTCCCCATGATTTGTATATTCCAGCTGTGTGCCATACCTGTTTCATGTGTCGAAAGTAAAAATAAATCACATGCTATTATTTGTTGTATGAGTAATTGCAGTTCTCTGTGTGTTCTCTGTTTGGTTTCTGTGTTTAGGCCTCAGTCTATTTGTATTTCCTTGCCTGGCGCATTTTTAAGCGTTAGTTTTCATGTCAGTGTTAGTGCCCTTTGCTTATGATCAGTTTTAAGTTGAAGGTTAGTTTTCTTTTGTGTCTAACTTTTATCTACAGTATTTACTGTCTCTCCCCAGCCTCCATGCTTGTAATTGTTTCAATTGTTTCCTCTGGTGTCCTTTTCCCTTTTAGGCTATAGACCTGTGTTTCTCTCATGTATTTACTAGTTTGTCTTTGTTCCTGTGGCTCATGGTTGCTTACCTAGTAGGGCTGCCACAAACGATTATTTTGATAGTCGACTAGTCACCGATTATTTTTGCGATTAGTCGACTAATCAGATCCATTGGACGTAAAACGTACAGCTTATTGCACCAGCAGCATCTGCTCTTATATAACTAGCATTAGCTTACAGCTTTAAGTGTTTAAGGTATGTGCTAACTAAAAATAAAGAAAAGATGATAGTTTATTAAATTTTAATGAAATTTGCAGATTGTTTCGGTGAAGTTTAATAAACTCCTTGCTATCTAAAATATAACAGGACACCGGAGTAAATTCTGGAGCATCTCACACTTCTGATAATCAGCTGTCTGCTTGACGTTTATTCAGCTGTGTAAAAACTATAACTTTAATCTCAGCCAAACCGATTTACTCAGGAACAAATAAAATACTAAAAAAGCCAAACAATAACATTTTTAAGTTATCTAAGTGACTCATATATCATGTTTAACCTGAGTAGCGAAAGACGGCGGTGGGTTTGAAAACGATTTGCCGGGAGTCCGGTGTTCTCACAGCTCTAGTGACCTTGCCCCCGGCTAGCTATCGAGCTAGTGGGTAACAGACGTCTCCGAAAACGTCGGAGCGCTTTTGAAAATATGTGGTGTCCTGATAAACTGAGCAGATATTTGAGGTTTCCACAGCTACATTCTCGCCTAAAAATATGTTAAACGTGTATTTTGTGACCCAGAAAGAATAATAAGAGTAATATTAAAACTAACTAGCTGCCGCCATTGTTGGAAACTGAGCTGGGCCGCGCTATGAATTCTGGGACACAGCTGCTTCTTCTTCTTCGGGGTTTAACGGCAGCTGGCATCCTTGTACATGCTGTGCTGCCATCTTCTGTTTCAGTCCGTTATTACACTCTTAAATCCTGCTATTATTCCTGCGTCTTTTGGGATCTTACAAAGCTTCAAACGACGCGTCGACTATTAAATCAGTCGTCGACGATTTTGATAGTCGACGTAATCGTGACTAGTCGACTAATCGTGGCAGCCCTATTACCTAGCCTGATCATTTAGTGATCTTCTTGGTGTTTCCTTTGCAATAGTGGAATTTTTTGCCTAAGCTCACTTTAAGTTACTTTTTTTGGTTAGTCTCCTGTCTTTATCACTGCCCGTTACAGTATTTGCAAATTAATCACTCAATTTTGATGACAGGTCTTTTTCAAGTTTTTTTCTTTACAGTGTGTAAAATGTCACTGCTACAGTAGATGTCGGTAGATGGCAGACTGCAGTCAACAGAATTCTCTTCTTGTCCTTCTTAATTCAAGTGAATAATCCTAGCTACAGTGACCACTGTAGGACCAATAACTCTGACCACTGTTCATCTGTATTGAGTGTAGGCTGTCAGTTCACTGTTTAGATCATTGCTGAGGTTATCTTTAATTTTTCTGTCGGTAAGCACTGCTGGTTTTACTGGTTTTTGTTGGCTGTTGTTACGAAGCATTAGTGAAACTTTCTTTGAAGTGGATCTAACATAGCTGGACGCTTAGCGAGTAAAACTTCATACTATGTGTGAATGGAATCAAACTGTGTATGAGAGTACATACTTAAAAAATGGTAATCTTTAAAATAAAAATAACTCCTAAAGTATACTATACATCTGGCAAGTCTCCAGTCACGTAGATACAATGTGATTAGGCAGAATAGCGATACCCATCTTGGCCACTGTATTCAACATGGCACAGTGCAGCACGGAGGTTCTAAACTAGCACCCAAATCTGTGTGCTTTTAATGGTTTTAATTCATGGCTTATATTTATTAGAATGCATTCATTGTTGGATGTAATTATACACCAATGGATGTATGTTATTGTACATATTTATTTCTATTAAGTAACCTTGAAAACTTTATGACTCTCCCTATAATATTATTTAAAATGATAAATTGAATGAGGATATTTAACTGTGCAGTCCAGGGTTTTAATAAATGAACTGAATAATTAAGATTTAGGGCAGCAATAGCTAGAAATGCTTTAGTAACTCTGATGAGTGTGGTGTTAATTAAAACGAAACTAAATAAAACTAAACTAAACTAAAAATAAAAAATAAAAAACAAAACAGCTTAATTATTTACCCAACATGGCAATTTGTTATCTTAGTACAAATTAAAAATTGTTTGTTTGCTGTTACATATGATGACAGTGAAATTGTTGTATTTTTCATTTGTTTTTACATGTAACTTTAAAACGAATAGCATCATCATTTTCTTCAGTTTCTCTACTCGCCCACTCCCCCACTCATTCATTTACATTAATTGTGCTATTCTGTACAATTCCTTTGTGCAACAGAAGCCAGGCTGAATAAATAAGGTGCAGTGCTAAAAACAAAAAAAGAGTATCCTTTACTTTCTCAACCTGTATTGTGCCTGTGTTATAATTACTTGTTTATGAATATTTACTAACACATCAAGTTTTTCACCTGCAAAGTCAAACCTGGTTGGTGCAGTAATGTAGCTAACGTAATCAATACTGAAATCTTTTTTTTCTATATCATTGTTGCTCTTGTATGATGCACATAGCTTAAATCTCTCTTATAACATTTGCTATTCACATGAAGAGAGAAAAAGTGAGAGAGAGAGAGAGAGAGAGTGTGCCCGCTGCCTTCTTCCTTCAGATTCAGTATTGATTTGAATCAATATGACATATGCCGTAGAATCACTTTTCCATTCATCACAGCAGTGGATAAGAGTAATGCCAAACTCACCACAATTGATCACATTGGCAGAAGGAAAAAGAGAATGGCAAAGCACATCTCAAGTGCACTGCATACCACAGGCTGAGTCTTTGTAATATGATAGATGGCTTTAAGAATGAATTAAACAGCAAGAATGGAACTAATGCACATAATCGTTATGGGATATGACAAAGATATGTATGCTATAAAAAATTGATTTATTAGGTTGATGTTATTTTGCAATTTTTATTTTCATGATCAAAATATGCTTTCATTTTCCGGAAGTTTAAAAGTTTACATTGATTTGCAAAGACTCATTCTATACGTAGGCTTCTTGCTTTTTGGTTTGTATTGACTTCAGTCATCTAAACAGAAGGATGAGGTTTCTGTGGTACTGGCAGAGTAAAATAAAGGGGTAAAGGGGAACTGCCTGTCCAAAAGCCAAGGTAAAAAAAAAAAAACAAATAAATGGAAAAACGTGTGTTTCCAAGAAGAGGCCCACTTCAGAATGTGGCCATGTAGCCTCAGGAATTACATGAAGTTGAGGTTAAAAAAAAAAAGAGAGAGAGAGAAGAAGAAAGAAAATGCATATGGAAAATGGATGTGCTTAAAGGGACAGAACTAAAATGATGCTTTACATCAAAAGTCCTTTTTGCATTGATCCTATTCTACTATTTAACTTGAAACTTATGAGATATATATTATTTGTAAATGAGCTCATAGCTCGAAAATATCTACAGTATATGACAGAAAACTGAGCAGAGTGAAACAGAGATATAAGGAGTCGGGACAAGAGTCGCTGCTGCACCCAAGGGGGCCGGATGTTGAATCCTTTGGGAGGGCCAGTGTCTTTGATGAACACTGATTCTGGTAGATCTGTACTCGTGTTGTCTTATGCAGATTGTTCTGCTGTACCTTTATATGGCTATCACAGTCGTTTCATCTTATTTATTGCCTTTCCCTGTTTATTTGCACATGAAACAATCCTTACTAAGACACGCACAATTTATTGAAACATAGTAGCTGGAGTCTGAATGTCTTCTTGTGAGCCAAAGAAGTCAATCAAAAGTCAAATGTCAGTAGACAATTTCATCTGTAAATTCAGTTGAATGTTTTTAGTTCTGTTTCTCTGGTGAACTGTCTGTTTGAAAGTTGAATATTGGCAGACCATACGATACAAGCTTCAGTACTTGCATTCGTGGTCTATCGGCACATATGGAAATCAGGGCAAAAGCAGGTCAGATAGAGCCTGGGATCTTTAACCGCTCATTTGGGGAGATAATAGATTCACAAGAGAGTCCTTAATGTTTAGGCGAACCCAGGGCTTATTTGTGCCTTCTGTAACAAGACAGTAGCAATAAGAAAAACATAGCTTTTGTAGCAGCATGAAAGACTGAAAAAAGAAAACATAAAATTGCTGCAGAAAAAGGCTTCAACTATTAACTTACACAGTGGCCCCCTAACTGTGGATTTCTGTCTTCTAAGGGCAAAGCAAACAATACTGCATGAAGGCACTGAGGCAAGTTCACTACACTAGAGTCTACATGTAGTCTTTTCATAATAGATAATCCAATTGCACAATCATTGCGCAACTCATAATTTATGTTTCGGACCTAAGTTATATTACAGTCACCCTGTCGTTGCCTTTATAACACTCATTTTATTATAGTTGCATTTTCTTCTCCACTCTTCCAGCATTCTGGCACATATGTGCTTACTGTGATGATAGTGTGCAGATGACTGGGTCGGGGGTGCAAACCCCAACTGATAAAAAAGGTCAAATTATTGGAATTTCTAAAAACAATACCTTCCTGACATTTTCCTGGCCCTTCACCTTATCATATTAGGGTCATGAAGCCTAAACTTGAACCTGCTTACTTCACAGCATTTGGCTTGCAGCCACCTCAGATTAACCCAACAGCCTGCTGAGTTATTTTTAAGTGACAGCATATACAAGCAAAAATCTGCTTTTTTTCAGTGCAAAATGTCATGTTCATAGTAAAAGAAAGGATTAAACCTTACAATTTCCCTCAAACTGCAGTAAGTTGCAAGGTCGCCTTGCAGTGAAACTACTGAAAATAAAGTACTCTGCTACTGGAAAGAGGTACAGAAGTACTTACAGTCCTTATGACAGTACTTACGCCATTTTCATTAAGTGTATAACGTCAATACAACAGTGACTCTTCTCTCTTAATATCCATTTATCTCCATAAATTTTCTCTATTTAGTATACTGGACAACAGATAAAATCTTGCTTCTCTCAAAACAGTATAAAAAACTAGTATTTGATTGATTCACATAAAAATGTTACCTGTTGATTCATATTTTTCAGACTGTAACTTATTTTTGTTAGTCACATGCATGACCACTGAGCTCACAAACGAATCAGGCTAAGCAATTAAAAAGTATGACTTGGAATATATTGGGAATTATATATTTGTACATATTTATTTATACTTGTGGCCTGGTGTTACCCTTGATTAAAATCATAAAAATAAATTTCTTTCTTTCCCACAGTAATGTGGTTTTTAGGCCCGTATGATTTTCTTTTTTCTTTCTCACAAAAAGAGACATTTATAGGGAGTGCTGTGTGTGCCCTTGGTATATCACGGCATCTCCTGTGGCTATGTACAAAGTCTAAAATGTAACTGAGCATTTAAGCTGTTACATTGTTTTAAGGATATCTGCATGTCAAAAATAACACTCACTATGTAAAAAAAACAAAACAATCAGAAATGTAGCATGCTCATTTACACTTTCCCAGCTAAAAGATAGCTGATGTTACAAAGAAAGATTTTTGAACTACTGTCTGTAGGCTTCCACACTGGCCTCCAGGTACCATGTTGTTTGTTTTCTTTCTCATTTTTTTGAAAGCTGATGTAATGAGACCAAGGACATTATCATAATGCAGAGTCTATGAACTAAGGACCTCCTTATACATGAGCTTTTTGTCAATCGCAACAACAACAACAACAACACATACCCTAAAGCACATGTTTTGTTTTGCTCTATCCATTTTATTGAACATACTTAACAAAATCTATTATATTGGAGAAGACTTGAAACTAGAAAATTAAACCATAAAGTCACATAGAAAATTTTTTGAAGTAATAAATCAACAGAGAGTAATTTCTATGTTTTTGTAACCGGAGAAGTCACTGTATTTTGGCCATTAGAAAGAATGCAGGTTTAAATCACTCTAGTATACATTATCTATAATACTTAATTTTGTACAAATCTTGCTCGATCCAACAAATAAGTAATTAAACATGTCTAGTCTGTAATTGTGTTCTCTGGTAAAATATGTTTTAGGCTGCAGAAGTAATGCTGAGTAACTCACACAATATTTAAACTTTAATTTCAATTAAATTAAACTTTAAGCACATTTTTATTTGTGTTTACAAAAACACTCATCCCAGTGACAATCCGCTTTGAGCAAGTACCTGCTGACAGAGGGGATGAAGACCTCTGTTTTAATAGCAAGACATCACTAGCAGAGCCAGGCTCAAGTATTGGGAATCATTTGTTGTGATCCTCTACATTCATAGGCAAAGGTGAAGATTTTTCTTGTAAAACAAAGGGGGCCTAACAAAAAAAAGTTTGGCAACCACTGGCATATTGCAAAGCTGCATGTCACGGTTCAAAAAGTAGAGAGAAACAAAATCTTAGCTTATTTGGAAATATTCCAAAGGTTTCTGGCTTTAGTCCAGAGATGATCAAAAACATCTTGCACCTTTATGAATACCTCAGTTTAATTTGTTTCAAAAGTGTATGGTATTAAGTATTTTCTCATAGCTTAAGTTTTAAGTCTGCATTCAACAAGTTTAAATGAAAAATTTGAATTAACCCACAAACCAAAACCTTTACCAAAAATAGTGGCATTTGCTCACTAACAGATTTCTAATAGATGACAAATGGATGATTATCCCTCTTCACATTACAATACAATCAGTGCAAGACATTTAAGTACAATAGCTCTTAAAGACAGCCTGACAAATGAAGGAATCACTGAGAAACTCAACAACTTCAAAACCCTGTCAGAGCTTCTTTGTCTTATTCTAGCATTTATCCGATCTTATTGCCAAGAAAGAGAGGAAGACAACATAGCACAGACTGAAATGAAGCAACCACACCATAAGAATATGTATGACCTGCAGGACTTAGACCCCCTGCTGCTGACACTTTATTTTATTGTACTGTAGTTGAGAGCAGATTTGCATTTTGCTCCAATCAATTAAAAAGAGGAGGATAGGTTTTCCTCACATTCAGCATTGCTTTTAAATATGTGGTTGATCTCATACCCAAAGGGAAGTTATTATACAAAGAGTCATCCTTTAAACACATCTTTGATCTTCACTCTTCATTCCCACAAAGAATGCTTTAGCAGTCACAATAAATTAACATGAGACTAAAAACATCTGACACTGATGGAACCAAATTCAAAAGTGGTATTAGATTTTAATTACAGGGAAACCTTTATTGTTGTATTAAAAAATGCTTATATATGGAGCATGATTTGATGGGAGGTATTTCCCCCTTACTGGTCTACATTTCTTTGGATCGAATTATTTTTATCGATATGCAAATGAAGTTTAAAAGCAGAGAGGGTGTCTGCTGTTCCACAGAAGACGACCTGCAAGAGGGAGGCTCTGTCTCTGCCACTCTACTTTTAAAAACTCAACCACAAGCATGCCAGCAGTCTGAGAGCAAAGAGCTCAATTGGGACAATATGGTATTACGAGGTCTTTAAGATATGATTATTCAAAACCTTGAAAGTGAGAAGAAGGATTTTAAATTCCGTTTTTATTTTAACAGGTAGTCACTGACAAGAAGCTAATATGGGTGAATATAGATACAGTTAATTAGAAACTGACGGGGAAAAAATATGAAAAAGGGGCCTAAAATATTAAACTGTGACAGAGCTATGAGGTTGTAAGCACCTCTGGCAGAACATAAATAGCGTAACATGTAGCTTTAATGGTAAAGATGGCAATCATCAGCAAGCTTCCACTGCAACATTATTTCACATTGATGGAAAACACAGATACTACATCATTACTGCTTCTGAGCAAACCCCACTTTCCACTCAAGTACCATCTCTGTGAGTGAGACAAAGAGGGTTTTGTGCACAAAGCTGCCCTGCTGCCAAAGACAATACAATGTGGAAGCCGTACCTGTCTGCACTCTTCCTGACTTGTGGAAAGTGGCATTTATTTACAAGATAGGACTGGTCTTGGATCACTTTGGGTAATATGATTAATGCACCCACAGGCTTCACTTGTAATAATTAAAGGCTTGAACTGTAGCTAGGCTCTGGCTCCTGGCTATATTGTGAAGAGAAAAGAGAAGCATTTATGTGGCTCTGTGACTCAAACTGTGTGCAATGAAAGAGCCAACTGTGCTGAAGAGTGTTGAAGGGCATGAATTCACATGTGCTCTCTTAGAAGCACATTCATATATCATATTGAAAGGCCTACACATGAGGAGATTGCATTCTAAATCAGACATGCATATGCACATGTTTTAGCACACTCTCATACAATAAAAACATCTGTGCTTTCTGCAGAGGTGGACTTTCTATCTTGATAATAATGCTTTGTTTTTAGCTTGACATCTGTGCAGTTGAGGATAAACCAGGATTGGGGTAGTTTTACATGAACACTTTTACAGTAGCACAGAAATAACCCGTAATATAAAGAGACCTATAAAATCCATACTTTTAGCAGTGAGAAACTGATTCTTGACTGGAATCTGTTTGACAGACAGTTAACTTGGATTGAACGATTATTGCCTGTGAGTGGAAATACTCCTCTGCGTCATAACATTTACCTCAAGTCATCATCAGGCAGATGAAGGCACAATAGCTGGCAGTGTATCTTGCTCTCTGTGCTGTGCCCTACTCTGTTATTAAAGATCATTAAACAGGCAAATATGACAGATGATGAGGAAGACAGCCCACCCCAAAAAGAAGCCTTTTAAAATCCCATCTATTTTTTGCCCACTCCACAAAACCAATTTCTGCTGCAGTATTAAGCTGTCAGTTGTAAGTGTGGCGCCACAGACTCACAGTCAGGCCCCAAAATATGGGGTCCAGAGGAGGGGAAGGGGGGTGTTGGGAAGCGGGATAGACTGTGGGTGAGTGTGTTAAAGTAAGCTCATGGTGCCGTTTGCTTTATGTCTTGCTGGGAATGGAAATGTGAACATGTCGCAATAAGTCACTCATAATTTTTACAGCACTCTCCTATTGATACTTTTTCCACATGTCCCTTAGACTTATAGTGCCGCTACATGTTTTTCAAAATCCTATGTTCTCAGCTGGCAAAGAAGCTGCTGCCTATCAATCCTTACATAAATAAATAAAAAACAACTGTAATGAGGGCTCTATTTATAATTCCTTATTTTTATGCCCTTCTCCTTTTCTCCGCTCTCTCAGCAACATTCTTTTACCAAATTACTGTCCTCCTTCCAGCTTTCTGCCATCTTCTTTGGTGTTAATCAGCCAAAGAAAAGCTTTGACTAATGGGCTGGGGGAGATTACCATCAGGCTATCACAAATTCAAGAGACAGAAATGAACATACATACACATATAAATTCACAAACCCTGTGATGAAACTGTGTTTTGATCTGATGCCTTAGTGCTTAATGTTTGACTGGAGTTATGCACATGAAGGAAAGGAAAGAACGCATCATTAAGAGAAAACATTGTTTGATATTAGCAGAATATGGAATAATAACCTCCATGTTGAAAGCATTACCATTTTTCTTAATGCTTATATCTCTTATACTGAGCACGCACTCTAGAGAGCAATTTTTGAAAGTGTAAATATTAACAACAAAATTATACCATATATAACAAATTATCAACAATACAAAACAGCAGCTGGTGTACAATGATTATTTTTTAGTTTTCCAAAATGTCATAGTTACAGTTATAGCGTCATGGTGTTGAGTTAGACAATAATTGGTAAAGAGAGCCATCTTGTGAACATCTGCATGAAGCGCCTGGTTTGGTTAATCAGACCATTTGACCATATGCCAAATGAAGAATATAGTTACACCTGGGAGAAAATTGCATTGTCAGGTGTGGAGAATAAATACGGCACATTGTTAAACATTGGTTTGGAGAACAAAATTACATTCAGTTACAAAGATGCACTCAAGCATATAGCTGGTATGTTTCTTTACCGATACCAATCTCTTGCAATGTGTTCTTGCAATTTCTGTGGGGACAACTCACCTTTAAGAAAACAGTAGCCATTAAAAATATGAAATGTATTCACTTTAATGTTGGTATAGGTAAAACAGGGTACAGAGATGGAGTATGTCTCGAAGCTTAGTTAGCTATAGTAGACTTGCACCCTCTAGTGGTTGCAACAAAAACCACTGTTGGTAGCATTTTGTTTGACTGACAACTACAGCAATAATATTAACTTCATTTATGCAATACTTTTCATGACATATTTTGTTGAAAAATGGTCCATAGTACAATGAAAGTTTTTCTTACTATCAAATATGATAAAAAATTCAGCCTATCCTGTTACATGCCATATTTGAGAAGCCACTAAAACAAACCTGAAATAAAATAAACAAACAATAAAAACACATTGAATAAGACAACTAGTAGCAATTTTGAATGGTATATATTTCAATTTCACAATATTATGAAATAAAACAATTTTTAGGGGCAGAAATGCTGTTTTCACTGAAATTTCATCCTGTCACAGGCTGGGTCTCTGACCCAGCATTTTGAGTTTATTCTGTATCTTTGAATCTCTTCTGTTAGTATTTTAGGTGCCAAGCTGGTGTTATTATGTCTATGTTTCCATGTTTTCCGGTTTTGTCATTGTGTTTAGTTTCAGTCAACTGTTTCCCCATGTGTTCTCCCTTCCCCTGATCACCTCATGTGCATTTAAGTCCTCTGTTGTCTGTGTTTCATTGTCAGGTCGTCTGTTATACTTACCATAGTCTCCACAGTCTTCATCATAGTTTCACAGTGTTTCATAGTTTTTCTTAGTTTCATATTACTGCTGACTTCCAGCCAAATAAAGGCTCGGTTTTTGTTCTAACTGCAACTCCACTCTCTACATCTGCTTCTGGATACAGTTCACAACACATTGGCGTACCCCGCCACGACACATCCTGCATTGTGCAAATATGACACCTTACCCCACTAATCCATTTTCTTTAATTTTGTGACTAAGACTTTTATGTTGAAAAATATTCTACACATAACTAAAAACTATTCTGAAATTGTCACAAGTTACCTTTTGTGATGTGAATTTTTTTAATTTGTCTTCTTAGATAGTCGAGTTTATAGGAGGACTTGATTTTTTTCATATTTTAATTACCCATTACTCGGGCATTTTTTTAAATGTATCATTTATTTTGACAATGCAGACATAAGGCATTAATACTGTTCAAAACAATTTTATTAGCAAAATACATGATTTTTTTTCTTAATTTACATTATTTTGTTTACTGAGATCATAAATGAAAAAAAAAAATCACTGAATGTGGAAGAAAAAGCAAAATGAGAAAAGCTAATGCAATATTGTGTGGCAGTTAGATTTCAGGTTGAGGGTCTTTGAATGTTTACTGCATGAGGGCTAAGGCTGAATTTCCTTTTCTCTTTACCTGAAGGAGCAAAGTATTAAAATTACCCCACAAAGCCAAAGGAATTAGTACACTGTATAATGAAGAGTCTGCAGTTATATTTTAGGCACAAGAAACTTCTTTAAAAAACTTCTTACCTAGGCATTAAGTACATTTGGTAGAGAAGGTTATATTAAACTAAGAAGTGACGTTCTAATCAGTTCTCCTGAAAAGAAAAAAAAAGTGCAAACATTCCTGGAAGATTCCTAGTATGTCATGGATAGTAAGACAGTCTAAAGACAGTCTGTGAAGTCCTTGTCTTTTCCTGGTGAGCACCAGTACAAAAACAATGTATTCTTAGAAACAAATTTATTCTTTGAAAAAAAAAAGTACCATAAGACTTAATATATCTCCTAAAACAGGGCACCTATAGTTGCTGACCTCAAATTTGCAAGTAGAGCTTACATTTGGATTATGTTTTTATATTTAGTCCTTAAACTTAATCTTAGATCATTAAACACCCCTAATGCAGCATCCGGAGGGAAAAAAAAACTTTCAAATATTCATTTATTGTAATTTGTTAGACTCTCCTTGTCTTAATGACAGAGTTTAACTACTGAAAAGACTGTTAATGTACACAGTCTGGATTTTACTGGCCTTCCTTCCTGGCTTCAAATACTTTATTTGACTTTATTGCATTACTAATGGTCTCCCAGGTTCCACCTCTTTGGCTGCAGCAGCTGTGTTTCTTTCAGTCTGTACAGGGAGTGCAGAATTATTAGGCAAATGAGTATTTTGTCCACATCATCCTCTTCATGCATGTTGTCCTACTCCAAGCTGTATAGGCTCGAAAGCCTACTACCAATTAAGCATATTAGGTGACGTGCATCTCTATAATGAGAAGGGGTGTGGTCTAATGACATCAACACCCTATATCAGGTGTGCATAATTATTAGGCAACGTCCTTTCCTTTGGCAAAATGGGTCAAAAGAAGGACTTGACAGGCTCAGAAAAGTCAAAAATAGTGAGATATCTTGCAGAGGGATGCAGCAGTCTCAAAATTGCAAAGCTTCTGAAGCGTGATCATCGAACAATCAAACATTTCATTCAAAATAGTCAACAGGGTCGCAAGAAGCGTGTGGAAAAACCAAGGCGCAAAATAACTGCCCATGAACTGAGAAAAGTCAAGCGTGCAGCTGCCAAGATGCCACTTGCCACCAGTTTGGCCATATTTCAGAGCTGCAACATCACTGGAGTGCAAAAAGCACTATGCCAAAAGCACAAGGTGTGCAATACTAAGAGACATGGCCAAGGTAAGAAAGGCTGAAAGACGACCACCACTGAACAAGACACACAAGCTGAAACGTCAAGACTGGGCCAAGAAATATCTCAAGACTGATTTTTCTAAGGAGTTAACAGCCCGTTTGCCTGTGTTACCGAATAAACGGACAAACTGAGATCCAACCGTCTGGTTCTTGTGAACGTTACACTGGTGTCAGAAGTGAAGAAAGAAAAAAAAAAAAACCAAAACGCCGACACCCTGTTGCTGGCGACGCTTACCGTCACGAGACACGAGGATGTTGCCGGGCAAGATTAAGAAGGAGACGGAGGACAGGGAGGTTCGTCCGCGCTCGCCTGCCCATAGAGTGAGGGAAACGGCGCTGCGGCTGTCTGCTGAGGCTGGATTTTCTCCAGGTTTGACTAGGCTCGGGAACTTTTCGCACAGCGGCTGCGATTCCGGCGGGAAGGAGTCGACCTCGCTTGGGGCGCAGTCACGTGATGTAAACAAACATGGCGGCGCCCAGCAAGCTGCAGCGAATATAAAAACGCCTAAGTTCAGCGGCAAGACGCCATGGGAAGTGTTTATTGCACAGTTTGAGCTGTTAGCTGTTGCAGCTGGCTGGTCTGAGGAACATATAGTGGGGCAAAAAAGTATTTAGTCAGCCACCGATTGTGCAAGTTCCCCCACCTAAAATGATGACAGAGGTCAGTAATTTGCACCAGAGGAACACTTCAACTGTGAGAGACAGAATGTGAAAAAAAAAATCCATGAATCCACATGGTAGGATTTGTAAAGAATTTATTCGTAAATCAGGGTGGAAAATAAGTATTTGGTCAATAACAAAATTACAACTCAATACTTTGTAACATAACCTTTGTTGGCAATAACAGAGGTCAAACGTTTACTATAGGTCTTTACCAGGTTTGCACACACAGTAGCTGGTATTTTGGCCCATTCCTCCATGCAGATCTTCTCGAGAGCAGTGATGTTTTGGGGCTGTCGCCGAGCAACACGGACTTTCAACTCCCGCCACAGATTTTCTATGGGGTTGAGGTCTGGAGACTGGCTAGGCCACTCCAGGACTTTCAAATGCTTCTTACGGAGCCACTCCTTTGTTGCCCGGGCGGTGTGTTTTGGATCATTGTCATGTTGGAAGACCCAGCCTCGTTTCATCTTCAAAGTTCTCACTGATGGAAGGAGGTTTTGGCTCAAAATCTCACGATACATGGCCCCATTCATTCTGTCCGTAACACGGATCAGTCGTCCTGTCCCCTTGGCAGAAAAACAGCCCCATAGCATGATGTTTCCACCCCCATGCTTCACAGTAGGTATGGTGTTCTTGGGATGCAACTCAGTATTCTTCTTCCTCCAAACACGACGAGTTGAGTTTATACCAAAAAGTTCTACTTTGGTTTCATCTGACCACATGACATTCTCCCAATCCTCTGCTGTATCATCCATGTGCTCTCTGGCAAACTTCAGACGGGCCTGGACATGCACTGGCTTCAGCAGCGGTACACGTCTGGCACTGCGGGATTTGATTCCCTGTCGTTGTAGTGTGTTACTGATGGTGACCTTTGTTACTTTGGTCCCAGCTCTCTGCAGGTCATTCACCAGGTCCCCGCGTGTGGTTCTGGGAGCTTTGCTCACCGTTCTCATGATCATTTTGACCCCACGGGATGAGACCTTGCGTGGAGCCCCAGATCGAGGGAGATTATCAGTGGTCTTGTATGTCTTCCATTTTCTGATGATTGCTCCCACAGTTGATTTTTTCACACCAAGCTGCTTGCCTATTGTAGATTCACTCTTCCCAGTCTGGTGCAGGTCTACAATACTTTTCCTGGTGTCCTTCGAAAGCTCTTTGGTCTTGGCCATGGCGGAGTTTGGAGTCTGACTGTTTGAGGCTGTGGACAGGTGTCTTTTATATGTCACAGGGTGGAAAGGGACAAGTCATCTAAGTTTGTCTACTATGCATGTTTTGCTGCGTTTTACCTTTTTAAGGTTTTAATATTGTACATTGGGTTATTTTATGAGTTTTACTGCATGTTTTAATGGTATTTATTTGGTGACTTGTCCTGGAAAGACTCCGCCCCTACCTGATAATAAACTGATCACACCTGCGAGAGATCCCAGAGAGGCCAATAAGAGGGCCTGGCAGACCAAAGGAAGGGTTCGACCGAGAGGCTTGAGAGACGGCCAGGAGTAAGTGGTGCCAGGCGGCGGCGGCGCCTGCAAGCCGAAGGGGCTGGTGGAGCCGGGCGTTAGGGGAGATGACCAGCGACTGGGGACGCGCCACCACCAGCGACTAGGGACGCGCAGCGGGCAGTCAGACAGCAATAACGACAAGAGCCAGCTTGTGCACTGCGGGAGAGCAGAAGCAGTGAGACAGCTGGTGCCGATTGCAGTTTTAAAGAAGCGGCGGGCGGAGTTGAGAGCTCTGCCCACCCGGGGTAAGTCTTTGACTTATCCCTTTTTATAAAGTAAAACTGTCGAAAGGAATAGTGACTGCCGCTCCCTCCCTTTCTTCAGTGCACCGGGACGTGGAATGCGGGGAGGAAGGCGAGGACTCCGCTGGGTTTCCCTCTTTTACTACTACGCTGGATTTCTTAGTTTTTTGTGACTTTTATGCCGTGGTGGATCCCACTGGACTTTTAATGTTGTGTTTTATTGATTTTTATTGTGTTATCCCTTGGCCAAGGTTGTTTTAATTCATTTTACATTTTTAACTATTTAAATATAATAAATTATATTTTTAATCTTACAGTTTAAATTGTGTGCTTTCCCTTGGCGGCTCCACTGCTCTGCCCGTTTTGAGGAAGGTTTCCTTCCTTTTAAAAACACAAAACATCTTGGAAATAAAATCAGCCTTTCCGCTCCGTTACATATACAGATGATGAGTTCAAACAGGTGCCATTCATACAGGTAACGAGTGGGGGACAGAAAAGCTTCTTACAGAAGATGTTACAGGTCTGTGAGAGCCAGAGATTTTCTTTGTTTGAGGTGACCAAATACTTATTTTCCACCCTAATTTACGAATAAATTCTTTACAAATCCTACCATGTGAATTCATGGATTTTTTTTTTCACATTCTGTCTCTCACAGTTGAAGTGTACCTCTGGTGCAAATTACTGACCTCTGTCATCATTTTAAGTGGGGGAACTTGCACAATCGGTGGCTGACTAAATACTTTTTTACCCCACTGTAAAGCTCTCCAATTGGCTTTGTGCCTGTGTGAGGATGCAGCTGCATGCTGACCGAGGAGCAAAGGAGAGATTATAATGCTCTGGTTGGGGCACTTCAGAGGCACTTCGGGCAGTATAACCAACCAGGTCGGAGTTCCACAACAGACGCAGATTGCCAGGAGAGCCCCTTCGCATTTTGGCCCATGAAGTAGAGTGTCTTTGCCGGAGGGCGTATGACAGCATGCCACCATCAGTGCAGGCGGAGTTAGCTCGGGACCAGTTCCTGCAGGCCCTGAGCCCTAAAGAGCTCCGTATGCAAACTCAGCTTGTTCGACCGGCCACACTCAGTGCAGCCCTGGAGCTAGCGTTGGAGAGGGAGATGCTTGCAGGATCCTCTGGGGACACTGATGACACACATGTGGTGAGGGCTATGTCAGCACCTGTGGAGCAGATGGAGATGCCAGCGGGCCTGTGCAGTTTGGTTCAGACGGCTTCTCTGCAGTCGCCTTCCCCTCGGGCTGGCCCACAACGCCGACCACAGAGCTGCTGGGGATGTAGACAAGTCGGACACCTCATCAGGCAGTGCCCCAAGCTTGCAGCGGTTCAGGGAAACGCCCACGGGCCCGTGTAGGCGGGAGTACACGGGCCAGGGAGAACGATATCCCCACACCACCGCCATCTCCACCCTGTGTGGTCATCGCTGTGGGCTGGACCCAGGTTGGCAACTTTTGCCATGTTCCAGTGACGATTGTGGGGGTGTCCTGTACGGCCCTTCTGGACACGGGATCCAATGCAACGCTGGTCCGACCCAATGTTGTCCCAGCCGGAGCTGCTGTGCAACCAACTAATGTGTAACTTAAGACTGTGACCGGTGATCTGGCCCCAATTAGAGGGAGGGGAGTGTTCCAGTTTAAGGTGGGGGACCTCGGTGTGCCTTATGCTGCCTGGGTGGCTGACGTGCAGGATGCCTGCATCCTTGGGCTGGATTTTTTGCGAGCCATTGGTGGTGTACTGGACTTAGGCAAAGGCTTCCTCGTGCTCCCTGATGGGAAGAAGGTGCAGCTTATTCCTCCCCCGGTCTGCCCAGCATCTGCCGCGGCGTCCACCTCCACCTCGGAGACCCCTGCAGACCCGCCAGCAGAACAGCAAGTGGGGGAGGAGGAGAGGCTCTCAGCAGTGAGGAGCATCTGGTCAAAGAAGTGTGAGGGGCTGACTCCACAGCAGCAAGAGAGTCTATGGCAGGTACTAAGAGAGTTTAGTGACATTTTTGCCCTGAAAGAAAGTGATGTTGGCTTGACACACTTGGTAGAGCACGTCATTGAGACCGGGGATGCCCAGCCTATTAAAGTGCGCCCCCGCCGCCTGCCCCTGGCTCATCAGGAGGCCGCTGACAGAGAGTTGTGTGAAATGATGAAGGCGGGCATCATAGAGCCATCTGATAGCCCGTGGGCCTCCGCTGTGGTGATGGTGCCTAAGAAAAAAAGCCCAAGGATGCATTTCTGTGTGGACTACAGACCACTCAACAAAGTGACGAAAAAGGACTCTTACCCCCTTCCCAGGATTGATGAGTCTCTCGATTTAGTAGCCGGATCCTCCTGGTTCTCCACCCTGGACCTGCGGAGTGGCTACTGGCAGGTGCCACTGTCCCCTGAATCCAGACCGAAGACAGCCTTCTGCACTAACAGGGGACTATGGCAGTTCAAAGTCCTGAGCTTTGGTCTGTGCAACGCTCCTGCGACCTTGGAGAGACTTATGGACAGTGTGCTGGCTGGCATCCCACGGCAACGGTGTCTGGTTTACCTGGATGATCTTCTAGTACACGGGAGCTCCTTTGATGCTGCCCTGGATGCCCTGAGACAAGTGTTGGGGAGGGTGGCGGCTGCAGGCCTGAAGCTGCACCCCGACAAGTGCCACTTCATGAGGAGGGAGGTGGAGTTTCTGGGCCACAAGCTGGGTCATGAGGGCATCAGCACTTTGGAGGAAAAAATTCACACCATTACTGAGTGGCCCACACCAGCGGACCAGAAACAGCTCAAAAGCTTCCTAGGACTGGCGTCTTATTACAGGAGGTTTGTGAAGGGCTTTTCCTCCATAGCTGCACCACTCTTCCGCCTGCTGCAGAAGGACCGTGACTTCATCTGGACCCAGGACTGTCAGCAGGCATTCAACACTCTCTGCAGATCGCTGACAGAGTCCCCAGTCCTCGTCCCCCCTGACCCCACCCTGCCTTTTGTCCTGGACACTGACGCAAGTAATGTGGGGCTGGGAGCTGTGTTGTCGCAGGTTGGGCCGGAAGGTGAGAAGGTGGTGGAGTACTTCAGCCGGGTCCTAAACAGGAGTGAGCGGCGCTACTGTGTCACACGACGAGAGCTGCTGGCTGTGGTGGCAGGGGTAAGACACTTTAAGTACTACCTGTGTGGCACATCATTTGTTATCAGAACTGATCATGCTGCCCTCCAGTGGCTGATGTCTTTCAGGGAGCCAGAGGGACAGGTGGCTCGCTGGCTGGAGGAGCTCCAAGCCTTCAATTTCACTGTGGAGCACAGAGCAGGGACGCACCATTCTAACGCAGACGCCCTCTCTCGCCGCCCATGTGCTGCAGCTGGCTGCCGTTACTGTGAGAAGCGAGAGGAGATAGAGCGGGAACTCACAACAATAGACGGAGCAACGCAGCTCGCCTGCAGGGCTCTTCTGGTGGTGGATGCAGCGGAGTGGAGGGCACGGCAGGAACAAGACACTGACCTGCTGCCAGTCCTGCAGTGGCTGGAGAGGGAGGAGCAACCCCTTTGGGATGAGGTCACTGGGTTTTCCATCTGTACCAGGGGGCTGTGGGCCAAGTTTGCAGCTCTCAGGCTGAAGGAGGGGGTGTTGGAGCGTGCCTGGAAGGATCCTGCCACAGGGGAGGAGAGGTGGCAGGTTGTGGTGCCAAGGTCGCTGAGGTTCAGCTGTGCTGGAAGCCTGCCATGGGAGCACTGGCTCTGGCCACTTTGGGGTCTCCAAGACCCTCCACCGCCTCCGCCAGGGCTACTACTGGGGTCAGCAGCGGAGGGATGTAGAGGACTTTTGCCGCAGCTGTGATGCATGTTCCTCGCACAAAGGGCCTCAGGACCAGTCCCGGGCTCAGCTTCAGCAGCAACCAGCAGGAGCTCCAATGGAGCGAGTAGCTGTGGACGTCATGGGCCCATTTCCTCGTACAGACAGAGGAAACCGCTATGTTCTTGTGGCGATGGACTATTTTACCAAGTGGCCGGAAGCATATGCCATCCCAGATCAGGAGGCTGAGACTGTCGCTGATGTATTAGTGGAGGGGATGTTCAGCCGCTTTGGAACAGCAGAGACCCTCCACAGTGACCAGGGGCGTAACTTTGAGTCCAAGGTATTTGCTGCCATGTGTGAACGCCTTGGGATTAAGAAGACCCGCACCACCCCACTTCACCCCCAAAGCGATGGACTGGTGGAAAGGTTTAACAGGACGCTGGCCCAGCAGCTATCCATCCTTACCTCAGAACACCAACGGGACTGGGACTACCATCTTCCCCTTATCCTCATGGCCTACAGGTCGGCAGTGCAAGACTCCACCTAATGTACGCCTGCCCTGCTCATGTTAGGGAGAAAGCTGAGAACTCCTGCAGAGTTGGCTTTTGGGAAGCCCCCGGACGCGCCAGAGGCACCACCAGGCCGGGACTACGCAAGGAAGCTTCAGGACCGGCTGGATTCTGCACATTCCTACGCCCGGGAGCAGCTGGCAAAGGCAGGCCTGCGCCAAAAGAGGAATTATGACATCACCACTAAGGGGAGGCACTTCCGTGCTGGGGAGCTGGTGTGGGTCTACAGCCCAAAGAGAAAGAAGGGACGGTGTCCTAAACTGGATAGCAGCTGGGTGGGACCCTGCAGCATCCTGGAGCGAGTGGGGGAAGTTGTTTACAGGGTGCAGTTGCCTCCTAGAGGGAGGAAAGTGGCGCTGCACAGAGACCGGACGGCCCCCTACAGAGGGCAGTCCCTCCCCTCCTTCCCTGAGGGACGTGTACAGAGCTTCCATGACCCTGCACAGAGGGACCCCCGGCCGGAGCTGCGTTCCCCTCCCTCGGACTCTTCACCTCAAAGCCCCGAAGCTCCGTGTACACCCCAGGGGCTCAGGAGGTCAAGGAGGGAACATAGGCTACTACCCCGCCTCAGAGACTGTGTTGTTCCCTCGGGGACGAGGAACTTATTGCTGGGGGGACAGTGTAATGATGATTAAATGTTATTTTACAGTGACATGTTGGTTATCTCTGCACACTGTTGTTATTTCTTTAAGATACATGTTTGGTTGTGCTGCAGGAAATAGGGAGTTAATGTGTGCAGGAAGGGGAGGGGGGTCCTTGTTGTTGTGTGACTGTGCGGGGCTGAAGTGAAGTGTTGTACGAGGGCACTCTCCCCAGAGTTAACGGCCCGTTTGCCTGTGTTACCGAATAAACGGACAAACTGAGATCCAACCGTCTGGTTCTTGTGAACGTTACAGTATGTTTTCATAGTATTTCCATGTTGAGCTTAACAACCGATGTATGGAGCCACAGCTGGACAGGCTGTCGGTGTTGTGTATTGAGGGGGGAAAGGAAGCGATTTGTTTCGTACTTTTTCCAAATTGGTTTACCTTGGTGAAGAGGACAGAAGCCTTATTCGGGAGTACTTGGTAAGTCATTTAAGTCATTGTAAGCAAGTCATCTATACACACACTTTTTAGATTGGTGTGTGTGTGATATACACACACACACACACATACGTATACGTGGAGACAGCAGTCGCCTTATTATTCTTACACACAACACAAAACTATCCACAACACTACACACTAACTACACAAGACAACACATTAACTACACACTCCAAACTCACAAATCTCTCACATCTCAAAACTCTCTCTCTCTCTCCTCGTCACTCCTTCCCCCTCTTCTTAAGCAACTAAATGTCATGTTGCCATATAATTTTTGTGATTGGTGGACATGGTGCATTTTTTCACCAACAGGAACTGGCTGTTTTTTGTTTACTCATAAGCAGAGAGTGCTTGCTAGTGCTGTCCTTAGTAAACGTGACGAAAAAACAGGCGTATATATTGTTTATCATAACTCTGGTTTTACATGGCATATCAACACAATTTAAAAACTATATCACCTTGTTGCTTTGTCTTGAAGTGGTCATGTGATTGGCTTACCCCGACTACTTTATGCTCCCTCAGTCAAACAGCAGCATTCATGCGATTGTTTTGCCCACTTAGCTCCAGGTGTTGTGCCAAAAAGTGATCGTCTGCCAAAAAGTGATCGTCTGCCAAGAAGTGATTGCCGTCTGTGGAAGCGCGCGCAGCTGCTTGAAGCTGTAGCACCCAGATTACTTACAGCTACTTCCGTGCAACTGATATAAGATGCGGTAAGCTGAACACAGCTTCAAACGTCTGTTTGTTGAAAAATAGTAACGCGACCGTGCAGCATTTTCTTGTTCGTAACGGCGTTGTAACGAAAGGAATAGTAATTAGTTGGATTACTCGTTACTGAAAAAAAGTAACGCTGTTAGTAACGCCATTACTTGTAACGCCGTTATTCCCATCACTGTACCTTACACAATATGAGTACTCTTATCGATCATAATAAACACAAACTGGTGTTTTTAACTACTGGATAAATCACAAAATGAACCCCTGGCACTTGTGGTGTTCAAGGTTCAAGGTTCAAGGTTCTTTATTTGTCACATGCATAGTTATACAAGTATAACACACAGTGAAATGTAGCCTGACACGCTCCTCGACATGTGCAAAAATTGGGGGGGGGGGGGGGGGGGGGGTGTAGAGGAAGAACATTATATATATCTACATATAGTATATACACTGGGTGAATGTGCAGTAGTAGCAGCAAGCAGGTGAATTCTGTACATTAATATGAATAGACATCTGACTATTTTACAGGATAGACAATATAAACATATTTAAAATTAAAGGAATTTGAAATGTACATTGTGCCTTGGTTTAGAGTGTTTGGAAGAGAGTCCTGTCTCAGTCAATTATAGATGATGTGAGAGGGCGGGTGTGTGTGTTTAGGGCACGGATGGCTTGGGGATAGAAGCTCCTCTTGAGTCTCTCTGTCCTTGCCCGGAAGATGCGGAACCTTCTACCAGATTGCAGAAGTTGGAACAGTTTGTTGCCAGGATGGGACGGGTCCTTCAGTATCTGCGCTGCTCTAGTCCGGCATCTCCTGGTGTAGGTGTCCTGAAGCGGGGGGAGAGCAATCCTGCAGCAGCGTTCTGCTGTACAGATCACTCTCTGGAGAGCTTTTTGGTCCTTCACACCACGATGTCATGTTCTGTGTGAGGATGCTCTCCACAGCGCCTGTATAGAAAATCCTGAGGATCTTTGGAGAGACCCTGAACTTCCTCAGTTGTCGTAGGTGATACAGGCGCTGCCTAGCCTTTTTGGTCTGGACCTGAATGTGGGCAGCCCATGTCAGGTCTGAGGAGATGTGGACAGCAAGATACTTGAAGGACTGCACCCTCTCCACTGGAGCTCCATTGATGATAATGGGCTTGTAGTCTCTGTGCTGACCCCTTCTGAAGTCCACCACCAGCTCCTTGGTCTTGCTGACGTTCAGCTGGAGGTGGTTGTCCTGGCACCACGATACCAGATTCTTCACTTCATCCATGTAGGCCGCCTCATCATTGTTGGAGATGGCACCCAACACCACTGTGTCATCAGCAAACTTCACAATGGTGTTGGAGCCGTGGGTGGCCACACAGTAAGTAAGTAAGTAAGTAAAACTTTATTTATAGCACCTTTCAAGATAAAAATCACAAAGTGCTTCACAGAAGCTAAAACCTAAAAATAAAAATCAACTAAAAGCAAGTTTAAAAAGATGGGTTTTTAGCTGTTTTTTAAAAGTGACCACTGAGTCCACAGATCTCAGGCTCAAAGGGAGAGAGTTCCACAATCTGGGGGCCACAGTTACAAAAGCTTTGTCGCCTTTTGTTTTCAGCCTCGTGTGCTGGACAGCAAGCAAGCCCTTTTCACATGACCTCAGGGACCTGCTGGGAATGTATGGATGCAAAAGTTCACTTATATATGTTGGTGCTTGTCCATGCAGGGCCCTGAAAGTCAAGGTCAAAACCTTAAACTGGATCCTGAATTTAACGGGGAGCCAGTGCAGCTGAATCAGCAGGGGTGTGACATGGGAAAACTTGGAGGACTTGGTCAGAAGCTTTGCAGCAGCATTCTGAACAACTTGCAGACGATCCAAAGAGGCTTTACATAAACAAGTAAACAAAGAATTACAGTAGTCCAGACGAGATGAAACAAATGCATGAATGACAATTTCTAATTCAGAGCGCGATACAATGGGACTCAGCTTAGCAATGTTTCTCAAGTGATAAAAACAGGAGCGAACCAAAGATTTTACATGGGCATCCAAAGTCAGAGCTGAGTCAATACTAACACCAAGGCTCCTGATAGACGGTTTTGCAAATGTAGCAAGTGGACCCAAGTTTTCCATAACACTAGGTACAAAAGTTTTAGGAGCACAAACAAGAACTTCAGTCTTCTCCTCATTTAGTTGAAGAAAGTTTCCAGCCTCCCTCTACACAGTCTGAAGTGTAGAGGGAGTAGAGCAGTGGCGAGAGGACACATCCCTGAGGTGCTCCTGTGTTGATGGTGATGCTGTTGGAGAAGCACCTGCCCACCCTCACCACCTGAGTTCTGCCAGTGAGGAAGTCCAACACCCATGCACACAGACGGCTGTTAAGTCCCAGTTCCCTCAGCTTTGTGAACAGTCTGCAGGGCACTATTGTGTTAAACGCTGAACTGTAATCAACAAACAGCATTCGCACATAGTTACCCTGTTTCTTGTCCACATGGCTGAGAGTGGTGTGTAGGACGTGGGCGATGGCATCCTCTGTGGATCTGTTGGATCTGTAGGCAAACTGCAGCGGATCTGTGGTGTCTGGGATGGAGGAGGAGATGATGTTCTTCAGCAGCCTCTCAAACACCTTCATTACTACTGAGGTCAGTGCAACTGGCCGGTAATCGTTCAGGGATGAGGGTTTGCTGTTCTTGGGCACAGGGATGATGGTGGATCTTTTGAAGCATGTGGGGACCACAGACTTCGCCAGGGACTCGTTGAAGATGTAAGTGAACACACCTGCTAGCTGGTCAGCACAGCAGCACAGCAGATGGCCGGTGATGCCGTCTGGCCCCGCCGCTTTCCTTGTGTTCACTCTCCTCAGTGCCGCTTGGACGTCATGCTCCGCGATGCTGGTCACCGGTCTCTTGCTGATGATGTCACTGTCCTCGGTAGTCAGGCGGTAGATAGCATTAGCCGCCTGGCTAACCTCGAAACGGGCGTAGAACAGATTCAGCTCGTTGGTGAATGCAGAGTCGGCGTTGATCGGCGCAGTGTCCCTGGCTTTGTAGTCCGTAATGGTGCGTAGTCCGTGCCACATACTCCGTGTGTCGCCCTGGTGACGTTCCCGGTACCGGCGTTTGGCATCTCTCACCGCGCGCCGCACGCCGTATGAGGCCGCTTTGTAGGCGCTCATATCGCCAGTGGCGAGACCCGCGTTGTAGGAGGCGGTCCTGGCGTTTACTGCAGTGCGGATCGATCTGTCCATCCACGGTTTCTGGTTTGGGAATGTGGTGACTCTCACAGTGGGGATAATCTCCTCCGCTAGCATGTTGACGAAGCATACTGCTGCTTCCGTAAACTCGTTGATGTTGACTGCGCATGCTCTGAACATGTCCCAGTCTACGTCGTTGAGTGCGTCCTGTAGCGTAGCTTCTGATTGGGCAGTCCACCGTTACAATCAGTGTTGGGTAAGTTACTTTAAAAAAGTAATTAATTACTAATTACTTAGTCAATATTGTATTTAAAATACTTATCTAATTACTGTCAGAAAAGTAACTTAATTACTCAATAAGTAATTTAACTAAATACTTTTTAAAATCCCTATAAACCTTGAGTGGACAAACAATAGAAATTGAACTCTTTAAATAATAAATACATTTTTTTAAAGACTGAGACTCTACAGTACACAGTGGTAGCATCTCTTCCACAATATAGGCTGCAATTATTTTTTTTTTAAGCTCACCTTCAGACGCTTTCTGTGCTGCTGAAGTAAAATCACGTTTTGCCTGCTTAGCAGGAGTTGCCGCGGTGTTCTCCATGGATGATGAACAAGGATCACTCAGAAGTGTTCGTCTATGCTCTCGTGTCAGGCACTTCAGTAGATTACTCATGCTATTAACAGCGGCCGATAGTTTTTTCTCCCCAGGACATAGCTTACAAATTACCATAATGTTCTTGTCTGCTTGTTTCAGAAAAGTGAAGATACGGGAATATTTCCATTTCATAAAGCTTCAGCCGAGTCCGACAGCTTCCGCTTTAGAATACGACTATGCAGCAAACTGGCGCGAAATGACGTGCACCTGCACTACAGCGATGTTAAAGCGGCAGAGTTTACTTCTACGTTTAGATAACAAATTTTTGAAATTAAATAATGATATTCAGCGAGTTTAATTATTTTACAATGTAACGCAAGTACATTGTAAGTAACTGTAATTAAAATACCTAAAAACTAACAGTATTTAGTTACTCTATTTTTTCAGTGGAAAGGCAAGGCAAGGCAAGTTTATTTGTATAGCACAATTCAACAACAAGGTGATTCAAAGTGCTTTACAGAGACATTAGAAACAAGAACAAATAAAAAGCATGATTTAAAATTGATTAAAACAAGCAAATAAACTAACTAACTAATTAACAAACAAACAAACAAACAACAGTATATAAAATCAAAACAGATAAAATCAGAACAGTAGATAAAATCAGTAGTTAAATGTAAGTTTTGAAATTTAAGCTTAAAGTGTGGATTTGGTGCTTTATTCAAATGCAGCTGAGAACAGGTGAGTCTTCAACCTGGATTTAAATAAACTGAGTGTTTCAGCTGATCTGAGGCTTTCTGGGAGTTTGTTCCAGATATAAGGAGCATAAAAGCTGAATGCAGCTTCTCCGTGTCTGGTTCTGACTCTGGGAACTGATAAAAGACCGGATCCAGATGACCTGAGGGATCTGGATGGTTCATACTGGGTCAGGAGGTCATTGATGTATTTTGGTCCTAAACCATTCAGAGCTTTATAGGCCAGCATCAGAACTTTAAAGTCTATCCTCTGACGGACAGGCAGCCAGTGTAAGGACCTCAGAGCTGGACTGATGTGGTCCACTTTTTTGGTCTTAGTGAGGACTCGAGCAGCAGAGTTCTGAATGAGCTGTAGTTGTCTGACTGATTTTTTAGGTAGACCTGTAAAGATGCTGTTACAGTAATCAAGCCTACTAAAGATGAATGCATGGACTAGTTTTTCCAGGTCCTGTTGAGACATCAGATCTTTTATCCTTGATATATTCTTGAGGTGATAGTAAGCTGACTTTGTTATTGTCTTAATGTGTTTTTCTAAGTTTAGGTCTGCATCCATCACTACACCCAAATTTCTCGCCTGGTTTGTGGTTTTTAGATGTATAGATTGAAGTTCTCTGGTGACCTGTAATCGTTTTTCTTTGGCGCCAAAGACTATTACCTCAGTTTTGTTTTTGTTTAGCTGGAGAAAATTGTGGCACAACCAGTCATTGATTTCCTCAATGCATTTACCAAGAGCCTGTACAGGGCCTCGGTCTCCTGGTGACATTGTGATATATATTTGTGTGTCATCTGCATAGCTGTGATAGTTTATTTTGTTGTTGTTTATAATCTGTGCCAGTGGGAGCATGTAGATGTTAAACAGAAGGGGTCCCAAGATGGAACCTTGGGGAACTCCACATGTGATACTTGTCTGCTCAGATGTGAAGTTACCTATTGATACAAAGTATTTCCTGTTTTCTACGTATGTTTTGAACCAGTTTAGTACAGTTCCTGAAAGACCTGTCCAGTTCTCCAGTCGTTTGAGTAATATGTTGTGGTCAACTGTATCAAATGCTGCACTGAGATCCAGTAAAACTAAGACTGACATTTTTCCACTGTCTGTATTCAGACATATGTCATTGAACACTTTGGTCAGAGCAGTTTCAGTGCTGTGATTCTGTCTAAAACCTGACTGGAAGGCATCGTAGCAATTATTCTGTTTTAAGAAGTAACTGAGCTGTTGAGAAACTGCTTTTTCAATGATCTTACTTAAAAACGGGAGATTTGAGATCGGCCTGTAGTTGTTCATTTGTGTCTTGTCAAGATTGTCCTTTTTCAGTATAGGTTTGATTACAGCAGTTTTTAGTGATTCTGGAAACACACCTGATAATAAAGAAAAGTTGACGATCTGTAACAGGTCTGACTCTAAAGTCTTTGAGACCTTTTTGAAAAAACTTGTTGGCAGGACATCTAAACAGCAGGAGGAGTTCAGTTGACCTAAGATGTCCTCCAGGTCTTTGCTGTTAATAGGGTGAAACTGTTTCATGGTGTTTAAACAGTTTTTCAGTGGACACAGTACATATCCTGGATCTGCTGTTGATGTACCAATTGCTTGTCTAATTTTTTGGATTTTTTCAGTGAAGAATTTGGCAAAGTCATTGCAGGCCATGGTCGAATGAAGTTCAGCTGCCACTGACACAGGGGGGTTTGTTAGCCTGTCAACTGTAGAAAATAAGACCCGAGCATTATGGCTGTTTTTAGTGATGATGTCAGAGAAGTAGGACCTCCTTGCATTCCTCAGTTGTAAATTATAATTGTGAAGTTTCTCTTTATAAATGTCATAATGAACCTGGAGGTTTGTTTTTCTCCATCTGCGCTCAGCTTTCCTACACTCTCTTTTTTCATTTTTCACCAGTGTGGAGTTTCTCCATGGAGACTTTTTCCTTCCAGAGATAACCTTCACCTTAATGGGGGCAATAGTGTCCATTACATTTAACATGTTAGCATTGAAGCTATTGACGAGCTCATTGACTGACCCTCTGGACAGGTCAGGTGTTAATGGGAAGACCTGGTTAAAAATTGCACTACTGTGTTCAGTTATACACCGTTTTGTGATCACTGTTGTTGATATATTTGTGTGGGCTGAGATTTTACTTTCAAAGAAAACACAGTAATGATCAGACAGGCCCACATCAGACACAGTAACCTTTGAAATGCTCAGGAAAAGGAATTTAATTACAGTAACACGTTACTTAGTAACGCATTACACCCAACACTGGTTACAATGCACACTGAATTATTGCGATTGTGCAAGGTTTAACTGCATAGCAATCAAAATGTAAATGCTGTTGACATTTACTGAATATTTAATTCCCTAAATCACTGCAAAGGTGACCAAATATGCTTTTGCTCTCAATGTCAGCAAAGAACAAATACAACCACAATTACACACCATACATGGTTTAAAAGGGTTGTGGAAACCAGGTACTAATTTAAATCTACAGTACAACAATTCAATAAAATCAGAAACCATAATAGCAAATCTAATGATGAATGTCAGATACAGATAAATTGTTTTTCATTATAAATTCTTGTATTGTCTATTAGCGGAGGTTCTCTGGCTATTCAAAGCTTTATATTTTCATTTAGCTTAAACATTTTATTGCTGATACATTTAAACAGGAAAAGAATAATGGTTGCAGAGTAAGTGCATATGTTTCCATACAAGTGACAATTACTTCCCGCAATAATTACTATGGGAACAAATCAAGAATCCAGCTGATAATATAGTGGTGGATTGACTTAAGCATGGACAACCACTTTTTCAAAACATGAAACATTTTTTCTAGAAATCACTCAAAAGAAGTGCATTCACACACATGACTTGGCATCATATGTTTCCTCCTGCACACCCTTCCTTGTGTGGATCTGTGGGCACCTCTAAAGTAAAAGTGTGTGACATTTGGGGAAGGATAACTATAGAAAGTATCCCAAACTTTTTTTTCTGTCTAAATTGTTCAGTGTTTATTAAAACAACTTTTCCTGCCCTGTTGTTCTGAAACCCCATATAAACATATAAGGTACATTTGTTATTGTTAGGCTCCAGAAAACTTTGAAATAATATTAAAGAAAAAGTTCTTAAGGCAAGAGTATGTGCAAAAAAGAAAATGTGCCAGTTATTAAGAAAAATCTTAATGAAAGGAAAGAAGAATATAAAACCCCAGGCAGCTCTGTCAACTAAAATAAAATAAAAAAATCAGCCTTACTGCAAGCTGCCATGTTCTCTTTCCTTTCCTGCTCAATTCCCAATATTCATGCCTTCCTATCTTTACCTGCATGGACTCTTACACAAGTAGGGAAGGTATGATCCTTCCAAGAAATCTAAAAAGATATGTGTCCTTATTAAAATACTAGCAGCAAGCACAACACTTTTAATGAACATTTTTTATGAATGCATTTATGTGTATGTTCTTTCAGTGACAATGCATGCTTAAATAGCTGTTACATCTAGACAAGGCCATTGTAAGATGCTTTAAATGCTCATTATTTAAATACACCTCTTACACTACAATGTTATCAAAAATATGAATATTTCCATGCTGAATGTTTTAAGCAGTTTCATATTTTTCACAGTACCAATGCAATAATACCACTCAATTTCTCACTCTCTCTTAACCTGACAAGTTGACATGCACACTGCGGTGCCCACAAAACCCTGCTTTCTCTCACACAATCAATCACTCACGTAGTCATGGTGCTGTATCTTGCTGTCATGCTACAGCATTGTTCCAGTTTTATTCCATTGTTATCTTTTCATAAGGATCCATCCTCAGCGTTTCTGCAATTTTCCCATTTGACATATTTTTCTACATTTTATATCAAAGTCGAAATTGCAGTGCAATGACAACATTAGAACTTCATATCCACACCTGCTACAAAATGCACACAGTTAGAAGGAAGCATGATTTAACTCATGGTCATTAAAATGGGTGGAGGCTGAAAATTTGGCCTAATTGAAGCAGTAATAATTTAGGGCAATCTTGAATCAGGCCTGTTCCCTGTTCTGCTTTTTAAAAGATAAACAATACCAGGCTAAATCCAGTGACGTGTGAATAGTATAACATCTACATATTTACAGTGCAATAGAAGTGGTTTAAAAGATAGGAAGGTGTAGTTTGAGTTTACAGTGCTACAGTGTACCAGTCATAAACTGAAATGCCTGCGTAAAATACGTTTCTCGTAAAATAGGTTGCTCCTATGGCAACGTCTTAAGTTACAAGGCACCTTGTGACTTTCTTTTTAAACAGCTGAATCGCTTGTATGTCTGTTGTTGTGCAGCTGTAACATCTATGCTTGTGTGGGCTGAACAGAAAAAAGAAATCTTTTAATAAAATAGATACAGATCAGTGTCATTGTGTTGGTGTATTTTGCTGATTGACCTTGGAGGTTTACCTTCAGGTAGAACTGTAAGAGTGAAAACTGAGGTTTATCATTGTGATAGAAGCTGAGCACGGAAACTTCAGCACAGCAGCCATGTATCAAAAATATGACTGACACAAAGACTTCCTTAGAGCTTAATCACAACCTTTTTTTCAAAGAAAGAAACATAAAGTTGGCATTCTTTGAGTTATAGAGCATGTGCCAGAATTTGACATTTATTATTCTAATATATGACATTTATTATTCTAACCACTGTTTTAAAGGATTATTTATCATGTACCTAAAAGCTGCAATAAACAATGATTGATGCATTCTGGTGTAATGACAGTGTATTCTGTCTCATCCAGCAGTGTTGTATCAAACCAGAGAAAGCATTTTCTCTAATCTCTCCTATTTTGCATGACACAAATTGATGAGGACATCAACACATTTTGTGCTCTTGACAGAAAATTACAAGCAGAAAACAGTTCAGAATGGACCAAATTAGGTATTTTTACCCTCAGCTGGTCTTTCTTAGAAAGAAATATCGCAAGCACAATCATATTAAGCAGCAAGTTAAACAGCTTTTTTCTGCAAAGTAATAGGGAAACTTGGAGCCAGCTGTAGAAATATTTACAAAAGGTAAAATGTAATGCAAAAAAAACCTGAATTGATTTTAACTGACAAATTCAGTCTGCAGCCACAGTAGATGGCAATGTTGCTCTATCTTTGCTGAAACAGGCTAGAGCTCTTGAGACAGGGGTAAAATTCCAGTGGGCAGTAGATGGCAGTCTAGCTTCATTACTCTGTTGGATGGTTGATTTTGAAGACACTCTAGGGAATACCGAGAAATCCATCGTCAGACAAACAGGAAGACAATGGCAAAATGAAAATAATGACTTGACCAGAGATGGCAGTCTTGCCACAGGGTTGGCTCAGACTAAGCAGAATCTGAGGAAGGAATGGAAACAATGGGGTGTCAGAAGGATAAAATGGGAATGAAGGTTGGAGGTCGGACAGAAGGGCAGATTGTGTGAACGACAGAGATTAAAGGGGCTGGAACACATGAGACGGAGTGGATAGGAACAGACGGCTAGTTTCATACAGATGAGGATGCAGTGAGGGATGGGTGGGCAAATTTGTAGGCTCCTACCATGGCCTTGGACCACTTTATCCATAGACTTGCACGTGAATTCAGTGTAATTTAGTTATTAATGCCTGTTGATAACATTGTAGGATCATATTTGTGTGACATTCACAATCTATGAGACTTTTGTCCAGGTGGCATGCTAAATTATTTAACAAAAACAAACCAGTCACTGTGCAAATGTGCAATAAATAGCTACAGTATGCTCGTCATCCACATGCCAGCACCCCCTGTTTCTTCCTGCAAGCCACCTCCACACTCACTTTGAGTAGATTTCATGCACACTAATGCATAGTGTTTTCGTGTACATTATAAATCATTTGCATACAGACAGTGGACAGAGGACAAAAAAACAAGAGGCTAAAAGCAATGATAACTTGCTCAGCTTGTTTTTCATGATGTGACTCGCATGAATTACTAAGCCCCTGGCACCTATTTCATTTCCAAGAATGGAACATACTGGCAGCATTGTGCAATTAACCAAATGACCCCTTAATCATGTCATCTTGCTGTCTGTATATCACTGACAGAAACAGGCAAATCTGACTGTTCATTTCAGCCTTATCACCCAAAGCAAAATATAATGGAAACCTAATGACGTGTATAAAATATTCTTATATTCTAGGCCATTGTATTAAGCATAGGCATGTCCTAAATAGAGATAGTCCTATGTTCATCACCATTGTGAGAGAAATAAAACAAATAAAACATCAAACATCAGCAATTCAGCGTTGCAAATGAATCCTTGTGATGTATATTTTTGTTATAATATAGATAATCACTTTCCCCACAATGAATTGTAGTTAAACAATGGCAATAAATACACATTGATGAAGGAAGTAGCCTTCTTGTTTGTGTGCACAGTGTCCTAAAGCTGGTCATTAATTTTCATTAAGTGCTGTCAGTAAGGACCATTAACCAGGCTAGAGAATAATCACCTCCCTAGAGAGCTGACCTGTTTATGGCACAGGTAAGGGTTAATAGAAACAGTCCACCTTGGTGACACAACGCTCATAATGCACACACCATGGTAAGCATTCTGTAATCATTCATTTTCATTTAGGCTATTCACTTTGCATTATCAAAGGAAAACACCCCTCTGAAGGGCCAAACACTTTTGGCAATTTATTTCTCGATTATGACACTGTAGTACCACTTTGGAATTTCCTTATGAAATTTAAGCCTCACTAATCAAATATTCTTTTCCAAAAGGGGAGATAAGCTCAAGTTGCTCAATGCTCAATTTAAGCAAATAAATATTGCATAGCTCTCTTTACTCCATCATGTATCAAACGATCGAGGCAGATCACCCACTTTAGATGTGCTGTGTGTTTTCTGTATTTGCTACCCAACTAAATGGTGTAATGAACTTCCAGATCACAATGTGTGTTTACTAAGTTAACTAAGTAAAATAAATTATTATTCAAGCAGAAGCAGCTAGTTTCTTTCAGGCAAATAAATGCCTTTAGTCAGGGCCGGCCCGTGGCATAGGCCGTATAGGCAAATGCTAAGGGCGCCGTCCATCAGGGGGCGCCACGCCAGTGCCACAAATGTTGAAAAAAAAAAAAGTTGGTACTATTATTTCTAAATACAAAAAATAATCCCACGTTAATTAAAATGCAAAGTAAAGCTTATTTAATAGAAATATTATTTGTTACAACATTACACTACACTGCTGATGTAGGGGGGCGCCACCTAAAATCTTGCCTAGGGCGCCAGATTGGTTAGGGCCGTTTCTGCCTTTAGTCATACAGTATGCTCTCTTTCTGGCTCATCAAAAAAGAGATTTTCATTATTCTGTTTAAATCCAACAAAAAACTTTGCTAATGGAAATCCAATGCAGTGCTTAAGGGTTAACGTGCTATTCACTTAATATTTTTTTCTATTTAGTCTAACACCCTTAAAAAAGTTAGCTACCTAGAATCTGAGAAAATCACTATTTAATAAATGTTGTTTCTCCTTAAAACTAATCCAAAAATTAGCTCGTAGACATTAATACAAACAAACAACAACAAAAAAGATTTTCATGGATGGATTGTAGTGTAAGGTTTAGGATTTTAAGGCTTTACAAAGCCTTGATCAGATACATTACCTTTTAAACATTTTAGAAATGTAAGTGTTATCACTTTTTATTTTTATTTTCTTTACAAATCAAACTTTTTTCCCTTCAAATGTTAGTTACACTTTAAAAATGTCTTTACATTTGTCTGTGTTTTTATGTTTTTTTTTTCAATCATTATTTTTGTTTCTGCACTGAGTTAGAAAAAGATGACTCATATTTGTGTGCATTATTCATTCATCCATTATTATCATTCATTAGAGTTATATTGCTTACATTGCTGTCAATCAAACCACGCCCACTCAGTCCTAATGAAGAGGAATGACTGATATTATGTGTGTTCTATTAAGTGTAATACCAAGTTCTGCTTGTGCCAGTCAAAAAAGAGCATGTTAACTAACACTAACCCAGATGCCCAGCTATAATTCATGTGAATTCCTAGAGATGAAAACAGCTCCTCTTTGTACTTTTATCTCTGTTGTCTGTCCCTGATGATAATACATGCAGCAGCATGCAGTCAAAGTGTGATAGAGCTCAAGTGCAGCATTATCAGCATGCAGTTTTCACAAGAGAACTTTGGTATCATGATAAAGCAGCTATCATTACAACCAATCAGCTTTTTAATCTTAACAAAGTTGGAGTTGATCAGAATAATAGCCCACTTGACAGCTGGGATCTTTATAGTTGCAGAAAATTCAGAGACCGGATCTGAAGGATTATATTTGCTACTTTCTTCTCACAAGTCTGTGCATGGATTATCATGTGTATATGACATGCTCTCCAAGTAATTTGGTGAGGGTTGAAAAACGGATTTAGGATTAGATCGTCTAAATCTGCTCCATATCTGCCATATGGAGGCTATGTCTATCCATTATCCATCAATGTGTCAAAGACTGTGCAAAGGAGCATTTGTCCATAGAAGGCCAGCCACTTGGTTTGATACAAGTGAAAAGTGATGTATGATTGCCTTAGCAAAGCTATCACTCTCAGTCTACCAGATGGCTTTGGCCTAGGGACATCACAACCATATTAGACCTTTATTTCTTCATACTCTAAGGGTTTCACCTCTGTGTTACTATCTTAGTCTGGCCTTACTTGTTGATAAGTGACCTCCCTGCCGTCATTCCTTATTTGAGCAAACTAACATTGGCACAATCCTCTCCTGCTCCATGGTTAATGGCAAGTTATCCCCATAGCGGCAAAACATTAAAAAAGTGACTGGAATGCAATCATGTCTGGAGGGAGAAGCAGAGAAGAGCTGGGACTGGCTGAAATGAAGACTGCAACGACCTTTGTCAGTATCTCTGCAGAATACATGACATGTGTGGATGGCCTATTGTGTTTAGGTACACGTAGTGGGTGAAAAAATAAAACAGAATTCTGGAAGACTATTTTAAATAAAATGAAAATAAACAAACAAAAATATTATAAATTAAAGACAGAGTACACTCTGTACACATTGCCAGACGATCACAACCCACAAACACACATTTAGATTAACCGTTTTCCATATTACAAAACACAAATGTTGGGTAGCATTGGGTTGTTACTGAAAGTATGGAGCTATTCATCACCAACCTTAATGTAGCTGTTATTAGACTTGTAGTCAAGACCGCCTAATCCGAGACCAAGACAAGACCAAGGCCAAGACCAAGTTGAGACGAGACCAAGACTGAGACCGAGTCGAGACGAGACCAAGACCAAGACCGAGACCGAGACAAAAAAAGTCTTTAAACTGCAGCCAGATGCTATTCTATATACATATGCAGGACACCTTAAACTAGTTTTTTAATTAAGCAGCAAGGCGGAACAAAGTCGGGCCTGTATCAAGACACAGGGACTAAACCCCAATTCAACCAGACCTAGAACTGATCCGGAATTAAAACAGGACTACATCAGTTCAAAATCAGGACTACTGAGGACTTAACCAAGACAGAACCAGAATCAGAGCTAGATGATAGTAGCACTAAAAATCATCATAGACCTGCACTACACTTATTTTTTAATTCTACCAAAGTACAATATTTAGATTCAGAAAAGTTTATATAATTATTTAGCCTTGTTGTGCAAACAAGCCTGCATAACTTAATACATATAGAATTTGAAAAGTAACAAATGATATCTAAAAAGAAACACTAGGTACTAGATACATGTTCTGATGAGTTTTGGCAAACAACAATTTGACTAACATGTCTGTCTCACCTGCTCTTGTTCCATCTCTGTTCTGTCCTCATTCTCCTCCATCTCCCTCTCTGTTCCTCTCTCTCCCTCTTTGTGCTGACAAGCAAGCCAAACACCAACATCATCAAATATACAGTTGAAACCAGATATGTATTACTCTTCAGATAAAAACACAAACACTTTTTTAATTGTAACATCAAATCAGACTAAATGTTTATTTTTTTAGATTGATAAAAATAAAAAACATATTTGTTAACTTTAAGAGTAAAGAGAGAAATTGTCTGTATTTCTTAATTGCAAATGGCACCAAATTGTATTCAAAATTGAGCCACACTTATGGAGCTCCACAATTCTTTTCCTGGTGTTTTGGTTGACATCTCTTGATTTTCCCATGTCAAAGAAACAGGCTCTGTGTTTTTCCTTATATGCATCCACAGGTGTGCCACCAATTTACTCACATGGACTCTACTAACCTATCAGAAGCTTCTTCAGCTCAGAATGGAATCGTCGTTTTCTTATTAATTAACAATAAACTTAGTGTACATGTACTCCTAAATTTGATGAAAGTGACAAAAATTAGACAGCTCTGTCTCTCTTTATTCTGACATTTAACTAATTCAAAAGATATTTCAATATTTATTTAACCAAAACAAAACTCTAAACTGATGTTGTACAGTAAAAAAAATGTTTTCCCTAAAGTGTATGTAAATATCTGGTTTCAACTGTGAATATACTGCTGTGTATTGAAATTCCTCTTGTTTTGCATAGATATACTGAACAACATCCAAAGCATAATATATAAAATAACATCTACCTGAGTTTTTTCTTTGAAAGAAGCTCCTTATGTCCTTGTGTTCATCAGTCACAATTGAAACCGATTTAGAGAGTTTGTTTAGCTGTGGAGGGTAGCAACTGAAAATATGAAATGTAAGCTAAGACTCTCTAAAAAATCAGCATTGCTGTTCGGCTTTTTATTTATCCATTTGTTGATTCACTCGAAGAGCAAGTAACGCAACCAAGTGATCAGTTTGATATCAATCTTTTGTGATACACCCGTCATATTTACATTATTAGTTCAGTACGAATGATTTGCTTTGGTACCTGGTCAAACTTATGCTCTCCTCTGTCTGCAGCAAACTCGCAGGCAGCAGCTTCTCCCCCCTCGCTCACATGGGTGCTGTGCTCAGTCGCCTAGTGCCTGAGCTCGGATCATACCAAAATTAGGGGGAATTTACGACGGTGCGCTCTGTGCTTCGTGTGTTGTTTTTGTTTTATACAGTTGTCAGTCAGGCATCTAACTAACAAATTACACTCCAAAATACCCCATGCTTCTGAAAAAATGACCCGGGCTTAAGCCTAGTAAGCCACCCCCCCCCCCCCCCCCCCGCTCCGCTGATGGTTGACTCCAAATCTCCCGAACACTATGTCGATTTGAGAACGCAAGATCGAAACAGCGAGACCAAGACCGAGACCAAGACAAAAGTCCGTCGAGACCAAGACCACGTAAACGTGGTCTAGAGACCAAGACCGGTCTCGAGACATCCAACTCTAGCTGTTATTACCAAAAAAGAAGATGCAATACATAAATTACCAAAGACTCGATTGAAGGCTAATAATATAAATTCCACTCAAATTAATACAAAAATACTACTAGCTGTGATTGAAAAGTGGTGTACATGACTGGTGTCAAGCCAGCCTCCAATTCGAGACTTGCAGTCAAGCCAGCCTCCAGTTTGTTTTACGTTCCCTGTGTATTCAAAGTATTACGGGAATGGATGTGGAAACCGGATTTCAAAATAAAAGCCAACTTCGAGTGAATTAACAGATATGTTAAGAACATAATAACATATAATTTAGGCTTTTTTTTTTTTTTACAAACTCTAATGTTAGATCTATATGACACAGCCTTGTACCCTAATTGTGCCCTGTCACTATCAAGGCCATCTTATTTTGGATTTCAAAGTAAAAGCCCTGTGAATCTTCATTTTTGAACTACTCTTTCAATGACTTAATAATGCTCTTAAAAGCAAAAGTCGTATTTCCAAATACTATTTGAACTTTATATCAACACTTTCCAACCACAGTCTTTTTACAGTGATACCATATCAATATCAAGTCAGTCTGATTTTGCCTTTCATAGTAATGGCCCTTTGAAATTGTCCATAATTGACTTAATCTTCTAACGATTCAAAATGCTCTAAAATGAAAAATTCTTGTTTCCACAGGGTAATTCCACCTTAGATCAACAGTATACAGCCCCACAGTGATACCATATCAATATCAAGTCATTCTGATTATGCCTTCCAAAATAAAAGCCTTTTTAAATTGTCCATAATTGACCTAACTTTCAGTGATTTCAAAATGCTCTAAAATGGAAATTTCCTGTTTCCACAGGATAATTCCACTTTAGATCAACAGTATCCAACCCGACAGTAAAACCATGTAAATTTCATGTTGGTCTGATTTCACCTTTCAAATTAATGGCCCGTCGAATTTGTCCATATGTGATATACTCTTTCAATTATTTCAGAATGTTTTAAAAATGAAAATTGCTGTTTCAACACATATTGGGTTTTCATTTTGAAAAGCAAAATCAGACTCAATTGATTATGACAGAATTGAATCATAAAGATGATGTAAAAGGAAGCTGAAATTGCCACTAGGTTGTAATTGATAGTACGTTTATATTTTAAGTCTGTGGAAAGATGTCATTCTAAATAAAGAAATTACAAAACAGCTTGCAAACCAACCATGACATCTTTCAACAACCATGCTTTTCAAAATGAAAACCCAATATGTGTTGAAACAGCAATTTTCATTTTTAAAACATTCTGAAATAATTGAAAGAGTATATCACATATGGACAAATTTGACGGGCCATTAATTTGAAAGGTGAAATCAGACCAACATGAAATTTACATGGTTTTACTGTCGGGTTGGATACTGTTGATCTAAAGTGGAATTATCCTGTGGAAACAGGAAATTTCCATTTTAGAGCATTTTGAAATCACTGAAAGTTAGGTCAATTATGGACAATTTAAAAAGTCTTTTATTTTGGAAGGCATAATCAGAATGACTTGATATTGATATGGTATCACTGTGGGGCTGTATACTGTTGATCTAAGGTGGAATTACCCTGTGGAAACAGGAATTTTCCATTTTAGAGCATTTTGAAATTGTTCCAGGATCAAGTCAGATATGGGCAGTTTGAAAATGCTTTTATTTTTGAAAGCAAAATCAGAATGACTTGATATTGATGTGGTAACATCGTGAGGTTGTATACTGTTGACCTAAAGTGAAATTATCCTGTGGAAACAGCAATTTTCACTTTTAGAGCATTTTGAAATCTTTAAAAGAGTAGGTCGTATCTTGGCAATTTGAAAAGTCTTTTATTTTGGAAGGCATAATCAGAATGACTTGATATTGATATGGTAACATCGTGAGGTTGTATACTGTTGACCTAAAGTGAAATTATCCTGTGGAAACAGCAAAATTCTTTTTAAGAACATTTTGAAATCGTTAAAAAAGTAGGTCGTATATATGCTCAATTTGAAAGGGCATTTATTTTGGAAGGCATAATCAGAATGACTTGATATTGATATGGTATCACTGTGGGGCTGTATACTGTTGATCTAAGGTGGAATTACCCTGTGGAAACAGGAATTTTCCATTTTAGAGCATTTTGAAATTGTTCCAGGATCAAGTCAGATATGGGCAGTTTGAAAATGCTTTTATTTTTGAAAGCAAAATCAGAATGACTTGATATTGATATGGTAACATCGTGAGGTTGTATACTGTTGAACTAAAGTGAAATTATCCTGTGGAAACAGCAAAATTCTGTTTAAGAACATTTTGAAATCGTCAAAAAAGTAGGCCGTATATGCTCAATTTGAAAGGGCATTTATTTTGGAAGGCATAATCAGAATGACTTGATATTGATATGGTATCACTGTGGGGCTGTATACTGTTGATCTAAGGTGGAATTACCCTGTGGAAACAGGAAATTTCCATTTTAGAGCATTTTGAAATCACTGAAAGTTAGGTCAATTGTGGACAATTTGAAAAGGCTTTTACTTTGGAAGGCAAAATCAGAATGACTTGACATTGATATGGTATCACTGTGGGGCTGTATACTGTTGATCTAAGGTGGAATTACCCTGTGGAAACAGGAATTTTCCTTTTTAGAGCATTTTGAAATCACTGAAAGTTAGGTCAATTATGGACAATTTGAAAAGGCTTTTATTTTTGAGAGCAAAATCAGAATGACTTGATATTGATATGGTATCACTGTGGGGCTGTATACTGTTGATCTAAAGTGGAATTACCCTGTGGAAACAGGAATGTGCCATTTTAGAGCATTTTGAAATTGTTCCAGGAGCAACTCAGATATGGGTAGTTTGAAAATGCTTTTATTTTTTAAAGCAATATCAGAATGTTTTGATATTGATATGGTAACATCGTGAGGTTGTATACTGTTGATCTGGAGTGGAATTACCCTGTGGAAACAGGAAATTTCCATTTTAAAACATTTTGAAATCACTGAAAGTTAGGTCAATTATGGACAATTTAAAAAGGCTTTTATTTTGGAAGGCATAATCAGAATGACTTGATATTGATATGGTATCACTGTGGGGCTGTATACTGTTGATCTAAGGTGGAATTACCCTGTGGAAACAAGAATTTTTCATTTTAGAGCATTTTGAATCGTTAGAAGATTAAGTCAATTATGGACAATTTCAAAGGGCCATTACTATGAAAGGCAAAATCAGACTGACTTGATATTGATATGGTATCACTGTAAAAAGACTGTGGTTGGAAAGTGTTGATATAAAGTTCAAATAGTATTTGGAAATACGACTTTTGCTTTTAAGAGCATTATTAAGTCATTGAAAGAGTAGTTCAAAAATGAAGATTCACAGGGCTTTTACTTTGAAATCCAAAATAAGATGGCCTTGATAGTGACAGGGCACAATTAGGGTACAAGGCTGTGTCATATAGATCTAACATTAGAGTTTGTAAAAAAAAAAAGCCTAAATTATATGTTATTATGTTCTTAACATATCTGTTAATTCACTCGAAGTTGGCTTTTATTTTGAAATCCGGTTTCCACATCCATTCCCGTAATACTTTGAATACACAGGGAACGTAAAACAAACTGGAGGCTGGCTTGACTGCAAGTCTCGAATTGGAGGCTGGCTTGACACAAGTTAGACACGTTACTGACAAGGAACATTTTTTGTGGACATAACATTGCGCTGCCAGCTGAGGAATGCATATGTATTACTTGCTCAGCATCTTTCTCAGTGGTGTTGCTGTTGAAACTAGTTTTACTCAACAGACTGTTTCGAGTCCTTCATCAGCTGATGCAAATGTTTGGCCTCACTTACTGGACTTGCAACTGAACCTAACATCTGTTTCAGGTCCTCTGTCATATATAGATTCTAACTTAATAATCTCTTTTTGTATGTCCTGTCTAATTTATTTATTTATGTTCTGTCTAATATCCTATTTTAGCATTGCACTAGCTTTCTGGGATATTTTATCCTGTGCTAGTTTATTTATTTTACTGAGCCATTTGGTCTTATCTTCCTTTGTGTTATCTAATCTTATCTTAAAGCGGTGATTTATATACTGTAAATTCCAATGATGGCAGGAGGCAACACAGTAAAGCTGTTTTGAAAAGCTAAGCACCATGCGCTTGAGAATTGCAGAGGATCTTTCAGTTTAACTCTGAATACTATCTGCCACGGACGTGTTTTAGCACTTACCAGGGCACATTGCTGTGGTAAGTTTTGCTGGAGGGCTAACTATCCCTGGCAGGTTTGCTCAAAATAATAACATAGGACTTTCACTCAGAGTATTTAAAGGTCATACAAATTCATACAGCTATGTTTGGTATTAGGATATACTGTAGCTTACATATGGTAAAGCACTTTCCCTATCATACTGGCACTGTTATAACTCCAGGGCTGTTGCTTTTAGCCTGTACAATCTATTTTAACACTTCTGACTTTTCTACACATTACTTTTTCCTGTTCCATTTTAAAATATGCCGCTCTCCTGCCAGTTGATCGTGTGCAATTGTCTATCCTGCCAACACCGTCTCTTTTGTCTCAGTGCCCTCATAGCTAAATTGGAAAACCCTGGGTTGACTTATCAAGTTGATAAGACCACTTAGAGGAATTGCCAATGTTAAGGAAGGTGAAGACAAAGATATTCTGGGTATGTCAAAGTTGCTTCATAGTATAGGGCCCAGATATAACTCTGTAGGTATTCCAGACAGGAAAAGCCACTGATTATGTTTTTAGAGTGTAAAATCTATTGCCACTAAAACGTGTAGGTGTGGTTGATCTGGCAAAAAAGTTGAGTCATCAGATTAGCTCTGTGACTGGTGACAGGTTGGAAAAAATATAGGTGATGGGGATTATATTTGAACCAGTGATCTGCAACCAAAAACACCTTAAGCACCTTTTTCAAATTGAAGCTAGAAACAAGATGACAGCTTTGCATTTTTGTTTTAGGAAGAAATAATTATCCAAAAGATTAAAGTTTGTACAGTGTTAGCATGTGCTAAGGTTCAATTAATTATTAGTTGTTTCCACTTCGGGGGTTTATACCAACAGATGGCCATCCATTAATATTTATGAAGCTTCTACTTATCACATGCTTAAGTTGGAACTGAATCATTATCATAACAGAGTTCCCCTATTAACACACAAATACATGGTTATAATGCATATTAACAAATTTCTGTGATTTCTTGACTTTTGAGAAGGAACCCCAGGTATCTTCTAAATTTTCTAAGCCACTAATTCTATAATGTTGAAAATTGCAATGGTTGGAAAATAAATTGAAATGAAATTTTAAATAAAATACTATTTTAATTTTTTCAAATTAATACCTCAAGAGTATTATACAATTGAGAAAAAACAATTACGCAGTTGATGTGTTGTGTTTGGCCACCCACGAACAAATCCTATGTAGGCTATGAAGCACATTGCTTCCACTCCAGCATGGCAGGTGGCATTAATGCAGAAGATGACTCTCTCTAAATCAGAAAACTTACCAAGATATTCCTATACTTCCCCTTAAGCTGAGCGGAATTAGTTTTGATTATAGAAACTATATGTATTTTGGTTTCTTTGATTAGATGGGATTGTGTAAGTGTGTGTGTGTATGTGTGTGTTTGTGCAGCTGTATTCAAGCAGCGATTTAGTAGTGACGTTTGCATGCAACTTTTAGGAATATCACTTCTGATGTAATTTTAGCAAAATGGGAATGCTATTTACTCTACTTACTTACTTTCAAATTATTAACTGAAGCATTCTGAGTGATTATTTTCTCACTTATTTTTCACTTTTTCATCATAAGATGTAATATTATCTACAGCTACTCTTAGTACCATTGATGTTAAGTTAGACTCTTTTTCTCCAATTGATCTTTCTGAGTTAACTTCAATAATTACTTCCTCCAAACCATCAACGTGTTTTTTAGATCCCATTCCTACAAAACTGCTCAAAGAAGTCCTGCCATTAATTAATTCTTCAATCTCAAATATGATCAACCTATCTCTAATAATCGGCTATGTACCACAGGCCTTCAAGCTGGCTGTAGTTAAACCTTTACTCAAAAAGCATCTCTAGACCCAGCAGTCTTAGCTAATTATAGGCCAATCTCCAACCTTCCTTTCATATCAAAAATCCTTGAAAGAGTAGTTGTCAAACAGCTAACAGATCATCTGCAAAGGAATGGCTTATTTGAGTCAGGTTTCAGTCAGGTTTCAGAGTTCATCACAGCACAGAAACAGCTTTAGTGAAGGTTACAAAAGATCTTCTTATGGCCTCTGACAGTGGACTCATCTCTGTGCTTGTCCTGCTAGACCTTAGTGCAGCGTTCGATACTGTTGACCATAATATCCTATTAGAGCGATTAGAACATGCTATAGGTATTACAGGTACTGTGCTGCAGTGGTTTGTATCATATCTATCTAATAGACTCCAATTAGTGCATGTAAATGGAGAGTCCTCTTCACACACTGAGGTTAATTATGGAGTTCCACAGGGTTCAATGCTAGGACCAATTCTGTTTACATTATACATGCTTCCCTTAGGCAGCATCATTAGAAGACATAGCATACATTTTCACTGCTATGCAGATGACACCCAGCTCTATCTATCTATGAAGCCAGATAGCACACAGTGCAGGAATGCCTTAAAGACATAAAGACCTGGATGGCCGCTAACTTTCTGCTTCTTAATTCAGATAAGACTGAGGTTATTGTACTCGGCCCTGAAAAGCTTAGAAATATGGTATCTAACCAGATTCTTACTCTGGATGGCATTACCTCGGCCTCCAGTAACACTGTGAGGAACCTTGGAGTCATTTTTGACCAGGATATATCCTTCAACGCACATATTAAACAAATATGTAAGACTGCGTTCTTCCATTTGTGCAACATCTCTAAAATTAGAAATATCCTGTCTCAGAGTGATGCTGAAAAACTAGTTCATGCATTTATTACTTCCAGGCTGGACTACTGTAATTCATTATTATCAGAATGTCCAAAAAACTCACTGAAAAGCCTTCAGCTAATCCAAAATGCTGCAGCAAGAGTACTGACAGGGACTAGAAAGAGAGAGCATATTTCTCCTGTTTTGGCTTCCCTTCATTGGCTTCCTGTTAAATCCAGAATTGAATTCAAAATCCTGCTCCTCACATACAAGGTCTTAAATAATCAGGCCCCATCTTATCTTAATGACCTTGTAGTACCATATCACCCTTTTAGAGCACTTCGCTCTCGCACTGCAGGCCTACTTGTTGTTCCTAGAGTATTTAAAAGTAGAATGGGAGGGAGAGTCTTCAGTTTTCAGGCCCCTCTTCTGTGGAACCAGCTTCCAGTTTGGATTCGGGAGACAGACACTATCTCTACTTTTAAGATTAGGCTTAAAACTTTCCTTTTTGCTAAAGCATATAGTTAGGGCTGGACCAGGTGACCCTGAATCCTCCCTTAGTTATGCTGCAATAGATGTAGGCTGCCGGGGGATTCCCATGATGCATTGAGTTTTTCCTTTCCAGTCACCTTCCTCACTCACTATGTATTAACAGACCTCTCTGCATTGAATCATATCTGTTATTAACCTCTGTCTCTCTTCCACAGCATGTCTTTTATCCTGTTTTCCTTCTCTCACCCTAACCGGTCGCAGCAGGTGGCCGCCCTGAGCCTGGTTCTGCCGGAGGTTTCTTCCTGTTAAAAGGGAGTTTTTCCTTCCCACTGTTGCCAAAGTGCTTGCTCATAGGGGGTCATATGATTGTTGGGTTTTTCTCTGTATCTATGAAGCGCCTTGAGGTGACTTTTGTTGTGATAAGATAAGATAAGATAAGATAACCTTTATTAGTCCCACACGTGGGAAATTTGTTTTGGCGCTATATAAATAAAATTGAATTGAATTGAATGATATGAAAAAGGTGTTTGGCCAATTATTCTAATTAAGAGCAACCCATCATCATTACACACAGTACCAGATTTTAACAATGAATGATTAATTAAACCACAAACTTCTCAAAATGTTGACTTAAAAAAAGACTTGAAAACAAATTAAAAAAAAATGTTTATGAAAAAAATTGCAAATTGATATCACTGATGTGCAAATGACCATCAATGACTGACACCAAACCCACAATCTAATCAACCCATTAAATCAAATCAAATCAAATCAAATCACTTTTATTGTCACATCACATGTGCAGGTACATTGGTACAGCACATGTGAGTGAAATTCTTGTGTGCGAGCTTCACAAGCAACAGAGTTGTGCAAAATACAATAATGTAAACAAGCAAAATACAAGAATTGGCTACATCTGAAACTAATAAATATATGTACAATATATAATAGTATATGCATTTCTGGATGTGTATACTAAATATTTTTCTACGTGTGTGTGTGTGTGTGTGTGTGTGTGTGTGTACACATATTTTACAAATTAAATAGAGTAAACAATAAATAAAATATATAAAAATATACAGAGTTGAGACATGTGCAAAACAGTGGCGTTACTGTACAGTATGGAGTGCATAATGTTGAAGTTCCAGTAGTGAAGGTGAGGTGTCTATGACGTGTTCAGCAGTCTGATGGCCTGGTGGAAGAAGCTGTCTCTCAGTCTGCTGGTACGGGACCGGATGCTGCAGAACCTCCTTCCTGATGGAAGCAGTCTGAACAGTTTATGGCTGGGGTGACTGGAGTCCTTGATGATCCTCCCCGCTTTCCTCAGGCACCGCTTCCTGTAGATGTCTTGGAGGGAGGTAAGCTCACCTCCAATTATCCGTTCAGAGCACCGCACTACTCGCTGGAGAGCTTTGCAGTTGTAGGCGGTGCTGTTGCCATACCAGGTGGTGATGCATCCAGTGAGGATGCTCTCAATGGCACAGTGATAGAAGGTCCTGAGGATGCGGGGGCTCATGCCGAATCTTTTCAGTCTCCTGAGAAAGAAGAGGCGCTGCTGCGCCTTCTTCACTGTTTTGTTTGTGTGTACTGACCACGTAAGATCCTCAGCCAGATGTACACCAAGGAACCGGAAGCTGCTCACTCTCTCCACAGCAGCGCCATTGATGGTGATGGGGGTGTGTACTTCTCTGCACCTCCTGAAGTCCACTATCAACTCCTTTGTCTTTGCGACGTTGAGGGTGAGATGGTTGTCTTGACACCAGTGGGTCAGGGCGCTGACCTCCTCCCTGTAAGCCGTCTCATCACCATTGGTGATAAGACCCACCACTGTAGTGTCGTCCGCAAACTTCACAATGATGTTGGAGTTGTTAGTGGCCGTGCAGTCGTAGGTGTAGAGTGAGTATAGGAGAGGGCTCATTAGCTCAACAGAGAGGAAAAAAATGCACACCTCTCCCTGGGGAATTAAGTGGGATTAGTTATTTACATTTTTTCACATGCTCCCCTCTTCTTGCTGTGTGTAATTACTGTCTATTTTTCAGATTGACATTGCGACCACTGTGACCGTAAAAGGGATACACCTTTAGTTATTTAACAAAAGATGTCAATAGGCTCACGTTCATCTAATGTAAGTATAAATCATTTTCTTGTAATAGCCATCATTTTCCTCAGCAGCACAGCTTCACCTCAGGCCACCTCACACTGAATCACTCTGAACTGTTTTTTCTTTCAATAAAATTAAACGACATTGTCATCTTTTAGATGTTTTATGCTCTGTGAGCTTGATTGAATCACACCTCGGTGGCCACAAACACATGCTTATCTTTTTTCAGCTCAGTGAAATGGGCTATCATTTTACCCCTGTGTGGTTCGTCAAAGTTGCCATTTCTCACCTTAAGGTCTGAATTCTTTATCTGTCTTAGGGGAACGTTAAAGCAGGCAGACCATAGAATTGCCTCTTTGTTGTGTACATTGGATTTGTGTTTGAACAAGATGTAATGACACTGTCTGCTAGTTGCTATGGTGCCAGAAACAGACCACAGTGCATTTTTTTTGTAACTGTCTGAGAGCTTTTTGTAGTCCTTGTCTATTCTTTTCTTCCTTTTCTCTCCACTTTTGTTTCTTCGTCCTTGCTTGTATCTGTAATAACTTTTTTGCACCAATGATCTCAAAGCTTGATGCTTATTTAATGGTGTGAAAGCATAGCAGATGTGGTAAGCTACTATTAAAAAGATATAAAAGATATAAAAAGATATGAAATGATCTGGCACTAAAATCACAAAGAATGTCAGTGTGTTTAAATGAATATTGACATGTTTAACATGGAAAATCAGGCTTACTAAAGACAATTCAACCAGTCACAGGTTTGCCAATCTAAGACAAGTATGCACGTACAAAAATGAATTTAAGCTTAAAAATTCACCCCACTACTCGTCTCAGCGCTGTGAACTGTGTTCCTGTCAATAATACCTGGATGACAGCTGTCAAAAAGCGGAAAACATGCCTCTGTTTTGAATTTGCAAATGCTGTTGAGCAGAGCTTTTCCCCCACTTTTTTCTTTTCTTTCTTTTACTCTTGTTTGGTGTCACCGGTGAATTAGACTTACACACCTGACAGTAGAAAAACACAGCTCTAAATAAAAAAAACAAAACAAAAAAACAAAGCTTCTTTTTAGGTGCTTTTGCTTTGGCTTAGGACCCTGGACCTTGTAATGTTTTCACTTTGAACTGATAAAAGTCAGCCGAGAAGTAGGCCTTTTTTTTTTTTTTTTTTTATAAATCAGTTTCTTTTTGAGCCCGTTGAAGTAGGAGGTAAACAGTGAAGCAGAATCATTTTAATGGTATAAAACAATACTTAACAAGAACATTATACAGAGATATTAGGAGTATGTTTGTTTGCTTCTTTGAAGTTGTTGCACTTGTGGCTGACTTGTTTCATTAAAACATCCGTAAATCCCCCACTCCTGCCACACTAAATAGCTTAGCTTACAGCTTGAAGCAATTGCTTAGTTGGTCGCCTTTCAAGTTTAACGTTATTAATTTACCCACAATGCCCTAGGAATTAGTCCCACTTAAGATAGTCTCGAACAAGGCAATTTTGTTGGATCAGAGTCATAATAAAAGGCTGTTCTTCTTAAATACTTCAGACATAAAAAAACAATTACAATGAATGTAGTATTTTCGCTCACCTATGTCAGTAGAGCTGTGTCCTTCAGCATGCCAAGTGATATCTTCCTTTTTATACAGACTGAAACCTCAATCGTGCTTGTTTCAGAATAAACCACAGTGGCCATGTTTACTGCAGTAAAAGGCTGTTTCACCAGCTGCAGCAGTATGGCTCTGCAACGTCTTTTTAATAGCTTCTGGTTAACAGTGGAGTTCTGTGGAACAAAAGCTATATAAAGCTGTGCTTACATGGGTAGTACTTGTTAGGAGGATAAATTTATTGTTGGCTTGGATTCTTCAGGGGATGTCAGTGATAAAAACACAAAATCTGCTTCTTTTATCTCAAGAACAGAGCAACAGAACAGAGCAAAAGACACTGTCAGACCTGAAAATGGCGTCCACTAACAGAGAAATAATGACATTTTATTGAAGCAATGGGAGCTGTCAGACCTATGAGTGTGTGACAAAGGCAAGATGGAGACCATGTCGATCAATACTTTAGTCTATATGAAGCAATAGGCATTAAATACTCCTCTTTCTGGTCCCCAAGGAAAAGAGCAAACATATCAATCAAAACCCAATCACCCACGCTGACTCTATACACAGAAACCTTGTGGCTATACATCACCTGTCCATTGAGATTGAACTTTTTTTTTTTTTTTTTAAATAATACCTTATTTATAAATCAGATATTTATGCTTTGCTTGTTAATGACTGAATGACTTTAGTGAGGTTAGGCTCACAGAGGGAAGGAAGTACGGATTCAGTAGGGAGGATTCTGGCCTCCCTCTGTGGACAAGTTTATGAGAAGAGATCTTGCAAATGACTGTTGACAGAGCAGGGGGCATTCATCAAGAAAACAAGCCGCATGAGCACCGAGACCAGAGTTAGGGCTGGAATGAATCTCATAGAAACAAATCTAATCTAAGCTCTGCCAGAGAACCCATTTATAATGTTAAGATCACAACACAAATACACAGGGAGGACTTTAAAGGGGAGGCAACAAAGAGAGCGAGAGACTGAGGCAGAAAGGTAACAGGTGTATAAATAATTGTAGAAACTTTGGAGCTGTAGACTATAGCCTTTTTGAGGCATTACTCTTCTGCCCCATTGTTAGAGGAGAAAAAAGTAACTTTGGTATTAAAAGGTTGCTGGCAGGGAATCCTAGTGGGAATTGGGAGTAATGTGTGCTACTACTTCTTATGAACAAAAAGTTTAAGAAGAGTGTTTTGTTTTGTCCTCACAAACAGTGTTTTTGTTTACTACCTGACACTTTTCCAGATGTGCCTCTGTGAAACTGTTTCCCCAAAACACATGACAACATGGGAGGATCTGCATTTGCTGCTCCCACTGCACTTTTTCATCTTATAGGGCTAATGGATAAAGCATTAATGATGTTTCCACGTTAATGTTAGTAAAAAGGTTGACTGGATTTATCCTGTGCTCATGGTTGGACACAAAAAGTCTGCATTTTTTTTTGAAGCGCAAAGTAATGTGTTTGCTCTCTCAGTATTTATCAAACAAGCTGTGCACACCATTTAGATAAACACAGAAACACTGGTTAACCCTGAGTCGTAAGTTATAGTAGTGGTTGCACGCTGAAATTATTTCTGGGAGACAGGGATGTCAATAGGCATATCTGAATCACATCAGATATGGAGTCTGAGCAGATGGTTACTTTTCCCATCTTAACAATAGGCCAAGCACTCTCTGCACTGTGGCTCTGAAAAGCTTATCTCAGTTATTATCATCTTTTTTTAAAGTGCTGGCTAAATAGACACATTTGTTAAACCACAGAGTGACACAGGCAATATACAGTAAATATGCTTTCACAATAATTATAAAACACCCTTTGTGCTTTTTTACACTATTTGTGATTATCTTTCATTGAACAACATTTTTACACCTTTTGACAACAGTACAGCGGTTGTGGAGTCTGGGATATATCTGGTATCATACAGTAGGTCAGAGGTGGGCAGTTCATTTTCCCAAGGGGCCGTATGAAAAACCGGGACTTTTGTTAAGGGCCACATTGCTAAGCTTATGAGGAGATAAAGTTAATATTGACAAGAACATCTTATGTTACTTATTAGTTTGGTCCTGGTCCTGGTCCTCCACAACAGTCCTAATTTCTTATGCAGCCTCCCCCTGTGGCAGATAGTAATCAACCAAGTGAGCTAAACTTTAATCACTTGAACTAACTCAGGACTTTACTAATATGCCATATTCCAATTGTAATGTCATAATAACGTGCATCCTCTAAATCCTGATGAGCTTTCACATAGTAGTCCAAAAAGAAAAAACAGCTGCAAGGGGAAACAAATGTTGAAAGCTTTGTGAAACAACAAATACATTTCAGTTTAAATGTAAAAGAACTAAAAGAACTAAATGAACAATATTACATCCTGTGGATTTCACGTAAATTGACCTTCTTAGATTGTTAATACGGGCAGTTTAGATCAAGATATTTTTACCATTTATTCTTGTTCTCTACTGATGAGAATTGGCAATCATGTAATAATCCACTTACAAGCATGGAAGCTTGGCTCACAGCAGACTCAGCAGCAGTTTTCACTTCAGAGGCCATGACCACCTCAGGCTGCTATATCATGATCTCTCCCAGGCCAAACGTAGAGCTCTCATCTTAGAGCTTCCTGTGTAATCCCAGATCAAAGGTCCCAAAGAAACGAACGGGAATGGGTTCTCTGCTCTAACAAGCAGACTTTCTCAGATGGAAGAAATTGAACCCATTTTTTTCTTTATCTTCCTTCTGCAGGTTAGCTCACTCAGTGCACTGTAAGATAGAGCTTGTCATGATGTGGGCCTTGCTTGTAGCAAAACACACAGGAAGATAGGCTGCAACGTCTCTCCGGACATTTGATGTCTGTTTTCAGCCCCCTGTTTTCATGTTCCCCAGAGTTAACAACTGATGACAAGCAAAATAGTTGGCAGTAAATTCAAGCAGAATAAGGTGTCAACAAAGATGATGACTTTATTCATATGCATTAAATCCTAACTAATAGCACACAGCAAAACACAGTTTTCAATCAGTGTCTTTTTGTTTAGAACATCATCCTACCCATAGGGGCCATGGGAATTATCTCTCAAGCCTGGAGGCAGCCAAATGGGTAAAGGCACAATCTTTTTAATTTTGCCCCAAAGTCCACAATGAGAGGACACTGGTGGGAATAGGTGGCCAAACAAAATATGACTTTAAACTGGTAAGCAGTTTTCTCTACTAATGTGAGATGTTACCTTTTTTTTGTTATCACGCTTATTTCCTTTATCCTGCTTTTACTTTACTTTTTTACTTTCAAAACTTCTGACATATTGTGCTGTTTATGGTGATTTAACACATTTTCAAGCAAGTTTTTCTCATGCATTTTGTGTGCAATTAAATTCTGCTCTCATCAATACCAGTTGAAGTAAACTTGGTGCCTTAACATAACCTAGCAGGGAGTGAAAGCAAAAACAAAAAACACAATAGAAGAAAAAGTGAAAAAACACGTGCAGAAACAAAACTCCCTATGAAGGACACAAAGTGTGCTCTTTTGGTTGATAGTCTCTTCATTAATACCACCTCCATGACTTCTGCCTCATTATAAAGATTTATCTGTCTTTAAAACAGAAGCATTCATTTTCATTCATTCATTTTCAGTGTCCAAAATTGCTTTGGTCAGTATATCAGTGCACCTGTACCAAAGGAGAAATGGCAGTGCCTTGGACAAAATGACCATATTTGACACCTAGGAAATGAGAAAGAATTTGGTACCAAAATTCAATAGTTGCCTGTTGAATGCCTGTCTGGCTTGCTGACTATCAGGAAAACAGAACAAGACAAAAACTGAGAGGCTTACTGAGATAGAGGCAAGTGAGAAGGGAAGATCACAGAATGAAAATCTGGCCAATGCTCAGAGTCTCTGTTTCATGCTCCGGAGCCTTTGAAAATCAGAAGGGCTGACTGGCAGCTAGATCTAAAATGATGGAGGGGGTATACGAGGACAAAAAGAAAGATGGATCCAGACAAAAAGCAAACACTGTTACTGTTTTTCATGTTTCCTTCACTCCCACTGCAAAAAAAGAAAAAGAACAAAAATGGCAACTGATAAAAGACAAAAACCCCAAAAACAAATAAAACACACACACACACACACACACACACACACACACACACACACACACACACACACACACACAC